>NW_021703778.1:167610578-167754051 GCF_005190385.1 Monodon monoceros
CTTTCTTTCTTTCTTTCTTTCTTTCTTTCTTTCTTTCTTTCTTTCTTCTTTCATCCATCAGTCTTTCTACCTAATCCATCTATCTATCTATCTATCTATCTATCTATCTATCTATCTCTTACTTATCTATCATCTACAGAACATATAAACAAACATCTAATTCATATATAAAAGTCTAAAGGAAATATCTTTATTTTTCCCTATTCCCACTATCTTAAAACAACATCTATTTTAATGGCAACACAGTCTTCCCATTTATACCTGTAACATTTCTACACAGTTGTAATCATAGCACCCATATGCAACAATGTTCTAATATTTCCCCTGATCTTTAGCACTTAAATATTTATTAAATATTTACAGAATATAACTAATCCTGGTAAATTAGATACTATTTCTTTGGACTTATTTATTGAAACATTATTATATATTTAATTATTATTTTCTAGAATTATTCTAGATATGTACACAGAGTAGGGATAAATCTGCAGAAGAAATTTAAAAATCACTCATAATTTCATCATGCAGAGATATTTGATGTGATCTTTTTGCCTTTAGTATTTTCTATACTTGTATGAATACACAGATATACAAAGAGACACTTGTAAATATTTAATATACTTTCCTGTGTTCTTATATAGAAAAGATAGTAAGTTGTTATCTGCTCTCTCTGAGGCAAATGTTTTCCAAGGTTTGTGTTGTTATTTTCATTTGAAGAAGTTTTAATTCTTACACATTCCAAGATATTGAATCGTGTGGCCTTTTTCTGTCATTTTCATACTCTAAACTTACATTTCTATCCTGAGATCAAATATTCACCTAGATACTATAAGGTTTCATTTTTTTCCATTCAATTATTTAATCTATCTAGAATTTGTTTTGCTACAAAATATTTTATGCAAATCCATACTAATATCCCTCAAGTAGTTAATAAACGGTTGTAATAATATTTGTTGCAGTGTCCTACACTTCTCCACAGCATTCAATTTCTGTGTTACAAATTACACAACATAGCTACTTAAGACAGCACCTAGTTATTAGCTCATGGTTCTGTAGGTCAGAAGTCCAGGGAGAGTGTCCTGCTCAGGGTCTCACAAGGCCATGCTCAAGGCAGCAATTGTTGTGTCTTCATCCAAAGGCTTGACTGGGAAGAGACTTGCGTTCAACTCCCTCGGGTTGAATCCGTTTCCTTGCTGTTGTAGGACTGAGATCCCCGTTTTCTTGCTCACTGCCGGCCAGTGAGGATCACTCTCAGCTCCTAGTGGCTGGCTGTCCCCTCCATAATCCCTCTCACACTTTCTCTTGAACTTTCAGGAAAGACTCAGTCGCTTTTGAGGTCTTGTCCGATTAGATCTGACCTACTCAGAATAATCTCACTCTGTATTAACTCAAAGTCAACTGACTAAATATCTTATTGAATTTATAAAATTCCTTTACCTTTGGAATATAAGGCAACCTAGCCAGGGGAGTAAAATTCATCATATTCACCAATCCAACCCACACTCAAGGGGAGGGCATGTTGCAGAGAATGTACACTATACAGCATGCATCTTGGGGGTCATCCCAGAATTCTGCCTGCCACCCCAGAATTCTGCCTGCCACACCCACTTATTTTTTATGACATCTTTGTAATATGTTTCTACTCTTTGATTTTGTTCTATATTCTATGACCTGCTAGTGAACCCTACTGTTTCATTCTTTATCTGTCCTTGAGCCTGTGTAATGTCAATCTTACTATTACAGAATTATAAAACTTTTTGTTATAGTTAGGCCAGGTGCCCCCCCCATTTTATCTTCTTTCAAAAATAGTTATTTGCATTCTCTTTTATTATTTATTTATTTTCTCAAATAAACACTAGCATGATTTATCAAGGCTCCAGTCTCCAGTCTAGATATGCTCTCATTTGAATTTTGATTTCAAACTAGCTAAATATATACATTGTATTTGGGGAGAATTTGCCCCTTTACAAAAATTAAGCTGTATAGACAATGCTATGTCTTCAATTTAATTAAACAAATATGCATTGAGTGTCTGCCTTGCATCAGACACAGAAATGAACAAAAAGAAGTTAAGTTCCATGGAGCTTTCATTTAAGGGAAGGAGACAGACAATAAATAAGTAAACAAGTGAAAAAGATAATTTCAAATAATGCTAATAATTGACAAATAGGGTCAAATGATATAAAATGACTGGGTATGATAGTGGTCAACTTGGGATAAGGAATAAGGGAATCTTCTTTGAGATATTTGATCTGAAACACAAAAAACTCTCAGCCATGAAAGAATCAGAGGTAAAAGCCTGTTGGACAAAGGAAGCGGTACGTTCAAATTCCCCAGAACAGCATGAGATGCAATCCAACAGGTGGGTAGGAACCAGATATCTTAATCAAATCTTTATTTCTATTTTTGAGTAGTAAATTTATACAATGTTCCCTGTAAAGGCACTATATACACAGTTCTAAGTTTGACCTCTATGGAGAATAATGTTTCTGTAACATTTTCTAAGTGATTGCTGCTAATATATAGAAAAGTTATTGATTTTTAGAGTATTTATTTTGAAATGGTCACAGTACTTAACTGTGGTTAATTCTGCAAATTCTTCAGTTTATGTACAACTGGATTTTCTCTTCTTCTCTTGTGTTTTTGAGATAGACACTCATAACAAATGTAGTAATCATATTTTTGCAATAACATACATTTTGCATCTTCCTTTTAAAAGGTCATTACACCTTGATTTCTGTTTCATATCTTAACACCAGTTTTATTTTCACACATCTCAGTGGGAGTTGTGTCTCTTTTTTATAGTAAGTTGTGTTTTGGTTTAAAATGGAAGGCATGATTCTTTTCTGATATTTTCATGGTGAATATAGGAGCAATTTGGATCTGTTATAAGTAAAACCTCTCTAGAGTATTTGTTTCTTTCAGGATTTATTTCTCCTCTAAATTATTTCCTTCAAATGTATTAAATGGCCTAAGATTCATGGGTTAAAAGGAATCACTGGGGTGCTGGTTGGGGGGGAGTCACTGGATTCTGGACAAAGTTCACTAGCTGTTTACCTTCAATGACCTGTCTAGGAGTTTGCTTTATAAATAATAATTTGATTGTCTTGGGAAAAAGTGAAATGTTATTACAAATCTGGGGTGGAAAAGAAAAAAAAGAGAGGCAGACTGACCCAGGCAGTGTCTTGAGAATGTGGTTAGAGGTTGTACCATCCCATTTTTGCTAGGCAGTTGCTGACCATGAGGAATTTGCTCTCCCTGTCCCTGGGGAAGCCGTACCACATACTGACCTGAATCTAGGCTCTGTCGCTGATTTGCTGTGCAACCTTGCATAAGCCAGTTAACTCCTCCAAGCCTCATTTTCTTCATGGAGACAATACCCTGTAGCTACAGGGGCTGCTATTGGATTATGTAAGGTACCATGTTTAAAGTACCAAGCATTCTATTATGCCCAGAACAAGCCCTCAAAAATGCTAGTTCCTTTATTTTTCTTCCAAGCCAAAGGAAACTTCTAGTTGCCATGTAATCTACAGACATTTCTTTTTACTATCTCACATGGAAAGCAGCCCCTCAGTAACTGGGAAGCATTGTCACTGTGGCTGTGTTGCTGTTGCTGCTGCTGTTGCTGTCGTCATCATCTCTATGGAGATGAATCTAAGTCATCTGAGTCACCTGGCGAGCAGGCCTTCTTAATCTCCAGGCCAACTGTATACCTTGAAATATTAAAGCATGGAGGTAGTTACATGCAAAAGAAGTGCTGTCTTTCTTACACACTAGGGGTGAGAATATTAATGAATAAAGAAGCCGCATTGCCTGTATCTCTGCCCTGTAGGTATTCCTTTCTTGCTTCTCCACCTCAAATCCCCTCTGCCCACCAGTCTATTCTGACTGAACGGACACCTCTGAGAGCAAATGTTTCTGTATTTATTATAACTGTCTCTTATACGCCCTGAAACTAGATCACCAGTCTCTTCTCCCCAGCCCCCCAAACACAGCACACCAAATTTCTCATGTAAATTGTATGAACCAGTGTCCAAACTCTGCCATAATTTTTAACCATCTATTTGGGTGTAATTTCTCTAGAATTCATTATTTCCTTTTCCACGTCATTTCACAAATAATGGGCTATATACGAAGTGAAATGTAAAATTGAAGGAATGATCAGGGAAATTTAAAGCACAAATGCCATTAAGATTCACGTTCCTGTACCTGAATGGCTGTGTTGAAATGATGTGGGCAGGTACGGAAGTCACTACACTGCCTTTAAGGGATTGGCTAATAGTGACTTGAACTCTGTCCTTCTGTCACTAAACGCCGTTCATGAGGGTCATTCTTTAGTCACATACAGATGAAGTGACTATGGTAAAAAAAAAAAAACAAAACAAACAAAAAACTCTGCTGCTAAACTGTTGATCTTTGACATGGTATCAAATAATCTGATAGG
Source organism: Monodon monoceros (assembly GCF_005190385.1). Taxonomy (NCBI): domain Eukaryota; kingdom Metazoa; phylum Chordata; class Mammalia; order Artiodactyla; family Monodontidae; genus Monodon; species Monodon monoceros. Next base: position 167,615,023 of record NW_021703778.1, read on the forward strand.
CCAATCTGATAGACTCTCTCTGAACTCAGTTTTCCACCTGGAAAACTAAGATAAGAACATTTACCAAAATAGATGTTTTTTGAGGGTATCTGTGAAATAATGTTCATTGTATACAGATTGGTACTTTGTAAGCTTCTAATAAATTATAACCGTCATGGATTTAATTATTATTTCTAGGGTCTCTAAAATAAAATTATTGCCATCAGTTAAATGTTCAGGGCTTCTACTTTGAGCTATGACTTCAAGGACAAAGCCCTCATCAGCACTTGTGATGCCCATTTCCTTATTTAAGACTTGAAAACAATTTTCTCTCCAGTGAGTTATTCTAGGTGAACCAAAATGACTTCCTTTTTTCAACTCCTGCTTGGTCCATCTCATTCACCCAACTCTGCTGCTGAGTGTCCCCTGCCTTTCCCTTTGAGCCAAAGCAATAGAATTTTAGGAATCAAGTCTGGGGCCTGGACATTGTTCATTTGCCCCTGTACCATTGTGTGGGTGCATTAGGGATAGATTTAGGGCACCAGCAACTAAGTAAACACTGCACAGAAGACCAGATCTAACCCCCGTGTGGTCAGCCTGCATCACTGCACATCTTAGAGCCTGGTAGTCCCAAGACACAGAGCTTGAGATGGAGATTCTTATGCAAGTGACTTATTGAGAGAGAAACTTGAAACAAGAGGAGGAAAACAGGGAAAGGACAGGTGAAGGAACTGAGTAAGGTTGTAGTTTTAGGTGGAGTCTAGCTTATGCCTGATCCCATGGGGAGCTCTGGAGTATGAATTGTACAACAAGGTTGGTCACCCTTATGACACAGACAACAAGCTTTAGCTACTACACCTCAGTCAGCTGTTAGCTGTAGGTCACCTGTGTTGCAGCTGGGTGGGTGGAGAACGCAATTTTTAGGGCAAGTCTCCAAAGAATTGTGCAGCTTTGAGTCTGCAGCAACCAACTCTTGGAGTAATTGGAGGATGGGTGCTCTCACTGTGTAAAGCAGATCTGTGCAGAGCACCCAAAGTGACCACTACACTGGCCCTTCTTCCTGGGTCCCTGATGCACACATTTGTTCCTGTTTTACTTAGAAACTGGGACTTGGCCATGATTCTCAAAAGAGTGCCTGGAAGAAATGACAGCTTTTCGGACCTTGATTCTGCATCTGACATTCTCCTACAATCCTGACCGCTCCGAGCATTTATTACATTCATTTATTTAATGCATATCTTTTTCACCAGATGATAAACTTCAGCCTGATAAGTACTGTGTGCTGTAGCCCCTGCACCCAGAACATTGCCTAGCTTATAATAGATGTTCAGTGAAAATTTGTGGGCAAACATATACACATAAACACACATATACCACACAGATATAATGTCCCAGAGATACATAATATTAGGGGACACAGAATAATTCTCAGAAAAAGAGCAGTCTAAGTTCATGTTAAGAGAAGATTGTCTATAACTGTAATGTAATCTGCTTCTGTGTGAAGTGGAATTGGTACCCTCCATCACGTACATCATTACATAGAACAGACCCAGTCCCTTTGGTTAATAGTCCTGATTGCTGACCGTGCTGGAGTCCACCATGAATAAAAATGGAGCCTGCCACAAATGATTGACATCTCAGATATATAAAGACCTAGTGGAAGTTTTGTAATGATTGATTTTCTTCAACTCAGGCGACTGTAGTTATCTAGGCGAAACATCCAACCCCAACCTGGCCCAGAACAAAATCCCAGGGAAGGTCTTGAGGGATTTGACTCCCTCTTGGATGGGAAAAACAAGAGAGCAAGAGCCACATCCCAATATTCACACCATAAAGGAAAGTTACAAGGGATCTCACATCCCTTATTGGCATGCAGGGCATACCTGTCTATGGTCCACCCTCAATCCCAAGGTCTCCTTCCAGTCTATTGCTCAAGTCCAAGTTTCCAAAACTCTCTTTTCTCTTCTGTCCTTGCTTTCTTCATCCTCTTCCTGTTCTTTGATTATTCTCCTCTCTGTGTGTCCAAGGCATAAGGAGAGTAGAATCAAGGTTCAGCCAACTCAGCTCAGGATCATGGTATAGAAACATACCCAAGACCCCATAGTCCAAACTGTCCCCAGATGTGCATGGATAGACAACTCTTTGCTTTGAGTCAAAGTCATCCTCTCTGTTCTCCAGTTCTGGTTCTGCCCTCTATATGCATACACAAAACAAGGTTTTATTTTTCACTACAGTTGTCATTTCTGAGGTCATGGCAAGCATGGGCATGTTGATGGCATGGGGTAACACTCAAAGCTGGGAAGCAGGACTTGAAACTAGAGGTGAGAATAAAAGATTGTTTAGATATGGAGAGGGTCTGAGCAGACAGAGCTTGAGACTCAGAGAATATAGCTTTTCTGGAACAGACGTCTGGAAGCAGGTCTTGGGATTTGACACAAGTTAAAGGGTTATGGAACTCCTGGAGCCGAAGGGCTCATTTTGGTAGAGCTGCTGCTCACTGAGGCTACAGAAGCACTCAGTGGCCCAGTGGCTGCAGGGACCTGATGCAACATGGGAACCTGGGGAGAGAGCAACCTCTAATGGGCAGATTGATTTGGTAGCTCAGGTCTTATGATACTGGGTGCTAGGGGTTTCATGCCTTGTTTTCAAAGGAGCCCCTTAATTCTGGCTGCCTACAACATCCTTCCAAACTAGATCTAGGGAAGCTGAACCTGAACTTAGGGTTAAGTTCACCTGTGAGAAGCTGAGGATATAGTGGGTGGGCCAGAGATTATCCAATTCATCTTTGAAGCTTTTGAAGGTAAATATCATATCTCAAACAATGACATGTGTTCTCTATGCTAAAAATCTCCATCCAGTCTTGCACTGCCTGTACTTAACTCAGAAGTATTTATCCAGCACCTCCTATTTACCAGGCACTACATATGGGGCTGGGGCCACTCACACAAAGTCCTAGTTCCTGCTGTGCTGGTTAATTTTATAGATCAACTTGATCGGATAACAAGACTCAGATATTAAGTCAAACATTATTATGGGTATTGCTATGAGGCTGTTTTTGGAAGAGATTAACATTAAATTGGTAGACTGAGCAAAGCAGATTGCCTTCCCCAATATAGGTGGGCCTCGTCCAATCAGTTGAAGGCCTGAACAGAACAAAAAGACTGATCCTCCTGAAAGTAGGAGGGAACTCCTCCTGCTTGCCTGTGATCTGGGACATAGTCTTTTTTCTTTTCTTTATCTTTTTTTTTTTTTTCTGCCCTGGACTAACTGAAATGAGGTTTTTCTAGCTCCTGAGTCTGCTGGCCTTTGGACTAGAACTACACCTGGTGCTGTAGCTTATAGACTACAGATCTTAGGAGTTGTCAGTCTCTTTAATCATGTAAACTGATTTCTTCTAATATCTTCTAATCTCTCTCCCCCTTTCTCTCTTTTTCTCTCTCTCTCCTTATCTTTTATTTGTTCTGAATAACCCTGACTAATACACTACCTTAAAGTTTATAGTCCAACCATGTGTGTTTTGTGGGAGGAGCCATGGAATACCAACAAGAAGCCCATTAATGCAATAACATGTAAAAAGGGCTTCAGTAGATGGTAGTCCAGTTGTGCATGGAGTTCAAGCTTCAGGAAGGCCAAAGATGCTCCAAATAAAGATTTTCCATTACAAAGTTCCAAATCCAGACCCCTGTGCCTGGTGTGTAAGGACATCCCTGAATCTGGCTGGTGCCTCCCTATCTCTTACCTCTTACCTCTTCAGCATCATTTCCCCACAGCTAAGAACCTGGGCTTTCAAGTCAGACCACACTGTTTGTATGCCACTTCTCCTACTTATTAAGTGTAAAACTTTGGGCAAATTACTTGACCCCTTTGTCCTTACAAACCTTAGTTTTCTTATTTGTGAACTGGAAATACTAATACACACCTTACAGAATTTTGTGAAGATCAAAGAAAATACTATTTTTAAGGCACTGAGTACAGTGTCAGATACATTATAAATGATGTACAGTAGCAAGTTTCATCATCTTCATTACCATCATCACCACCAAAATTTTCATCACCATCTTCATCATTGACACCACCAGCATCAGCATCATCAACGTATCACCTCCATCACCACCACCACCACCACCATCGTCATCTTCATCGTCAACACCACCAGCATCATCTTCATCAACGTATCACCTCCATCACCACCACCACCACCATCGTCATCTTCATCATCAACACCACCACCACCACCATCATCACCATCAACTAATCTAGATTACGCCACAGATATTTTTTTATTTCAGACACTTTATGCTTCAAATAAAGGAAATTCCTCATCTGACTGTTTTAAATAAAATAGAATTTTTTTGGCTTATATAATTGTAAAATTCATAGTCAGCTAGACTGAGGTCAGGATTGATCCAACAAGTCAAACAATATCACAGGGACCCATCTTGTCTCTGTCTTTCTGTGCTGACTTTCACAATCTGGCATCACCTTCTGACTTCCTGCAATAGTTCTGGCAGTCCTGGACCCTTCCCTATCAGTTAAAAAAAATGGCTGCAACAGTTGTAGACCTCATGACCTCATACCACACGACTGAGAAAAAGAGTTCTAAGAGATCCATGGAAGAGAGAGGAGTCTTCTCTTTCCCAGAATCCCTAGCAAATATCTCACATTTCATTGGCTTTGAGTGGGTTATGTGCTCATCCCTGAACCAATCACAGTGACTAAAGGAGTGGGAAAAATAACTGAGGAAAACACTGAGAACCTACCCCTGAAACTTGGGATGGGGTTCAATCATATGAACATCATAGGGCTGAGAATGGGGGTGGCTCCTCCAAATCACCTTAAGTGCTATTTGCAGAGGATGGTTGGATGGAGAAAAGAGAGCAACTACCACAAAATTTCACTACGCTGACCTTCTCAGTTGTACCTTTGAATGTGTGGTTCTCTCTCTCTCGGCCAACTCCCCTACCCTCATCTCAGACTAGTTCTTTCATGTCCAATTCAGTGTCTCTCCTGACCACCCCTGCCCTGGGCTACCTTAGGTAGCCCTGTTGTGCATGCCCCTAACAGTCCCCTGATAAATGTCTGCTTTTCTCCCAGCACTTATATCACTATAAGTATATATTAATATATTGAGTCACCTGTTTATTGTTACCCCAAGCCACTGGACTATAAGTTTTTGGGAGTAGGACAACTTATTTGTTTTTCTCAGTATCACCAAGAGGAAACATTAAAGTCAGGAAGTAGTAATTGTGCTCAAAAATATTTGAGAAGGGAACATGGGGATGGATGAATGAACGACAGAATGAATGGGTGAATGATGCAGTGAATGAGTGAAGTGACCTGGACTTCAATCTTAACCCAGGAGAAATAAGCGTCTCATTTCCTGCACTTTAGTCAAGCCAGGGGAGATCATGTCTTCCTAGCTACCAGCCAGAATTGATAGAGGCTCCTGTTTAGAAAAAAGAAATGCTGAAACTGGGGAAGAAACCGATTAAACACCATAAGAAAGAGTCAGGAGTGCAAAAATAGCAAATGATCGCCGATAACTGTGATCTAAATATTGATCATAAAATATTTTTTTTAGCCTGAATTAACGTAATGAATTCCAAACCGAGGGCCCGGTCTAATCAGATAAAGGTTGACCATGGACCATGGAGCAGTGCCAGAGGACGAAATCAGGTCTCATCCTCCTTCTGGGGGGCATTCCCACCCTTGGAGGTGAGGTTCCAGAGACATGCTTGAGTCTGGGGAAACATACAGAGGTGGGATCAGCACAGATGTGATCGGAGATGGAGTTCAGGACTGTCTTTGAAAGGAATTTCCCCCAAATCATGAAGTTGATCATTAATTGCTACCGTGGGGCTTGCATCCTTGCAATCATCCAGGAGTTCAAGTAAAAACCAACACTCTCCTGACACCCAAAAATGTCTGTGTCAACATCACAATATATGTGGGGAGGAGCAGCCCTGGCCACAGTCACAATGGAAATTAATCAGGACATATGGCCTTGGCATCTTACAGAGAGATGCTTTGGCATTCTTGATGCCATTACCATACCCTGTCCAACCAGCCAGGAGGAAGGCATTTCTTCTCCCATCTTACAGGAGAGAAAACTGAGGCTCAGAATACTAACAGGATTGGTGCAGAGCTACTAATAACTGTCCACCTAATGATTTGAACTCCGATTGCTTCCTCTATGCTCTTCAATATTCCTATGCCAAATGTGAGCAGAATTCAAAGGAAAAAAATCACATTTTCTAAAGAACAGTTTCATACGGAAACTGAGGCATGTCATTCATGACATTGTATATAAACGTGTGTGTGTGAGTGCATGTGGGTATATATGTGTCTATATATATATATGCATGTATCTATGTATATATGTGTGTATGTGTATATATGTGTGTGGATACATTTATATATATGCTAAAATGTAAACATAACAAGCAAACAAACAAAAGCACCCCCCTGGAAGTCAAAAAAGAAAATAATTTTCCAGGAGGTTCCTGAAGAGCCCTTCTCTTTATTCCTGAGATGTTCAATTAATGGGTACAAGTCATAAAACAGTGCATTTTTTCCCTTGCTATGATGCATTGTTTTTAATCTCACTGCCTTGTATTATATCACATTCCTATAATTCTTCCAACAGGAAAAGACTTGTTTCATAAAAATATAGTCCCCAGCATTTGAAATATAAGTTCACATGCAGGCAACATATATATCACCGCACTGGCAAACTCACTCACTTACTTAATCCACTAAACTTCAGGGGCTTCCTATATTATGTGAAATGGCTTGAAACAGGCAGGAGCTGCCAGGACCCATCACTGCTTCTTTGCTCAAGAGAGACAGCGAGAAGGGAGGTGGGGGAGTGGAAATCCCCTCGGTGGATGCCAAATAACAAGTCTTTCATTATCACCCGGTGTCAGGACACTGGGTAATGTTCATTGTGCATGCACAATGAATTACTATTTACCTGGCAGTGCCTTTGATAAGCCCATCTTCTCTCCCTCTTTCTGTCCACGCAGCACGGAGCAGCGAAACCCCTTTGCCTATAATTCTTATTAAGGTGATACCTTTCCTGAATAAGAAAGTACACACTTCCAAAGCCTGGCGTTCTCTGGGGTCTTTGAGGGACATTGTTTTTATTGGTTCCCTTTTATTTCTCCCACCCCGCTGTGTTTTAATGCTATAGTGACTTCTGTGTATACAACTCTCATATTGAAATGTCGGCGGCTGCAGATATATGCAATATTAAAGAGCGCTTATGAATTTTTGACATCTAATTAGTCGCTACCCAGTTAACATGTCAGGACTCAGAGGGATTAGGGAGGCAGCCCTTTCTGAATAAGTTACAGCGAGGCCCCTGTCCTTTTCATGTATTATTCTTTAATGTAGGTGGTGATTATTTGGCTGTGATTAATTGATGAAGCTCATTGGTCTGGCAAGTGGTACCGAATTCACCATTCTTCACTTTTATTTCTCTCAGTAGGGCTCTGCCACTTATTCAGAAGGACTTGCTTCCTTCCAGCCGGCCTCTCCTCTCTGTGCTGTGCTCCCGGTGGCGGGGTGAGAGGTGTTGTTCCCTGGGCCTGGCCTTGACCCTTCACAGCTCTTGACTCACAGGTCAGCCGTGGCTTTTGTATCCCGCTTCCTCGTGGAGGGTCTGCGTCCAGCAGCCGTGGCCCCGGCACATCTGAAACCCATGGGACTTCCAAAGAAAAGCTTCTGGTTGCTCTCCTGTCTCCTGTCCGCTGTTTCAAGCCTTGCTCTGGTGCCCCTTAACACCTGTAGCACCCTGATGGGGTTCAGTTTCCTCCGAGGTTCAGCTGCCTGCCAAGATGCCAGGTGACAGGCGGGGCTCTCTGAGGTCGCTCAAGCCATTGCTTCCAGCTCTGGGGCCCCCAAGAAACCCCATGTTCCGCAATGCACAGCCTGATAGTAGTGCTGGCTCTGCCCTGAAGGGTAAGTGACACCAGGCTCTGAAAGAGGCAGCAGTGTAAACGGAGGTCTGTAGGAGGAAGCACCGGCTGCCAGGAAGGGTGTCTGCCCACCGGCATCCAGCATCTCCATTGTCACCCTGAAGAAGGGTAAAGGTGGATTGGAAAGACGCCACTCAGTGCTCCTGAAGCCCAGGCCCTGCTCCTAGGCTGCCGCAGACACAACTGGGACCTCTTTGGCCTCTCTGGTCCTCGTTGGGCTTGCGAAGGTTGACTCTGATTGTCTTGGATTTAAGATGGCCATGGTTTTTAATTTTTAAGGTAAAGCAAGCAGGGAAATAGTTTGTGGTCTACAGCCCTGTGTTTATGTAGGGGCGTGGTGGGACTTTATGACTCCCCCTCATACTTGTGTGCACACACAGGCACACACACACACACACCCGTACACATATTGCCACATACACACTCATGGACACACACAGGGACACACAGCGTACACACACAAGTACATAAATATATATACACACACAGACACACATACCTATGCAAAAACATAGACACCTACACACATACACACACGTCCCGTGGACACACAGGCATGCACGTACACACGTATACAGATACACTCTTTCTCCCCCGTGGCTTTTCAAACAAAGGCTCTGCCATCAGACTTTCAGACCCCGGCCTCCTGGTTTTATGGGCAAATAATTACTTCTTGCAAAGTAGAACCACCCCCATTATAAATCTCCCACCATTCAAATCTATAATTGGGGCAGTAACAGAGCTGCAGCCGATTCTTCTTTTTAAATGCACCAACTCTGGACAAACCATCCTAAAAATGTATAATTATAAATAAACCTTCACCTATGTCAGCTGGCAGGGTTTTTAATTACCACACTTGATGTCAATCAAGGCCAGCGCTGGGCGCACATGCGAGGGGCAATTTCAGAGAAATTTCGCGGACATAAGCTGTCGCCTTATTCTATTATCTATATTTAAAAGAGAAGAGAAGAGATGAGGCGACAGCCAGGAAGGGAGACGGAGAGAGTGGCTGGCTGGCGGAAAACAGTGGGAAAGGCAGTTTATCCAAAGGGCAGTGTCCTGCCCTGGAAAGAGCTGAGGCCCGCCCTGGTGACCATTCTTTGTCTCCCAACCCTTTCCCTCCAGGAGATGAGCTGAGAGTGTGATGGGTGTCAATTTGCTGATGGAAGGGGGGTGGGGTGGATGTGCTCCTGTAGGAACAAGGCCAGCTGGTGGGGTGGGGGGACCAGGCAGAGAAGGGGGGGAACACAGAGAGCTAGAATTGGGGGGCGCTAGAAGGGAAAAATCAATTGATGCAAATTCACTTTCTCCTTGACGGCACATTCTATCCGAAGGAAACACTGAACTTTGTAGTGTTAGCAGCAGCTGAAATTTAGAATTATTGTTTCCTTCTAACAGAAGACTCATTTTCCACGGCCGCATTTGCAGCATAATAAGCTTTTTGTTATTTTTTCAATTAGAGTCAATTGACCTAACAAAATGCTTGGCAATTAAGTGATTTTTGTAATGGTCCGGGGGTAATTTAGTCGAGCTTGTCAGCTGTGTTTCATGAAGCCGAGATGTCTTTTTTTTTTTTTTTTTTCCACTGCCTCTCTCTCTCCCTCTCTCTCTCCCTCTCTCTCTGGAGCATAATGGCTCATAATTTCGAAATCTTTTCCTTCTGTTTCCCTCACAATAATTCGCAATTACAGGAAGTTGTTGGAGGTGATTTTTTTTTCTACCTTGCCTTTTGAGTCAGTAATTTTAAATAAAATGTACATACTTATAAAAAGGCAGCTACTACTGAAATCACTTTTTGTGTAAACTCAATTATTTTATGAATAGTGACACCAGCTTATACTGGGTTCTGCTCCTGAAGGCTGAGGCATTATTATCTTCAGGGCAAATGGTTTGGAACATTCAGAACACACTTTCCACATCAAACCAACATTCAATAAGGTAAACACAACTCCAGGGGAACAGGAGGCATCGGGGTTACCTGGTCATGAAAAATGGCCGTGCATTCATCTCCAGCCTCCTGGTCACCCCCTCCCCTCCCCTAGGACTGAAGGGAGGGCCTCAGCCTCTGATTTATGAGGGAATTCCTCATTTGCCTAATTGATTCATTTTCTTAAGATGACATCTGGAGTTACATTTCCTTTTTAAAAGGCTGCAGTTAGATCTGATGACTGGATCAGATGTTCCTTCATTGTACTACTATCTGTTTATACCTATATTAAAAAAAAAAAAGTCAAAAAAACAATATTCAGTTTGTAACTGCATGCACGCATACATATAGAAACAGCCAGGAAGCCGTGCGCCCTTGTTCTCTCAGAACAAATTTGACGAAAGTCACATTTGACAACGCAGGTCATTGTGGGGATGTGTGTTATCAAGGTTCATCTTTTTTAACCTTTAGGAGGCTTGTGCATGTTCCTGCATTACTGTGTGTCTTAAGATGGTCTCTTGCCCCTTTGTGAAAAACAACTTAGAAGCCACCCACTTCACTCCTCGGCAGGAAACTCCCCAGTAGGGGGCAGTAAAAGAGCAAGTCAGCCAAACCCCATTTTGGCTAGCCCTGTAATAGGGCAAGACCACCAGCCCTGGGAAACTCATCCCCTCCCGGCTCATGTGTGGACACAGAGCTAGAAAGATCCTTTAGCACAGATCGCTGGTTTTGAATTGGTCTCCCAATTCTTTCTGGAAAATGTCTAATCAAATGTTCCTCCTTGGGTTTCCCTGGTGGCGCAGTGGTTGAGAGTCCGCCTGCCGATGCAGGGGACACGGGTTCGTGCCCCGGTCCGGGAAGATCCCACATGCTGCGGAGCGGCTGGGCCCGTGAGCCATGGCCACTGAGCCTGCGCGTCCGGAGCCTGTGCTCCACAACGGGAGAGGCCACAACAGTGAGAGGCCCGCGTACCGCAAAAAAAAAAAAAAAAAAAAAATGTTCCTCCTTCTCCATTTGGGGTTTCTATCTTTCCAAAGGGTCTCATTGAAAGCTGTGGCTGTTGTCATCTGGGTGCTGGGAGCTCTGGGCACATTCCCTGCCAGGGTTGCTCAGGCAGCATGGGAAATGGGAGGCTTCTTGAATCCTGTAGGCTTTTGCAAGGCCTGAGGAGACAAATGTCCAACACCTTTCAACTTATGCTGATTTACGTGACACTTGAATTTGGCTATTGTTTCCTTTTCTGGCATCTCAATTTCCCCAACTCTAAATTGAGGAGGTCAGGCTAGATACAATCTGCAGACCAATTATGCATTCATTCATTCTTTGCTATATGCATTCATGCACTTATTCTTTACTATATGCATTCATTCATTATTTACTGTATACATTCATTCATTCTCTCTAAATGCATGTTTATAGGCAGAAGACATATTCTGTGTGCTAACAAGGTCGTCATATTCTTGGATTTGATTTGATTATTTTTTTTTAAATATGGGATCTTTGTTCAGCTCCAGGTGGTTTTCTTTACTTACCTTTTTTTTTTTTACTTCCTGGTTGACTAATTTGTCCTCAACCAAGGCTGAAGTCTCTAAAAATCTCTTTATGGTTTTAATGTGGTGTGTGCTTTCCATAGTAACATTTCACCTGTGTTTGGAGACATTTGGAAATCTCTCCCCATTTCTCCAGGTATCATGGACAGCCCTGGGTTTGGTTTAACTTAGATTTTAAGTCCCCGTGGTTTGGCCTGGGCTGGGGCTGGGCTCAACCTCTTGAGGCTTTGATTAATCCACTGCACCTCTCATTTTCCCGACTATAAAAGGGGAAGCTACAGTTCTGAATAAGCATCTTGCAGAAGAAAGAAGCCAAAGCAGAAAGTATTAAACTTTCATCCAACACCATAGGAGAGATGTAGTTATTAAATTTCAGCTGCTTATCAAACTGATATGAAAGTCATTTTGCATGATTGCTTTGCATCCTCAAATCTTCTGCTTTTATTTGCAATGCATCTCTGTGCTTTCTTATTAGAAAAATACTCAAAGGATAAAAAAACTGATAATATTATTCAGTTTTTACAATTAGGTAGAAAAAAACTTTCAAAGAAGTGCTTTCTTATTGCAGCTGGTAATAATATTGGGGGTCCTCTTGATAGCAGTCTATAGTAATCCTACCCAAGATGACACTGGTTTTATCTTCTAATTGCTGGATACTGGTTATACTGGATCTGGGCAAGGGAGGCTATTTCCAGTTTTTTCCTTGGTACATATAACTCTGGTTTATGTGACATGTAGAAATATGCTGAGTCTCTTGCATTTGCCCACTTCTGTCTTTATGGCAGGTCCACTGTGCTTATTGGACCCCAGATAGGGACTTTTGCTATTTATTCAGTATTCTTTTGTCGAAAAATGATTGTGCTGGGAAATGTGTTAAGTCCTAGGGATGAAGCTCCAGGCAGCAGTCTACGTACAATTGAATTTCATCTCTTCTTTATTAAATCATCAGTTTACTTTTAAATTATAAACACATGCAAAATTATAAATTATCTATATAGGTAGGCACATGTAGATATATGGTTTTTTCATTACTTCACTATCTTTCCATGATCTGTAGAAATGCCAAAACAATACATTTGTACCTAGCATCCAATTTTATATGCCTATTTTATTTTAGCCTTCTTAATAGTTTTATGAGTTAAAAATATTCTCTCACTGGGCTTCCCTGGTGGCGCAGTGGTTGAGAGTCCGCCTGCCGATGCAGGGGACACGGGTTCGTGCCCCGGTCCGGGAAGATCCCACATGTCGTGGAGCGGCTGGGCCCGTGAGCCATGGCCGCTGAGCCTGCGCGTCCGGAGCCTGTTGCTCCGCAATGGGAGAGGCCACAGCAGTGAGAGGCCCGTGTACCACAATATAAATAAATAAATAAAATAAAATTCTCTCATTGTATAGCAGTGGAAACTAAAGCTCAGAGAGGTGAGGTGACTTGCTCAAGGTCATACAGCTGGTACAGGATAGCTGTGTGATTGAAGTTGGGTCTGGGTGACTCTAGGAGAGTGTTATGTTGACCTTAGCCTACTGTCAAAGCACCTTCAGCATCATTTTCCCCATAGTCTCCATTACCCTTTATTTCCAAGTATTCAAAGACAAACACAACTAGCATTGCCCTGTAATAGGAGTGAGCACCAAAACTTCCAGAGCAGAGAAGGGGCAGTGGAAGCCTCACTTGTCAAGTCACCAAGCCCCATCCTCCCCCGCTTCCTTCAGACCCTCCATCTACCTCTGCTGCTCTTACATAGAGAAAAAGGACATTGTTACCGCATCTTTTAGACTGGTACTGACAAAAGGGAGGAGCAGCTACTGAAACCCAATCCTGGAGAGTTAAAAGAGCCTTCAACAGAAGAAGGAAGTGATGACCACACCCAGTGGAAACCGTTCTTACTGAAAGCAAGAGATCTGGTAATTAATTCAACAAGATTTACTGAGCACCTACTATGAGTCAGACATGGTTCTTGGTGCTTGGAATAGTGAAACAAAGACAGGCAAAGCTGCTTGCTACAGAGGAAACTACCTTCCAGCTGGGGAGCCAGGCTGACAGCAATAAACTTCATAGCAGATTAGAAGACAGTGAGTGTACCAGACAAAGTAAAAGTGAGCAGAGCGAAGGAGAAATATGGGCCAGTTTCAGAATTAAATAGCCTGGTCAGAGACGTGGTTTATTCTGGGAAAGTCTTTTCCCTCTGAGTCTCATATGTCATGACTGCAAAAGAAGAGGCTGAACTAAATCAAGAGTTTCCACAGTTGGCTCATATAGGAATCCCTTTTCTTTTAAACTTTGTAGACTCCAGGTTTCACTTATAGATTCAGGCTATCATATTATTATGGATGCACAGGCCTAGGAATCTGCATTGTTAAAAAAGAGTCAAAAGAGATGAAGGTGTTCATCCAAGTTTAAGAAGCCCAGGACCAAGCGCCTGTGTGTGCTGTAAGGGTACCAGGATGTCCTCTTTGCTTATAATCTCTGTGACCTTGGAATTATTCCTGAACATAAAGGTATTCTTTACTCCCAGGATTGTTAATGAGGGTCGACTGATCCAACAGTTGGAAAAGCACTGGCCCAGGTCTTGGCACATCAGTGGAGCCCAACATGACCTTCCTATTCCTCCTTGTACTTCTAACATCAAAAAATACTTCTCTGGAACCGTGAACACAAGACAAACGCATTTGAAAAGGAACAACTGGATCTATAAGGGCTGAGAAAAGAAGAGAATAAAAAATGGTAAATTGATTATCCTGCCGAGTGAGAAAAAGGACTCTAAACCATAATTTAGGCAGAACCAGTTATGTCAACAAAATATGCATGCTATATTTAGCCAGGTTAGCAAAATATGCATGCTATTAGCTGAGATGATGAAGAAAGGGTGGGCTTTAGTACTTTCCAGAGTGAGTGCCTCTGCTATTGGATGGGCTCTGACCTCCTCCAGGTTGGGGGCGGTGGAAGATGATGATCCTCGAGTCTAGTGGGTTCCATGCAAGTGAGCATCATTGATGCTTCTGCCATTTCCACGAAGCCCTGACATCCAGCCTCTGTCCTTGAATTGTCTGTGTACTTAGAAGCCTTTGTTTCATTCATCACCTCAGCTCTTATAAGACTGAAATTATATTTAAAGAAATAAAAACGTAGCAGAGGGCTTCCCTGGTGGCGCAGTGGTTGAGGGTCCACCTGCTGAAGCAGGGGACACGGGTTCGTGCCCCGGTCCAGGAAGATCCCACATGCCGCAGAGCGGCTGGGCCCGTGAGCCATGGCCACTGGGCCTGCGCCTCCAGAGCCTGTGCTCCGCAACCAGAGAGGCCACAACAGTTAGAGGCCCGCATACCACAAAAAAAAAAAAAAAAAAAAAAAGGAGCAGAAACAGAAGTGCCAGAGTTCACAGACCATGTACTCATTTAAGAAAGTGTGGAATTATTCCTTCCACCTTGGTCCCTCCTGAGGGCTCCTCCATCTCCCCTGACACCATCACTCCTTATTTTCTTGCCCTGTTCTATGTTGTTATAGGACTTATTCCCACCTGATAGATCATCGATTTCATTGTTGGTTGTATTCTGTACACGGTTTCTTCCCCCCACTAGAATGAAAACTCATGAGCGTTGGGACTTGGAATTGCATTCATTTTTATGCCTGTATCTACCACATAACAGGTGCTCAATAAATACCTTTCTGAATACTCGAATTTCAACCTCAGTCCTGGTTTCATACTCGTTGTATGTCACCAATATTTCCTTGTTATTTTCTTCCTTCAATTCCCTTAGCCCTCTAAGCTGGTATATATGGCAAGCTGGTAGAAAAAAGGCAATTAAGTAATGGAAGAGAATGAAATAAAGGGAGAAAGAAAAGACTGGTATAAAATTGAGCATCAAGGTATTTAATTTAGTGTTATCTTCATGCACTATAGTGATGCCTATAGGCTCCATAGATATTTTAGCTTGAATTTTAATTTGGGACACATGTTTGTAGAATCCACCATGTTAAGGCCAGAACAGGATTTTAACGGTCAAAGGCCATTTGCAGATTCATTTTCAATATTACCAATTTCTAATATATTACAGGGAAACAGAAGAGGCTGAAATATATTTGCTATGAGTCAAATATAGATTTTATTTTTAAAAACATGCTTTGATTAATTTCAGGTACCTAATTATCTCCTCAATTTAACAACTATTTCTGTTTAAATGACAGCTTTTTAAATATTTGACTCTAATATAAACCTCCCCTGGAAACTTGTTATGCTATTAATTTGGTAATTTTTTAATGGAATGTTCATTTGGTAAAGAAAACCCAGTGCATGTCTAAAAAAGTTAATCTGTTTTAAGAATGTGGTCCAAAATAATATTTTACTCTCTCACTACAAAAGTGACTGTGCTGAGCATCCATTCCACCGTCTGTGCTGATGGCCTAGGGTGATGCCTTTTCTGAGGCTGGGGACTGGATGACCACTGCAGACTGAAACCCATACAATGTCTCCAAGTCCATGTGGACTCCAGTTATGGGAGTGACCCTCACTGCAGTTCAATCTCCCATGCAAATACAGCTTGAGAAACTCAGAATTCTACCATTCCCCATGTATTCTTGACAATGATGACAGAGACATCTATAATAGGTAATTATGCCTTCCTTTCATTAAATCATTGTTTATTCATCATCAACAGGAGAAGATTAAGGAGAAACAGTGACTAAGAACAAATGGATTTCCCCATTCCCAAGGTGTAGTGCCTGGAACTTTGCCCTGCGGGTCAGAAGGTCTAGATGCTAAGCCTCGCCTACCAAGGACTGTTCTGTTCAATCCCCCATATCTACATTTATATACTGAGACTTTGGGACGAGCATTAATATTTGACCCGTTTACATGGGTAACAAAACATGGCTGTGGAAAAACTTTTGGACTTGCTGGAAATTCAGGACAGGAAACATTTATCCAATGATTATTCTATGCCAGGCCAGTACTATAATCCCTCTGGTGAGAGGAATTAAAATATATACATACGTGTATGCATAGGCACACACACACACACACACACATACACACACACATATACACACACACATACAAACAAGAGTGCTGCCCTCAAGAGGATTACAAACTTTTAGATACTTGCATTGGAGAGAAATTATCCTATAGGAGAAAAAATGTAAATGTCCTGGATTCAGGTCTTAACACCACCTTCAGTGTCTCTGTGATCATGGGCAAGTTGCTTAATCTCCTTGACCCACAGTGTCTGCATCCAAAGGATGGTGATACAGATATATACATCACAGAGTGGTTACAGAGATGAAGACAGTCTGTTTTAATAAACCACACAAGGGGCCCAGGCACACAGTAGGTCCTTGGGGAAGAGTGGCTGTGATGGCAAAGATGACAATGGTGACAATGGGGATAGAAAGTTCCAGTTGTGTCATTCCCTATCACAGGACAATAGGAGATTTCAGCTCAAAAACTCTAAGTCAGGGACCCAAAGGCTATGAGTCACCACTTTGCTTCGTGCCTGTCAGTTCATTTTTGAGAATCCACAGAAATAGAAATGTTCTATCAGACCAACTTGGATTGCCATCTGGCCCACACATTTTCCTGGCACGGCCCGAAGGCCAGCACTGCTATTCTCCCCTCCAAGCAAAACCCCGAGTTTAGCAGAATAAAATCTGGTGTTGAAATGCATCGAGCACGGCATCAGGTCATTATCATGATTAGCACATTAGTAGTAGTTATAGGCAATTAATATGAATAATAATTGAATCTGGGTTATAGTAGTTAATAGAACTACTAGTGATATTAATATCAACTGCAAGTATACTGTTTAATAAAACAGCAACAGCAATAGAGAGGAATTGGTACTTTTCAAGGGGCTTTCGCATTCATTAGCTCTCTGAGTCTTCTTTGGGGTATATGATTATCCTCGGTTTCCTTTTAGGGAAACTGAGGTTTTAAGCAGTTGAAACGTACTCCATGTGATTCAGTGATATGCAGAAAATCTGGAATTAGAAACTCTGTCTTCCAACTATTAGTGTAGTAGGCCCTGGCGATTGAGTAGAAAAAGAGAGAAAAATTCATCAAATAAAGCATTCTTTGTCTGGATCATTGAGTAACACAGGATGCCAGGGCAGGAGGGACCTTGGAGTACAACAGATACGATGCTTACGTTGTACAGACAAGGAAACTGAGGCCCAGAGAGGGGAATGATTTACCTCCAGTGATCAGAGCTGTGAGGCAGATTCCGAATTAATTTTTATTTCAGAGTGCCTTTATGTGATCCCAGTCTTGAGCACAGAAAGGGATCTTTTTAAAAATTTTCTGTGAACCGAAAACCAAATAATCACATTTGTTAAAGGTGCATATTAACTTTCCAATTTAGCCCTAAACCATGGTCTTGGGTTGCATTTCCAAAAATATGTCTCATTTAAGTCTAATTTGGTAGCATAGTATTAGCTATTATGAAAAAATAGGATTCCTTGGTCAATTACATTTGAACTATCCTGGGTTAAAACGTGAATTAAACAGGTTTCGTTTTTATTGCTGACCTTTTAGTTTTTCACCTTAAATACACAAATAGCATACTGTGTTCTCATCCATCTTTGACCGTGAAATCCTTTGCTCTCAGAAAATCCCTTGAGACTCATATTTGAAAGGTCCCAGTTTGAGAAACTTGGGTGTAGTGGCATTTTTCTACAGGGTTTTAGTGCATTTGCTTTTTCTACAGGGTTTTAGTGCATTTGCTTTGTAGCAGGTATTCCTAATATATTAAGGTCTGCTGGGTTTATTTCTGAGTCTCTGGCCAACTTTTGGAAGGTTGAAACCCCTAAAAATACAAACTGCAGATATGAGGAGAGCCATAACAATCTTGTTTCATTTTATGTGTAATGTTTTTCCAAGCAACTACATCCACACTACATGACTTGATTCCGAACCCGTAAGTGACCCTCATCTTCAATCGCTGTTTACCAAGTGCCTACAATGAGCCAGTGTTCACACGATTTCTTGCTATTTTAGGCTCCTACTTCTGGATCTGGGCTTCCTGTGGTGACACACCTGAGGAGAAAGCCTGCACAAAAGGGTGAGTATCTGTAGGTTTGGGGGCTATGATATTAGGTAGCTGTACTTGAATAAATCATTTCTAACAAATAATCCTAATCCCTGAATATCATCGTATAAAGTGAACAGCGAAGGCAGAAATTTCTCCTAGGTGTCTTAGATAATATAGCTACTGAAAAAAAGAACAACAATAACAACAGCAGTGGGAGATTTTGATGGGATGAGAACTTTTTTTTAATGAAGAAAATTAAGAAGGACTGGAGGGAATGAGAAAAGACATTTTGGCCAAAAGCTTGGTAACATTTGCTGTTCTCAGAGGCACATTTGCTTTACTATTAACCCTTAAAATTAATGGGCTTTGAGAAGGAGAAGTGATTTCTTACCAGTTTAAAACTTGGCTTCAACTCTGTCTGTCCTGAAAATCTGATTGTCTGTTTGCCTTTTTGTGATTTTTTTTAGTGAAAAACTTTGACTTTAAAAATTGCTTGAAAATAAACAGATACAGGGTGGTTTGGGGTGTGGTCATTCTGTCTTAAATTCAAAACATTTAAAATTTCCAGTCCAGCATAGAAACTCAATATTATTTACTCCATTTTGGGAAAAAAAACAAAATTAAGACCAAAGTGCTGAGGTTGAAAAAGTATAAAATGAACTATAACTTTCTTTCCCAAAGACCTGCACATATGGATTTTTTACTTTGCACTTAAGACCACATTTTCAAAGGCTATTCCTCCCCTTGCCTCCTTTTTGAATATGTAAAACTCCGCATGCATCTAATCGGTCCTTCAATTGTCCACTTGCACCTTCAAATTATGGGACAAGTGGCCAATTGGGCCTGCAATTGGCTAATTGCACTGACAATTAGCCAATTGTGGGTATAATTAGCTGCATGTAGAATTAATCATATGCACAGAATGGTCGGCCACTCTGAAAACGTAGAACTAAATGTGTTCTAGATGCACATCTGTACCCAGGCACAAAGGGAACGCGGGCGAGGATCCTAGATGAATCACTCTTAAGAGAATCATTAAAACAAATCTGGCACTTGGTTAGAAAGACCACATGATTAACCACTGAGTACCCAGTTGACTCGCTTTCTCTAAATTTCCAGTGTGGAGCTCAGTGTGGACAAGGCAAAGAAGATCCCAGTGTTGAAACTTAATTCTTCAATCTGAAGCCCTTCTGCAGCCAGCTACCCTGGTTGCTGGTACCCTCCGATTAATTTTTTTTAACTAAATATTTGGATTTATGGTATAATTGATGAGCAGTACCAGGCCGGCTCTAACTAGAGTCCTCAATAGGGAACCTAACTAATTTTGGTTCGAATACCTACCAATGTAACATGTAAGTGTTACCATCTCATTCATATCTAACACCCAAGCTGGTGTGTGCGCACTCCTGGGGGGACCAGGGACAATCCCACGAAAAACACTATATGTGTCTATGAGGCATCCATTATATTTTCTGGTAAGCAATATAACATAATTTTAAATGTTAGTAAACAACAGAAAATTTTGAAGGTGGTTAAAGTTGTAGTGGTTAAAGTCCATCTATGGGTTTATCTACTTAACTTCCCTACAGCCTAGTTTCCTCAGCTATAGTGATAAACTAATGCAAACTAATGATAACTACCTCACAAGGGTCTTTTTAGAATTAAACAAGGTCATTTAAAATAACAAAATGAAAGTGAGCTCATGAGGGAGGGAGAAAACCTGGAACTCAAGACAATCAATCAAGAATCCTTTAACATATTAAAACTTCTGAGATTTCATGCTGTAAAGAATTCTTTTTTTTTTTTTAACATCTTTATTGGAGTATAATTGCTTTACAATGGTGTGTGAGTTTCTGCTTTATAACAAAGTGAATCAGTTATACATATACATATGTTCCCATATCTCTTCCCTCTTGCTGTCTCCCTCCCTCAAGGAATTCTTTATTTCAGCATTTTATCAAACAAAAGCGACCGAAGACCAGTCTTTTCAAGTAATACCTATTGCTTCATGCTGGGAAGCGCCACTCTAGGTGAAAAACAGCCAGTGGAGGCCCATTGGCTACAGAAGAAAACCCAGGTACTTTGGTTAATTCTATCCCTCATCATGGACCCCAAACTTTCCTTCTATCTAATCTTCCACTTAGGGCAGAACCTTTCAGAAATCCATCAATTCTGCAGGCAGCTCTGTGCACTGAATGTGCCCCCCTCCCACAACTCATCCCCTATGTCTAAAATGATCATTATTAATTTGAAACAAAGGCCATGTAAAATGGATGGGGATATATCCACAGTTAGAGGTGTTGAAGGAGAGAGAAAACTATAAAAGACGAAATACTTCCTGA
Organism: Monodon monoceros; assembly: GCF_005190385.1. NCBI lineage: Eukaryota > Metazoa > Chordata > Mammalia > Artiodactyla > Monodontidae > Monodon > Monodon monoceros. The sequence goes on from NW_021703778.1 coordinate 167,635,814, forward strand.
ATATAGAGATATGGTTTTTTATTATGCTGATGTAGGTGCTTTCTTCCTAAATTCTAAATTTTGGCTGGATTTTATCACTCTTATTTAATGATATAAATTACATGCACATCCTATATATTTCTAGGGAGGAAGGGAGGAAGGAAGGATAGGAAGTACTGACTCTTACACCAGGTATTTTTACAGCTGTTATCTTATTTGTGCTTCAAAATAATAATATCAAATATGAATAATAATTGCTCCATTTTGGAGGGTGAGATTTCTGAGCCTCAGAGAAGTTCATGATTTTCCCAAGGTTATACAGTAGCAAGCAATAAAGAGCTAGAGCTCAAAATCCATATTTATATCATATACATATCTTCTTTTGTACAAACTCTATAAAAAAAACCATTACGACATAGGAAGATGTGGAAATATCATGTATTTCATGTTCAAATGCATATAAACAGCCCATCCAAGTACATGCATCTGAATGCAAAAATCTGTATTTGTGACTTTCTACATAAATGTTAATTTGCATTAAGAAATTCTAAAAATGATAATGTTGATGTTGAGAGAGGTAATTTTTTTCTTTTCTTCCACTTGAATTGAGCCTAAACTCTGGATTTATAGATTAAAGTCTGAATTCCTGAAAGAATGCAAAGCAAGTCAAGGCCAAAATTAGGTTTTCAATTTTTATGCCATTGCAGAGCCCAAACTCAACAGTAGCTAATGAGAGGGGACTCATTCCTGGAACATGCTCCTCTAGTTGGTCCTTTTGTTGGAGCTGACTTGTGCACTGATTATTGGTAATGCATCTGACATTACATTGTCAGCATTTAAACAAACTTACCCTTCATGCCATAATCCTCGACTCAGACTTCAAATGTTACCTTTCTGTGAATTCTCCCTTGTCCCCTCAGGATAGCTCTAAATATATTTCAATGCTTTTACAGTTCCTGTCTTATAAAATATATCTATTGTGTTCTTATCTGTATCTGTCAGCTATTGCTATAATAATGCTGCTTAACAAACAGCTCCCAGTTCTTTGTCATTCTATGTTACACGTAAGTTGAAACATGCAGCTCTGTGCTCTGAAACTCTGCTCAACCTGCTCCCTGGGTCTTCTCACTCCGGGATCTAGATTAAAGGAACAGCCCCTGCCTGCTGCCTGATGTTTGCTCATGGTAAAGATCAGGAATAAAAGAGTTGGGAGAAACCCATGCCTCAAAAAGCTGTTGCTTAGATGTAGTAAATATTACATCCTTTTATATCCCATTGGCCAAAGCAAATCATACAGTCAACCTTTACATCAAAAAGATGGGGAAATGAAGTCTGTCTTCAGGATGGCAAAAGTGGAGAGAAAGTGAATATTTATGAACAAATAGCCACATCTCCTATGTTATCTATCTACATATTATTTTCCCCCACACTGATCAGTGACATAACAGAACATAAAATACATATTTGTCCTCTTATCTCATGAGTAGCATAGAGTTAGTATTGAGAGAAGGCTTATTTAGTGCTTGAATATATCATAAGTTTCATTCAGGTGTAAAGGAGTGCAAGTATTCCTTGGTACTCTCTGAAATGGTTAAACTGTATCAATATTTAACTTTTCTAATGTCTCTCTCTTTCACACACACACACACACACACACACACACACACACACACACACACATGCCATTTTCCTTTACCAGTGTCATTTTAGAGAAGAGGAAACCAAGACCTAAAGAAGCTAGGAAATTTCTCCAAAGTCACACAGCTATGAAGCAGCAGAATGAAGAATCATACTCAGGCTTTTGTGGCTGCAGGTCACATGATCTTAACCTATGAGCAACACTGAACTTCATCTTCTTATTCTTTGGAGTATGTGGTGAAGGAAAGGAGAAAATGGATTAAGCAGAGAAAGATTCTAAGATGATATGTTGAGATATTAGAAACAAGAATAGTCATACTATGGTATTTTTCTTTTGGTAGAAGATACAACTGTGATAATACAGCACATAAGAGCATCCTTATAGAAATTAGCAGCAGGTACACATAGATGATGAAGGTGTTGTCTAGCAGTGCTTGCCTAATTTTTTGTATCAGGGCACACATAGGATATTATTTTATTTGTGTGACACAGTGTGAAAAACAGCAAATATATGATTGATCTGGAAAAAGGTGACTGGCCAGAGGTCTCCAGCTGCCACAGACCCCCACCAGGCCATCTAAAGGCACTGGGGTTCTCTGCTAAGGGCAACCATTTTAGAGATGGCCCCCTGTAACTGAGAAGCATACCTACTCACTCTAGCCAGAATCAAAGGTGAGCAGGGCTGGGAAAACAGGCTCACCTCAACCACAGGTGATGTGATGATCTAATGCTTTGCATAACATCTTTCTCAGTGGCTTACTAAGCACTCTTGTAGATACTGGTAAATTCACTCTCCAAAATTCAACCGGAAACATCCGTGTTGTCATAAATTATAATACAATAACCAGGTCCTTTGAGTCATTCAATATTAGGATACAAAGGACCTTAAATGTCAGTACCCTAATTCCCACTGCCAGGCTTGAACACCCCTATCTGTAAATTACTGGTTTGAGTCCTCAACTCTCCATAGCACAGCCAAGAAACTGAAAGGGCTTCTCAGGAGCCTATCACCTGAATCATATGTGAGGTCTTAGTCCTACTCTGCAGACTCAATTCAGAATCAATAAATACGATAATAATCACTTGGTTTTAAGCATACTGAAAAGGATAGATGACTGAGGTAGCTCGTAAAATTATTATTACACAGAGAATTGGCTGTTAATAGGCCAACGAGGAAGAGAAAGGCAAAAGAGAGTTGTTTTTAAAAAATAGAAAATATAAGAAAAAAAGAAGAATTGTGGCATTCTGGAGGCATTTGGTATAATGGCAAGTGGTCCTACAGATCTCAAGGTCATGATTGTAACTAAGGGGTAAGCGCTATGCACAAAATGAAGGTTGAAGAATAGTTAGGTAGTTCTGGATATGCACTAGAAAGTTTTCCCACCGTGTTTAAAATAAAGCAAACATACAAATAAAAAACAAAAATAAGACAATAGGAACAAATCTGCCTTCAGAGGGAGAAAGGGAAGAAAGTCACCCTTTTAAGTTCCTCTCATCATCATAAATAAACATTCAGGTCTGTTTTATCTTTGTTTTATCAGTGAGGTTTAAAGATATCTCTTTTGCTTAAGGTCACATTGTGAGTTTCAAACTCAGGGATGTTCTTTTCCAAAGTCCATGCCTTGAGATGTTTGAACAGTCCCCCTATGGGACACTTCATTTCCTGCTGAAGTAAGGTAAGTTGAGGTTCTGTTACTAAAGGCAATGATGCAGAGGGAAGGAATTTGTTAATGTTGTACACAGTTGCCGGCAAATCAACCACAGATACAGGGGTTTCTTTCACTGCCTCCTGGGCTGCAAGCCCTTCCTCTAAGTGCATAAAGAGAAGGAGGCATAGACTTGGACCCCCTGTGTGAGCGATCTGTAGCAGGCAGACCCAAAGCATTAACTAAATGTTGCTTTTCTGTGTTTATAAATAATAACAGCTATGTGCTACTAATGCAGTGCCATTTCATTTAATGGCATCCAGCACTGAGCAATTTAATTGTTCTTTTAGTCACTGAAACATTCATCATAATTTTCCATTGACTCCAAAAGAGACTTCTTGCCTCTTGAAGCCATTGAAGTAGACATGGTGAGTTGGTTTCCCCGTGAAAAATTTGCTCAGCTGTGAACCTGGGGAAAGAGAGCAGATAACTCTCAGCCCTCTCAAAGTGCCATTTCTGATTTTGTTATTCATGGATTAAAAATGCAAAAGCTTATTGTGTGCCTACTATGAGTACCTATTGTGTTCTGTGTTCTGCATTGAGTTATTTTACTTAAATATTCTCATTAATTCATCACTGAAAACCACAAGGCAGTTATCTTTATTCCCATTTTATAGGTGAGAAAACTGAGTGCCAGGGAGTTAAAATCACTCCACCAACACCACACATCCAGCTGAGATTTAAACATGGGTCTAGCCCAAAACACTTACCAGGGTCCTAAACTTTGTAGATAATTATAAAATCACTGATAATAGCTACCCTTGAAAACAATGTATACCAGGCATTTTACATTTATGATGTTTTTTAATCCTCCAGATACTCTAGCAAGTTAGACCACTCTAACTTTCCTCAGATAAGGAAACTGACTCAAGGAAGTTGAATGATGAACTAAAAATCATATAGACAAAGTACAGAACCAGGGCTCATTTGGGAGTCTAACTCCAAAGTATTTGCTAACGTCAACATATTGTGCATTAGTATTAATAGAATTGTGATAGAATTCTTCAATAGTTATTGTGAATATTAGTCAATGTGCAAAGATAGTTCCCCCTTTTGGTAAAAGGGCTTGATCCTTGGTTTGTTGGGGTTTTGTGATGTTTAAAATAAGATAGTTCCTAACATGTTCCTAACGTTCATAGTATGTGTGTGGGTGTGTGTTGTATTTACCAAGCTTCTCTGTTTGCCAAGTTTTCCTTATTGAGTATGACTTCTTCAGCAACTAGCAAATAAAGAATCGTTTCTAAATACCCTGTGGTATAGTCCTGTCCTGCTCTTAACTATAAGCATTGTTATAATTCAAACATCCTGAAACACATATTCCATCTCCAGCCCCTGTGAACTGCATGGTCTCCTTGGTAGCAGTGGATATCTGGTAAATGCTGCCTGCTCTAAAGGAGACCATGATACCAGTCTCCATGACAAAATCCAAAGTGTACTTGTCTTAAACATTTGCAAGTGGATAGAGGAAAAATCCTTACCATTTCTCCTTGGGCTATATGACGGCACAGCAATGGTTTTTGCAATAAAACTGGCTTTATCCAGGGACACTGCTGGTGTAGATAACGTGCCTTTGTTTATTTAAACTCTTGGTCTTTTAGTTTTCTGCCAGTTCTTTCTAGAACAGAGTTAATTCACTACATGTAGCATAGGCACCCTCAACCATTTCAAGCATTAGGCCTTCTTAAAACATTAACAATAAAACATAAGTCTGCAATATTCGATTAAAGTGTTCCTTATGTTGATTAGGATGTGCTTATGAATAAAAGACATTGGTGCATTAATTCAGGAACCTTTTAAAATGATTTGTTATATTTTTAATCCCAATAGAGTCGAGATATGTATATGTTTACATGTATATTTATATATACAAACATGCAATATACTTCTTTGCCAAATATAACAGTTATTCCTATGAATAATGAAAACCAACTATTCAGCACTCACTGTTTTCAGGCATTGGTCGGTGCCCTGTCAATATTATTTTGGTCAATACTCACAGCAAAACTCATGGGGTAGGAACTGCAGTCACTCCTGCTATAGCTGGCACACTGTCTGGAGAAGTTGGTCACGTGATGTGGTCATGCAATGCATTTCACCCTGGCCCTTGAGCACGTACCCCACATGGTTAAGAATAACTGATGCTAGTTTTACAAAGCCTATTTAGTGCTTCAGAGCACCAAGGAACCTTGGATTATCTTACATTGAGAACTCCTATAATAGGATCAATCCAAATGTTTCAAAGGAAAAAACTCTTTGAGATAGACTCTGGAAGTGGCCACTTGCTGAAAACTGAGGCTCGAATCCAACCTCCAGTGCCTCCGTGATGCATGTAGGTATTTGTACACTTGCCAGGGTATTGGAAACCTTCCTTCATTTGGCAGCCCCCCCCAACAGGCAGTGAGACCCCCCATGCCCTTGAAGAAGCAGCGCTCTGTGGTGCACAGGACTTCTGCTTCTCCCATGCAGATGGCGGGCTTCCTCTTCCACTCACTGGATCTATTATTGTGGTAAAATCCTTTCTTCTCTGGCTTCAGTTTCTTCATCAGTAAATGAGTCAAGCAAGAGGTTTGGACTGTGAATGTCAAGCTCTTGTACCCAAAGATCCTGAGACATAAAAGCAATGAGGTTTTATTCCCTCTGGCATCACACACACACAGGCAGAGGCACTTAAATACCTCCATTTGAGATAAGACTATTTACAGAAAGATCCAACAGCCTTACCCTCTTAGAGGATAAGATTCTTTTAGTTTAGTTTTTTTTTGCTGGGTGGAGGGAAGTGTTTTCTTTTTGTTTTGTTTAGTTTTTTTTTTTTTTTTTTTTCTTTTGCCTTTTCCCAGATTCAACTAATGCTATAAAAATTAGAGCTCGATTCTTTGACTGTTTTCAGGCCTTTCTGGGACAGTTCACTCTGTCTCCCCAGCAACAATGAGTAGACTCTTTGTGTCCTGACACCTCAGGAGACTACAGGGTAAAAGGGCCACAGAACCAGGCTCTGGAGCCCCAGACTCTGAGTCCGGGTGGAGGGGGAGCATTCCTTTCTGCCAGTTCTAAGGGGCGAATCTGTGTCGATCACTGCATTCATTTCTGTCTCCCAGCCTATCCTTCACTTAACACCCCAGCACACACAATACCAACGAAGGTGATTATCTCTGCTAGCATAATTCCTCCCTAACATCTGCTTTCGCCCATAACACTCCACTAATTTTTCCCTCATTTCATTACACATAATTTTCTTTCAACACAATCTACATGTATTAAGTGGTAATGACTTTCCAGTTAAGAGCAAATCGACACCAAGGGACCCCGGTCCCCCCCACAGTTGCCTGCAGAGCCTGACTCTGGCTATTAGAGATAAATTCGGTACCTCAGGAAGCTGCAGTGAGGTAATCAATCAATTAAGCCGTTAGGACATCCACAGTGTGGGGGGCAGGCGGCCATGCTGATCTACTTGCCATGATTTTTTAGGAATTCAAAAAAAAATGAATAAATAAGATGGAGAGCTATTATGCAACCAGGCTATAATTTGCCACTCAAAGTCAGGGGCTGGTTTTGTCAGACTTAAGGCTGCAGAGTGAATGGGAGAGACATAGGCCTTGGATGTGCACTGTCTGGGGAGGAATCCAGGCTCTAGTGTTTATTAGTGTGTCCTGGGGCACGTGATGCGAGGAGGGGACATGGGAGTCTGAGAGCCTTGTCCTTTAAAAAGGAAAAAAAGACACCTGGAATTTATAACTCTTACTGCCTAGATCTGTAGTGGAGATTAACTAAGACCACATATACAGAAGCTCCTGGCACAGCATAGGCGCTCAGGAAACCTTAATGATCTTACTCTTCCTCCTAGACTGTGGACGTAGGAAGTGTAAGGTGATGAGAGATCACCAAAAGGCTGGCATTGAAACTCGATTAGAGATCGTCACTGCCATCATCACCATCACCATCATCATCACCATCATCATTTTCCACAGGTTTTTAAAGAAAAAGCCAAAATGTAGAGCATCCTGAAATTACATTCAGAATATTGCCAGTCTTCTCTCGTCTGCTTTATATGTGTTCACTTTTTGTCCAAGCCTCAGTTACCTCATCTGTACAAAAGGGTGTATTAATGTTTCATCCATCCATTAATGTTTCAACCCATAAGGGTTATGGGAAGACTCAAAAGAAACGTGTAGTAAACTGCTTTGCAAATATTGTCACAAACAAAATAGGATTATTTCAAATAAAATAGTCTACTGATATTTTTTCTAAACTCAATCCATTGTAAAAATATTGTGTGTGTCTGAAAAGTATATTAAATTGTTCCCACACAAGATAAATTAGTCACAATGGCAGAGGAAAATAGAAAAAGGAAACACTAGGTAGATGAGGCAATATAAAAACAAAATATTTCTGAAATAAATAAAATAGACAAAATATTTTCAACATATGTTTCAACCAATGGTATATAAATGTGCATAGATGATACATAATATTAAATTCTTACAAATCAATAAAAAGGTGAAAATAAAATAAAATATGAGTTCTAATAATAATGGTGAACATTGCTTACTATTTCCTAAATACACTTAAAGGCTTTATGTATTTTAATTTGGTTAATAAGAAAAGGAAAGAAAAAACACACTGAAAAAAAATGAACAAATGAAGAAATAAACCCTAAAATAACATATAAAAGTATTAAATCTCCTCATAGTCAGAGAAATGTAAGCTGACGTCAAGGAGATAGGAATTTCCATCTATCAAATTAATAATGTTTTAAAAACTGACTTCTCTGGTGTTAAGGCATCAGGAAAAGAGGTGCTTTCTACACTATTTTTAGGAAAGTAAATTGGTAAACACAAACAAACCAAGACCACTTTTCGAGGGGTGGAGGAGAATCTCCAATGTGTTTCAAAAGCCTTTAAATATTCCCACCCATTGACCCACGAATTATACTTTCCTGGACTTTATCCTTAAACAGCTAGAGATGTTAGCAAATATTTTAACTAGAAGATGTTCATCACAGTGTTGTTTATAATAACAAAGTATTAGAAGCAATGGAGTCCAGCATTGGGATATTGCAGCCATTCATTATGGAACATTCCTTTAATAAGCTGTCCTTGGAAATAACTGTAAAAACCTTAATACTTCCTTTTTTCTGCTATGCATTCACTTTCATTACACACCTCTATCCATTTTATTATTTGGCTCCCCAAATGAGATTATTTTGGAGGAAGTTATGTTTTGTTTTTTTTTTACATGCTGCTCATTTCAAATAAAAGAATCAATTAGTAGGAATTTGTAAATGACAAAATTAGTGTCAAATACTATTATAAAAGTATTGTTTTTATTAATAATTCTATGTAATTAAAAAAACTTGATGATCAGTAAAATCTAAAAAAAAAAGAAGAAGAAGCATTTCTTAAGCAACTGCTTAGTGCCAGGCCTTGTTCCAAGTGCTGAGATCACCACAGCAGTGAACAAGATGAGACCAGATCCCATGCTCAAGAATACCCGATTATAGCGCAAGGACATTTAAACCGAAAAAGTTATGATATACGCACAAGATGGACTACAGTGGATTTGTTTGCTTCAAATATTTATTTGGGGTCTGCCTCTTGTGGTCCAGGCACTGTTTTAAATCTGAGGGATACAGCTGTTTATAAGGCAACAAATCCCATGCCCACAGAGCTTGCATTCTATATGGGAATATAGGAAATATATAACTAAATATGATGCTGTAGAAGTGTATTTAATGACGTCGAATAAAAAACATGTTCAAAAATGTGAAAATGGTTATATGACAGTGCACGCAGTATGAAGCCATTTGTGTAAATAAGTAAAAATATTCATACATATATATTTCTAAAATATTAGAAGGATTATACACCAATTTCTAGGCAGTAACATCTCCATATTTTTTATTTTCTAAATTTTCTATATTTGCTACTTTAAAATACAAGAAAACAAATAAAGCAAATACTACTGACACAGATGGCAGGTCTAAGCTTAGCTATGGATTCCAGTTAAAAAATCAGTTGATTTACACATTTCATCTGCCTCAAGATTTGATTTGATCTGATTTGATTTGATTTCTTAATAACTAAGATCAATAAAATAAAATGTGTCCTGGGTCATTTTCCAAATTTTGTTTTTCACAATATGGAAGAGTTCAATCCTAGGCTTTGGCAGGAGGAAAGGACCTTGAAAATTATCTTCAGCCACAGTGGAGAAAATTGAAGTCCCCCCAAATTAGGAGGAGTCAAGCAGGACCTGAGCCTCATTCAACTCAAACTGACTTCACTTCCTAAAGTTTTTAACTTACTACATAACTGTCTTCCTCTGCACTACCCTAGTTTAATCCTCAGTCTAGTTCTGCTCAATATCTCGAAATGATAGAGGGAAGCGAGAGGCGTAAAATACCCCCATATTATTAGTTATTCCATGATACATTCTTCCTTTAAACAAAAGCAGGACAAAGTTAAATAAACTATTGCTAAACCCCCTTGGAATAGGTGTAGCTCTAGGTCCCGCAGAGAGACAAAGAGAAAATGAGAACATGCAGAAAATAGAAACTCTATATATGATTAAGGTATTTTGCTGAATCGTTCAAGCCTATGTTGATCAGACGTAGCTCTAGAAATTTGTAAATGAACCTGGAGTTACCCAGAAAGCATCGAGTTAGAAAATGTCATCATCATCATCATCATCAACGATAACAGTATAATTATTCAGGATAATTATTAGGTTATAACTGTAAGTTTCATATGTGTATATAAACTTTATGGTTTACAGACCCTGGGATTCTCCTGAGGATTGTACCGTGTCATTCTTGTACCCATTTTCTAGTTGAGTATGTTGAGGGTCTGATAATCTGACTGGTTTACCTGCAGTCACATCTCAGGAATGCAGCCAAGCCAGAACAAGCCACCTGACTTGTAGTCCATTGTTCTTTCTTGCAGAAAAGAATGGGAAAAGACTTTTTACAACAGGTAAATTAAACAAATTTTTAAAATTTAATTAATTTATTTAATTAAATAAATTTTTTTGAATTAAAAAAATCTTGCCAGGAATTTGGACAGGTAGTGCAAAAACCAAATCAAGAAGTTATTATAATGCCTTTTTTTTCTTTTTAATGAACCCAAAGAAGCCAACTGTATACATTCTAAACATCCAGCTGTCTTTCTTTTTTTTCTGTCTTCTAAACCTTTTTAACTAAACTAAACCAAACCTTTACCTTGTTTAGTTTTTGGACCTAAATGTCCTTACTCAGCCAGATTCTCATGACAAGCAGGATTTTAATTTTTTAAGAAGTAAATTCGAACAAGACAGTATAAAACCTCCAAAGAACAGTAGTCTACGAAAAAACAAATCATTTGATTATTTGGCCATTTGTTTTAAGATAAAAGTAGAAACACTGGGCTGAACAGATCAGAAGGCTTCGGGCTATTTCCTCTGAGACCATAAGACCGGGCAGGATGAAACGGGAATAGAAAACATGCCAGATGCACATGGTGCAAATACAACTTTCCATTGCACATTGCTTTGGTTATTTCTTTTTTTCTCAGACGCTAAAGCCCCCATCCCTCTATGGAGCTAGGAAATAGGCATATGCAAAGTGATTAAAAACGCCCCTTTGCACCAAGCCAGTCCTGACACAAAACACCTTCTACCCCCAAGGGGCTCATGGTGCTTCTTATCATGAACTTTCTTCCTGGCTGAGATAAGTATCATGAATGTGTCAGAGAAGAATGCTTTCTGAATGGCTTAGGAGTATGATTTTATTTTCTTCCATTCTGTTCTTCTATTTAGCCACTATTTTTCTTACCCCCCCCCCGACTCTTTCCCTCCCCATTGCAAGATGTCTGGCACCCAACGTTTGGCATGAAATCTCACAGATCTACATTTTCTGCAGGGCTGTGACAACAGGTTTCAACTTGACTTGCCATCCCTGGGAACATGAAGTTTCATTTGTTTGTTTCCGAGGATAAGGAAGGTTGTAGCTTCTGGTGCTGAAAAGGGACATCTTTATGTTTGATTGGAGTTTTCTAAAGAGAAGATGAATTCATCTGTCGTGGATTATTTAAGAAAAGTATTTTATTGTATTATATACTGTAAAAGCACATTCCACTTATGCATGTCATTCTTTTGCTTTGTTGTTTTAAAGTTACTCTTAGCCTTGAGAATATCCACTGGCAGAAATCTGCACTTAGCATCCTAAAAATGTTAGCAATAAAAGGATGTAGCGAATCATGTCATGGGCAAATTGTGGTGTATTCATTCAATACACCCCCTGATTTTACAAGCTTGGGAAACTGAGGTCAGAAAACGGAATTGATTTGCTCAAGGTCAAAGCTGGTTCATGGAAATGTTGGAACTTGAGTCAGAATATCAGGGTACCTCACAATCACTGGCATCTTTGTCATGGTCCTAAGGATGCCTTAAATATTCCTTTTACTTTTGTTGCTTTAGTCATTCTTTTATATTACAGCTAGTTATGCTTTAAAAATGTGGACCTTACATGTAATACTATCTTTCTGGATTCAAAAGTTTTATTAATATTTGATTATTTTGCAGAAATGAATAAAATGTTTTTCCCACTCTTCCTATTTTAGGTGGTATCGTATGCTTTTATTGACTTTTGAATTGGGAGGATACCACCATTTTTATGCACTTCCAACAGATTATGAGTTTTATACTGGAAACTGATGTTAAAGGGAAGGAAAAAGGGAGGCAGGAATGGATGGATGGATGGGTGGATGGATAGATGGATAGATGGATGGATGAATGGATGAATGGATCAACAGTGTGTATATATAGATAAACATATATATTTATATATACATATACTCATACATAATTTTAATAGTATATTATATTGCTTTTCACAGAAATCAAATATAATAAATGTTTTGCACGTGCATCTCATGAAACATCCTCAGGACAGAGCTGACCTCCCCTTTCTGTCTGCAGTGCCTCGCACCCATTAGATGATGAAAACAATTGTAGAACAAAAAACATCTGTACCCTCCAAAGGACTCAAAGTCACAGAAAACCTTGAGCTTAAAGATTCAGTAGAACTTCATCAATTGCACCAGCCATACCCTCGAATCCAGATCTTCCTACTTCCAATTGTGGTCCCCTCTCCAGTCTCAGGTTTTGGGGACTTTACACTCGGTTTGCAAGTTGGAGTTTGAGGACTTGCTGATCCCTTTTCTGCAAGGCATATCTGGGGTCTACCTCGATGCCTTTCTCTCCTGTTCTCAATTAATTAATTGACTTTTTTTTGTCTTTTCTCTCCCTCCCCACCCCGTCCTTCCCCCTCTCTGGTGTGTTTACTCGCAGCATCCAGAAAGACCACCTTCCACCCGCTCTCTCCGTGGTTCAGCTGCACCTCTCTACTCCAATAAACCGTTTGCGTTCCATCTGGCAAGCGTTTGCTCCGAAGACATTTCTCTGTCAATCTCTCCCGCCACATTAAAAATCTGTCATTACGATTGCATCGCCGCCTGGCTCCTGAGATTTCTGACTGCTTTATTGCTCTCCTCGTTTTTTTTCTCTTCCCTGCTACAGCCGAGAAGCAGAAATAAAGGTTTGTTGTTGAAACATGGCCGGGAGGAAAGTAGGAGGCACACATCTGTCAAGGTATTACCTTTCTTCAACCAGGGATTAAGGTGTTTTACGGCACTCACTACCGAGCATCACACTGAATAAATTTTCTCAGTAGAGCATAAAAATGAACGCATACATTTTGAACCAAGTTTCCTTCTTTCGAGCCAACCCAGATCATTAAATATCAAATGATCAAAATATCACCAGCATGCAGGGGGCACAGCGAGGCAGGAAGTGCCTACTGCCCACCCCACCTCCCGCCAAATGCCAGTTGAGGCCAGCACAGCATGTGGATTAGGGGAGTTGCTGGTTGTGAATGCATAGCCTTCCTTGCCTCATGGAGGAGAATGGAAGGATCCAGAAGGGACCTGGCCGCAGGATCCCCTCCCTCATGCCTGGAGAAGGGTCACATCAAATCAAATCACGTTCCTTGGAGAGGGTCCCTTGATCCCTCCTGCCACCTCCTTACGACCTGCTCTGTAGGGCACTTCTGTGATAACTGTCTGCTCCAGGTCTGATCTGCCCGCGGGTCCATGAGCTTCTCCAGGCCAAGGGCACATTCTCTAGCCTGGTGCCTTGTGCGTACAAGATTTTGCAATACTAAGTAGGAGTATCACAAGTCTAGCATTTTTTTTTTCAGGTTCTCTCTTTGCATTCTACTCTGTATGTGGATTAGTCCATTTAAAGTTTCCAGCAACCCGTTGCAGTGAACTATTCATATTTTCATTTTGTAGACAAGCAAACTGGGGCAGGAACTGGGCTGTATACCTTGCTGAAGGTTAGACAGCTCGAGCGGCCTGTCTGGGGTTTGAGCCCAGAAGGCTGGTCCATTCTGCGGAGGGCAGGGGACACAGGAAGGGAGGGGGGGTAGTGTGGTTTTGGAACAACTTTCCGGCACAGCAGGGGCTTGGGAAGGAGCAGTAGTGCCTGAGAACACTGTTGTCTTGGTGCCCTCTGTCCCTCTAAATTGTCACAATTTTACCCGAAGTTTCAGTGGCTCATGGCTTTGCAGAGCGCAGGATTGGTGCCGTGGGCTGTGGTTTCCTCTGATTCCCTGCCCCCCACCTCCACGGCAACATGCCCTGCACACACACACACACACACACACACACACACACACACACACTCACCCTTTATTCTTCCTACAAACTTACCTCTCTGCCTATGATGACTTCTCTACATGGAATTCTCTCTCTCTCTCCCTCTCTCTCTCTCTTTTTTTTTTTTTAAAGAAAACTAATATTCATCCTTCAAAACATTTGCCCCTCTATGCATTTATCCCTCAAGAAACATTATAGACCCCCAAAAGACCCCCAGCAGCCCTTTCTTCACCTCTCGGTGACGGATGGCACTCCCTGAGTTTTATTATGTGCCATTTGCTTGCATGCCCGCACCCCCAATAATGATTGGAAGCATCAGTCAGTCCCTGAGCACTGTCTACACACACCGAGCCCTCTGGAATCCTGCAACAACTCCGTTCTGCTCTTATATCCAAAATGGTGGGAAGACCTGTTATTTGCCTCCACAACTGCCTTCTCGTGATTATAAAAAGACCTTTTGTTCTCTGGAGGACATACGGGGTTAGCCGTGCAGAAGAGGGCCTGGAGGTGGGTTTAGGGTGAGGGTGGAGCCAGGCTCAAGAATCTGGGGATTGCCTGGAACCTGGGGTTGGTAAGCGGTAAATCTGGAAGTTGGTGCTGCTTTCCATGGTTTTTAAGAGTGAGCCCTTGAACCCCACACCCCAGTAGCCCCGTGTCCTCTGTGAGCTCACAGCAGGGCCCGTGGCACCTCCTCTGAATCCCCCAGACCCAAACTCAGATCCTGGCGCACAGGTGTCCTCAGAGAGAGAAATTCTGCTTTGCTAGTGAAAACCTGACTTGAAGGCCGGGCTTGGTTTTCCTGGAACAGCCTTGCGGCTTGCTCAGAGTTCGAATGACGAGTCCCAGTGTTGCGTCTTCAGGCTCTCTCTCTCTCTCCACTTCAAGGGTCCACTTCCCTCTGATGTCCACAGTCACCCGAGTCACCCCAGGCTGCTCCTGTCTCATCCGACATCCCACTAGACCATATCCCACCCACATGTTATTTTTGTCAAAACTCCCTCTCTGGCTATCCCTAGGACTTGAAGATGGCTGATCTGTTTAGGGCTTGGCCAGAGTAATTGTTCAACTAAATTTGGAGTAATAAAATTAAAAGATGTTCTTGGGACCCAACCAAGAAATAACATACTCACCACGAGGAGCTCTGGGTATCAGTGGTGGGTGCTAGCAGGGAGGCTGAACGGAATGGCCCTGAATCTGCGCAAAACCCACACTTTCCAGAGAATTTCTCACTGCGGTTCCTTTTGTGACCAGTTAGGAGGGATACTGCTTCCCTCTGAGCCGTAAGGAAGAAGTGAGGCAAGAGCCTTTCTTAGTTTGTTTTAGCCCAGATGGACCTGGCCACTGTAAATTTTTCATGGAGGGGAGGGACACTGCTAGTTAAAAACACACACACACACACACACACACACACACACACACACAATTATGTAAAATGTATAAAAAATAAAAGGAAAAGAAAAGCAAAGGATGAGGAAGCATGTTTTCTTATAATCATGTCATGGGGAAGGTCTTATTTCTAAGTGAGCCATAAAATGGGGAATCTACAAAGGGCATGTTTAATAAATCTGAAAAGACAAAATTTTAAGATTTCTGTACCAACAACCACAAAACAGGAGAGGATATTTGCAGTGTGCAAAGCAGATGGACAGGCAACTGACATAAAGAGAAATATACATTTCTTATGGACATAAGATTCTAATTCTCACCAACAGTTAGTACAACTCAAATTAGAATAGCAAGGAGATCAATCCGCCTATCAGAAAAGAGAATGTCATGAAGTTTAAAAAGTGTTGGCAAGGGGATGGGAAATAGATCCTGCCACGTGAGAGCTTAAGTCCACCCAACCTTTCTGAAGGGCAATTCAGCAATATATGATCAATATATGTGCAGAGCTTTAATCTTCAGACATTTTCACACCTACATGCAAAATATCTAAAAGTATGTTGATTGAAGCATCAGTTATAATGGGGAAGTTATTCCATAACCTGAATATTCAGCTAAACAGGAGTTACAAACTATACGACAATCCAGTCACTCAAAAGAGAACTATGAAGTCATGAAAAAAGAGATTGTTCTAAAGATAACAATACAAGACAGTTAACAAACTAAGCAGGACAGTGTATCACACAAAGAGACAAACACACATTCTTGATAATGTCTTAGTCTATTTCTGAAAGGATAAATACAATGAACAGTGGTCACTCCTACTGCAAAAGAGAATTTTCCTCATATACCCATTTTATATTGTTTGAGTTTTTTGCAATGCCATGTATTAATTGCAATAAATTATGAGTCCATTTTATTTTGAGTGCTCTACTAAATCTTAGGGGACTATCCTAAGGGACTAATAAAATTCAGAGCCAATGGCATCGGCTGAGTGGATGTGACAATCCATGGACAAGCCATGTGAGAAGTTGGGAGCCCAGATTTTTTCATGTGGGCTGGAAACCCAATTCAGACCTCACCCTCTTGGGCTGAACGAGCCCTGCACTAAGGGACACATGACTATGGTTTTTTCTTCCTGGCAATTCAGGCACTGAGCAAATGTCCCTAGCCCCCATTCCAGTCCCTTTTTGCTGCCCCACGTAGTATGATTTCTGATCAGATAGATGGGGCAGTTGGCAGGACCATTGTGATTGACTTTGGCTGACCCCTGAATGGCCTTTCAGACAGAGGTTATCTGTGCTGTCCTGGTCAGCCACGATGTAGAACTCCAAACATCACCCATACCCAACTGGGCACTAACCAAGGAACAATTACCCCGTGTATGGGGCCATTTCTCGACAGCCCTGGGAGCCCATCCCCATCCATAAAAGGACAACCAGCTTGCTGAGAGACAACACAAATCAGGTTCACTTTCTGGCCGAGGAAGAAAAGGAAAAACGGGAAGCTGGCAAACCTAGAGAGCCTATTAGGCAGTAAGCACTGGGGTAGATTGACATTTTTTATCAAATAAAAGCAAATGTTATCCCAATGACAAGTCTAAGGAGTGAGTTTTTCTCCATCCCCATCTAGTTGATGCAGACGCTGAGCCCCCCTGGGAGACAATGGAGACGTTAGGACGTGGCTCTCTCGGGTGCTAAGAAACAGACTCCTTCCATTACATCTTATTGCTCCTCCTGGAAAGTGAGGTGGGCATGCGGGGGGCGCGGGGTCAGCCTGCCTGGGCTGGAGTGTCATCTCCACCACTGGAAAGCCAAGCCACCTAGGGTGACTGCATCACTTCCCTGTGCTTCAGTTGTCTCATCTGTAATGAGAAACTTAACCCGCTGTGCTATTGTGAGGATGAAATGAGATGCTCCTCAAAATCCCCCAGCATTGCTCCTGGCCTAACAGTCCATCTTGCAAAAATGTCCCCCTTTAGGTTTCATCCTCTACGTGGAATTCACACACACACAGACAAAGACTCTCTATTAAGTCTCCCTTTCTTCCTGCTCCTTCCATAATTTTTTAAAATTTGTTTTGTTTGTGCAAATTTTGTCCTTATGACCATTCCATAAAACTGGTTTTGGAGTCCAAAATGCTGTCAACTTGAGAACATTAATCTGAAATCCGCATCGGGACGCAGCATGTGATTTATAGATGCATTTTCTTTAACTTAACCATATCACGTTCACATTTTGGTCTCAGCAGCTTTCGTCATTCTGCCAAACTCTGGAGTTTTATGGTTGCATCAAATAAACGGTGGTTATAAATCATCCCCAGACGTCAGCCTAATTCTTTTGAATGAGTGGGGACCTGTTGGATGGGGCACTTTGGACACATACTGGCGGAAGGGTCATGAAAGCCAGCGTCCTCCATCTGGGTCCTGAGAGCTCCCAGGGCAGACACGGAGGGCCTGGCTCTGAACTCCCACCCCAGGGATGGCCAGCTCTCCCCATCTCTTCCCCCTAGAAAGTCCCCACCAATGATGCTTCCAAGGGATAGGGTTTCCAAATGGGTCCTTGGCTTCCTTCTTCAGAAAAAACAAGCTGCTCCCCGCTTGATTTTCTACAACAATCATCAACGAACACACCTGGTGAGTGTCAGGGCTGCTTTCTGGCCCAAGAGAGAAGACAGAGCATTTTCTTCAATCAACGGAAGGCAAGGAGTGTCAGGGTGCAGGGGTGGGTGTGAGTGGGGAGCTCGGCATTTATAAACCAAACCCTATGGCCACCCTCTGGTCACCACTCAGCAAGCCTGTGGAGGAAGATGGGTGTGAGCCCTGATGTTTTACATCTAAACTGGAGATAAAATTTTCTAGAAAATTCCACTAGAGAAAGAGCATTTTCTGTCCATGGCTCCTGCCACATCCTTGCAAAAACAGCCTTGGTGGATGGCGCTTTCCTGCTTTCTTCTGTCTCCCTTGCCAAGCACCTGCTCTGCATCAGACACCGTCATGGGTGCTCGCACCTGCCTCTTCCCTTTCATCCTCAGACTGGCTGTGAACACTCAAAGACCTAGGACCAGACAGCTGGTGCTCTTGGCAAACGCGGGTCAAGGTCACCGTGCAGCCCACCTGGCTTCTCCCTGGGGACGACCTGTAGTGGTTTCCTTGATAAAGTGCCTTGATAAACCCACCATTCCAGAATATGTGCTTTCGCATCCAGGCCTCTCTGGAAGAGTTACTTTCAGAGTGATTCAGGTTTAAAGGTGCAAGTCAGCCGAATGGCATGGTGGCCGTGCTCCCTTTGTCCCTCTGGCCCCGTTCAGCCACGGGGAGCCCTCCACATGGGAGAAACCTCAGCCCCACAGTGGGCCTGGCAGCTGGCGCAGGTCTCTTTCTTTCTTCTGGTCCCAGACGCCTGCGGTCTCCAAGCTCACTTGAGCTCAGCTTCTCTGGCCTCCTGGCTTCAGCCGTGAGCAGATGCGCAGGGGCCACGCCTGAGATGCCTCTCCAGGCACCCACTAGGGTGGGTGTTCAGCCAGTTGACACCCTGGCTTGTGGTTTGCTCTGCCAAAGCTTCCCCCCTAAAAGGGGCCTTCCAGGGCAACCTGCAGACCTGAACAGGACCAGGGCAGAGTTCTACCAGCAAAGGATGTGACTAACCCACAGTGTGTCTTTAGGGACTTGAGACAGTGAGAGTCTCCAGGGTGGGGGAGGGAGACATATTTCCTTAGAATTTGTACATGAGAGGTGTCTGTTAGCTCCTAACCCAACTACCACATTAAAAAATATCAAATTCAAACAAAGGTAAAGACACGCATGTGAGTGAGTGGAAGAGGGGAAGTTGTTGGAAAAGCAGAAGGTTAGAGAGAAAAAGTAATGACCAGGGTCTCGAAGACTGTTTGCTGGCTTGTCAGCTGGGGAAAGTGCTGCTGTGTTGTGTCTTGAGGGGAAGCTCAGAGGTGGGACAGGTGTGAGCGTTTCTAAACTGTAGGGCGGCGGGAAGATGTGAGGGGTTCATATTAAGGTGTTATCAAAACTCACAGGATGTGAAGGGGAGACCCTGAGAGTGAAGAGGAAAGGAGGGGAGGGGAGGGGAGGGGAGGGGAGAGCTTCCACATGGGTCTCCCACAACTGTCACCGGCCACACGCTGTGCTCAGCACCAGGCAGGGGAAGGGACTCTAAAGATGCCCAGAGTTCAATCAGAGATGCCCAAGTTCAGTTCTGAGACACCAGAATTCATCAGAGACCCAGAGTACAATCAGATGCTCAGAGTTTAGTCAAAGATGTCCAAGATCAGTTCAGAGACACCCAGAATTCAGTCAGAGGTGCCCAAGTTCAGTCAGAGTTTAATCTCTGCCTTCTGTAGCATAAGGAAGAATCTTTTTTTGAGGAACCACAAGAAATATTGAAGGGTTTGGCTATCCAGCTTCAAAGTACACAACTGTCCACTACTCCCATTCCGGGAAAACTTCCAGATGTCCCCTCCATAATCTAACCTTCAACTCGACGTTAGTTAAATGCCTCATTGGCGCAGTTGATCAGTGAGGGAATCGATCACCTCAGGGACCCTCATTTATTTTGGGTTCTCACGAGTGTATCTTTGGAGGAAAGCACATTGGTTTTGAGGGCAGATCGTCTGGGCTCTGTAACTTGCAAGTCCTATGAACCTGGGCAAAGCAGAAAATCTCTACAAAAGTGGGGAATGGGATACTTCTCTCTAGAGGCTCTTACGACGGTGGCATTTGATAATAAAGTTCCTCGCAGAGACCCTGGTGTAAATTAGATCCTCAACAAATAGGAATCCCTCTTCCCTAAATATCATACAGGCAGAGTTTTGACATGCGTGCAGGAGGGCAAAGCAAAGAAGGAAGGGAGGGACGGAGGGAGAAAAGCTTTATAAATAGATCTGTATTTAGCATCTAAATCTTTACAGTTTTGTTCAAGTTTTCCAGAATTTCCTTTCGAGAGAATATTAGTCTTAGGTAAATTCAGATATTTTCAAGTTGAATTTGTGACAAGTTCTTTGTGTACGAAATCTCTCCTAAACAAATACACATTATTTTTCCTTATTTCTATAAGTCTAACTCATCATTGATCAGCTACTACTGATTGGTTATCAGTAACGACTTATTTGATAACATCATAAATTCAGTTTCCATGACAAAACCAGACTGAGTAATAACCCACTGATGGTCAAGTTCAGAGTCAGCCCCAGTCTCAAAATTCAGAATGGAGAGGTTCAAACAGGAGCGATTCCCCGTCAGACGTGAGGGCTAAGGGGCAAGACCAGCTGGTAAGTAGGACACTTGGAAAAGTTGTACACAAAGTTTTGGGAACTGTCTGCCAAGGTCACCAGGTCCTGTTCTGTGGTTGGGGGTCGTGCAGTTGAACCTGAGGAAAAGACCCCCAGGAGGAACCACCGCCCAGAATCTGGCTCAGACTCCTCCCGATTCACTCAGAGATCCTGCTGGAATCACAGGGTCTCACTAGGCTGGAACTAAGAAGGAGCCCTAGAGAGTTCTTCCTGGCTACCTCTGCCTCTGTACTTGACAAATCGCAGCCACCATGAAGGAATGAGTGTGCAAAAGCGTGGAAACAGGACACAATCGCTGTGTCCTGGAGATTCTGAGCTTTGCTGAATTTGCTCCAGGCCTCACGTGCTTTAAGCTGGGACCCCTCACACCAGTGGCCTGAAGCAGGTCCTTTACTTTCTGCATTTCACTGATTTAAGAACCTGGGGCTCAGACGGAGTAAGTGATTCACCCCAATAGCGTTCTATGGGCCCCCCCCAGGGTGCAGGGCTCTGCAGAGGGGCCTCTGGGGATGGGTCAGATGATTAACCCCCCATGGAAAATTCTGGACTTTGTGTGGAGGACACAATGCAGAGAATGAGTGGGAACCCCGCTGAGGTGCCTGTGCTTGTGGTTCGGGAGCTAAAGTAAGATGAAAAACATTCACCTATGAGCTCACATGGTAGTACAATTTAGAAAGAAGTAGTGGAAGGCTGACCAATGCTGTCTGCTCTGGCAGGACTACTGTCTTCTCATCCGTGGGTCCCAGGCCAATGGAAAGTGGCTATACTGGGGTAGCCAAGGCCCTCCTAGGCCGTGCCCTGTGTGGACCTCAGGCCTGCCTCTCTGAGGGCTGGGGAGCTGCTGTCCCCTGATGTGAGCTACTATGACTGTGGGTCAGGCAGGGGCCAAGTCTGTTCTATTTCCATCCTGGGCCTGGCCTGGCCCGGCCCAGAGTGGGGTCGTGTATAATTAAACTGTACTGAAAGGACTCATATGCAAACAGAAGGACTGACCACCGGGCAGATTTGGATGAGCTTCCGGCCTTATCAGAGGCAGTCTGGGTTCCATCACTCCTTAGCTGGTAACCTTGGACAGTTGCTTGGCCTCTTTCCTTGTCTTCTAGAGAAGAATAAGAATGATGTCTTCCTTGGGGAGGGTTTCTGAGGTCATTGAAATCTTTCAATGAGACATTGGACAGTTTTAGAGGTCAGGCGTTTACAAGTCAAGATCTCTGAGGGCAGGAGACAGCAGCACATGTTCATGGAGTTTAGCGAATGTTCATGAAGCCTGCTCATGGCAGCAGCAGAGGCTGGAGGAATGAGGACCTCCAGGAGATCCCAGCCTGGCCGGCTGCTTCGAACTCTCCTTTCATCGCAGACCACACGACGGATTTGTCCACACGTCCACATGATAGGTGTTTCTTGAGCAACTACTTGTCCCACACACCCATGTGGACACATGGCCCTGTGTGCCTGGGGGATGGAGAGGGTGGGCTGCCAGGTGCAGGTCCTGCCCCAAGGCCACGGGTCCTCATTTATGCAGAGAGACACAACAGCAGCTTCATGAGCCAGGGAGACCGTCTTAGGGCAATGGCACTGGATCTCTCTGGTTTATTTAAAAATGCAAACCATCCCCAAGTCCCAGATCATCATCTGTGATTATTAACTATGCAGGGGAATAAGCCATGATCTGTTGGTTTGCTGGCACGGAGGTGGAGGGAAAAATATGAACCTGCAGGGTCCCCAGAGCAAAAGGGCTGATCCTTGAGCTTAGGAGTGTTTCACTGGTGGGTCTTCAGAGGAGAGACAGGACTTTTCTGCATGATGTCCGCTGGTGGCTGAAGAAAACGGGGGAGGGAGTCCAGGGGCAGGGGAAGGGACAAGTAGGGGAGGCACGTTCCTGTAGGGCAGGCAGCAGGTGTGGGAGAAAGACCGTGAGTGTTTCTGTTGCTGAAGGATAGATATGAAGGCAGGCATGGCCTGGGAAGTCACCAGCAACACAAAAAGTGTTACATGGACCACGTGAAGGGGTTTATTGGTGACCTCCTGGTCAGGGTTCCTGACCTCGGCCCTGTTGACATTCGGGACTGGATCCATCCTTTGTTGTGGGTTTGTTCTGTGCCCTAAAGTAGGATGTTAGCAGCATCCCCGGCCTCCACCCACTAGATGCCAGTAGCATCTCTCTCCCAGTGACAATGGAAAATGTCTCCAGGCATTGTCACACATCCCCCCAGGGGCCAGATCGCCCTGTGTTGACAACATGGCTCTAGGTGAGAGGCTGCAAGCGTGGAGGGGCAGTTGGTGATGACTAGAGGGGCCTGAGCAGGCAGTGACCCTGGAGAAGCCAGGGGCATGCACTGCAGCACGTCCAGCCTGGCTCCGCTGCCTGGCAGGCAGTAGGTCCTCAGTGAATGGTGCTAAGTCTCCACCCTAAGAAAGGAGGGCGACTGAAGTTACTCGAAGGCTCTAGGTGTCCACAGGGTTAGCACTCAGCAGAGCCTGGCCCTTGTCAGGCCACCCTCCTCCCCTGGGCTGGGAGGCCAAGATGGGCACCTCCTGGGATGCCAGGTCACGCTGGGTGGCTGTTTATCTGTGTGCCCAGGGCTGCCTGCTGGGCGTATTAGAGGCTATGAAATAATGATGAGGCCTAAGAGGGGTAATTAAAAGTCATGGTGACATTGATCTGCTGAGATTTCTGAGTGAGCCTAGAGCGTACGGGGCGACTCTCCATCTTACCTCATGTAGGCCTGGCCTGATTGGCCCCCTGGGCATTGCCGGGGCCACAGAACCTCACCTGTGGCCGGGAGACTCCCAGGGCAGCAGCCAGGCTGGTTTCAGAGGCTGTGCAAAACAGGCAGCCTGGGCCTGGGGGTAGCCCAACTGCTGGGCTCTGCTCTGGAAAGGCAGGAGCGGGCAGATCTATTAAAGACACAGGTCCCCATTCTGCATGGTCTCAAAGGCTAATCTTCTCCCCTCCAAGACCTCAGAGACTCCCCCACGTAGAGAACCTGTGATGCTCTGGGACCGTGCTGCCTATCTTCGTGAAGGGCGTGTCCATCTTTGCACTTCTGGCCTCCAGTGCCTACAAGAAAAGTTGCTATCTGGATGCAAGTTAAGCTATTCTTGACCCTCTGTCCCAGGCTGGGAACTGTGCATGCTTTAAAAAAATAGGAACATCAAATATTTACTTATCCTAGTCTTTGCAAATCTAGATGCTTTGATCAGAAAAATAACTATTTTCGTGCTGTCATTGCAGTTTATTGGTTATTTGCTTCATAGTTGTTATTTTAGTTTTAAAACTGACCTAGTGAGTAGAATTAATACAAGTGTAGAGCCAGACAGCCCTTAGACTTGGCCTGAGTTCCACCACTGTCTCTATGACCTTGGGCAAATCATTTGAGGATATCATTCTAGTCTTCCTATTGGTAAATGGAGATAAAAACAATCAACACCATAGGTGTGAAGGATTGAATGAGACAATGTTTGCAAAATCCTGAACGATCAGGAAGTGTTAGTTCACTAGGTGTGCTGCTGTAGGCTTAAGATCCTTCTAACCTCCAGGCCCTGTGAACCGGTCACGAGCTGCCCACTTCACAGATGAGAAAACCGAGGCAGCAAATCCTTTCTGAGCTGGGGTTCCATAGGGAGCCTCCGCACTCACTCCATCTCAGAGAGGGCTGCTCTTCAGGAAGCCCCGTGGTTGCCTCCCTTCCTACCCACCCATGAACATGAACTTGCAGGCACCATGCCTGGTTACGTAATTGCAGCCTCTGGTCTGCCTCTGTGAAAACCTGGCCTATTTTTTTTGCTCTCGGCTTTCACCAAGTGGTGGGGGGATGGGAGCGGCACTTCGGCTCTTCACACTGTAAAGGAAGTAGCAACCCTATCAGATGGGAGGAGAAGTTTTCTCAGGGTCTTGACAAAATAGCCATCTCCCACACGAGCACAGGCCTGCGGTAAGATCACTGGTCTAAAAGTAGACAGGCCTGTTTCTTTCTTGTAAGCTGCCTGGAGTGGGGTGAAAGGTTCTTCCGGATTTTAGAGAGGATGCTCTGAATTAAGTCTTAGAAAAGTGCCATCTCCTTATGATTGCTGCCTCACGCCACCCTTCGTATTTGTCACAAGGGTGATGCCTGAGCTTTGATGACGGAGAGCCACACGGTGGCCCGGAGACATCTGAAAACCGCTCCAATTTTTTTTTTTTTTTTTTTTGCGGTACGTGGACCTCTCACTGCTGTGGCCTCTCCCGCTGCGGAGCACAGGCTCCGGATGCGCAGGCCCAGCGGCCATGGCCCACGGACCTAGCCGCTCCGCGGCATGTGGGATCCTCCCGGACCGGGGCACAAACCCATGTCCCCTGCATCGGCAGGCGGACTCTCAACCACTGCACCACCAGGGAAGCCCAACCGCTCCAAATTAAATGCACAGTGTCACCAAGACACTGATGGAGAAAAGCCTGGAGGAATGAGTGACTGTGTTCTGAATGCCGTGGTACACGTGTCTGCTCATCTCATAGACGTTTGATCTGACTGTCATTAGGCTCTTCCAGGTTATGACAATCACAGGCACTGTCTGCTGATTGTTTACTGAGCATTAGATCCTGGGCTGGGCAATGTTTTGGTCTAAGCTGCTTCCCTGGGAGGGCAGGGTAACTCCCAGGCACATTGATGTTGGCTGATAGGTCCATGGGAGCATCGCCCGGACCAGAGCCCAGCCAAGCTGGTGACACTCTGCCCGCCACTCTCTGCTAAAGCAGCTTCTCTGCTTTGCACGTGTGTTCTGCTTGCAAATGACATCGAGTTTATAAACTGAAAATGTGCACGATCCTTGGGCTGCCGTATGAGCCCTCTGTCACATGGAGAAAAGAAAGACTGTCTCTCGCTCCTTAGCATGTACCAGTCCAAAATCTTATAGTCATAGTTTCCAAAAAGCTTTGTAACCCAAAAGTCATCATTTATCTCATGGCAAAAACTGACCTGAACTGAGAGGATGGCTATAAGGCTATTTATAGTCCTTTTTTTCCCAACATAGTATGAATATTCATACATTTTGCTTCAGAAATATGAAGGCATTTTATCCTGAGAAGCTGCCCCAGACTCCTCTGGGGAGTGTTATATAGTATACAATTATGAGACATAATAATGTTCTAAAACATGTCAAATTCCGATTTCTGAAATACGTCTGGCCGCACAGTTTTCAGAACAGGGATGGTGGGCCTGTAAATCAGATCTGGTGTCCCACTTTGGAGTTGGGCCCTGCACACAGTGTTGGATAGTAACAGTTGTGGGCATTTGAGATCAGATCAACCTTGACCTCCATTCTGGTTTATGCAGCTGAGGTCTGTGGCATCCTCAGAACGTGGAAATCATGAGAGCCTCAGTTTCCCCAGCTTCAGGAGTGAAAGAAATAGCAAAAGCATCTCCCTTGCGGGACTGCTGGGAGGTTGATGTGGGCTTACGTGTGAAAGGGCCACACACACATGGCCTTTGGGGGCATTCTAAACTGGTCCACATTTTCATCTGCTCTTAGTAAGTGATTTCCAGACCTGATACAAAGACATAGTGCAACTTTCACGTCTTTGGAGTTCACTGCCCTCAGCCTGAAGTTAGATGTGGCCCCAGGGAGCTAGGCAGGGGAGGTAACAACACACCAAGACCTGTAGAGGCCACGCAATTAGCAGGATCCACCAAGACCTCTTCAGTATTAATTTGCTGTCCCTGACCTGGTGCTGCCAGGACTCCCAGCCTCTCAGGGGCACTCAGAGACGTTGTGCTCACAGAGGAGTGTAGCCCTGACCACGAGAAATGAGTAAATAGGACGGAATTTGGCTTCACAAGTGCCAAGGGTAATGATGAAAGGCTCTCCCTGCGCTCAGGTGCAAGGCAGGCTCTTTGGACAGACAGATGGGGGATGATGGGAGGAAGGATGGTGGGAGGGGGGAGTCCTCCCTTGCTCAGCACCTACACTTCTTCTCTGATGGTTAGATTATGATTCAGCTCCTCTCCGTCTCTCTAGGCATTTCTCCTGCCTCTCCATGTACTGTATCTTTACATGAGCACACTCATGCCACTTAGCTGCTCTCTGAGCTCAAAGCTCCATGGATAGGACAGCCAAGGGTCCAGTTCTCTTCTACTGAACCCAGGGTTCCCTCCAAACAGAAGGTAATTCATAGAATGCAGGATAGTTTGCCTTTCCTGGGTGAATTTTCCACTTTACTTCAGACCAAGGTATTCAGTCAACAGATATGTATTGAGTGCCAACTGCTTGCCAGGTACTTTTTACAACCTGAGGTTACAGTAGTGAGCAGGAGAGAAAGTCCTTGCTCTAATGGTGGGTGGGGGTAGGGGGAAGGCAAGAGAGAAATAGAGGAGTAAAACCAAGTATTTCAGAGGGTGGTAAGTGCTATGAAGAAAAATAAAGGTGGATAATAAGATAGAAAATGCTGGAGGCATGAGAGGATGATCAGAAAAGGTGTCTCTGACAAAGGGACACTGAGGTCATCTGAGTGAAGTGACCAAAAAAAAAAAAAAAAACTGTTGCTAACTGGGGAAGAGCAACCCAGGCAGGGGGAACAGAGAGTGCAAAGGCCCTGGGGCAGAAGCCTGCTTGGCATATTTAAGGACCATCAAGGAGGACGCAGGAGAGGTGATGCTAGAATATAGAGTCAGAGAAGCCAAATGTTTTCTCAGCTAATCACTGCAATCTTTCTTCTACACAGAGGCCATTTGCTCCATTTCACAAATGAAGAAACTGAATCAGAAAATGTAGTGTTTGCCAATATCACCCAAACTTTAAGTTACGAAGCAGGATCCTAACTCAAGCCCGCAAACCTCAAACTACTTTCCACAATGCTTTTCTAGAGCCGGATAAGTTAGAGGGAATTTGCATGCCCCATCCAGTTAGTAATGCCTTATCTATTAAGAGTTTTAGGGACTCAGCAGCTAAGCCAACCTCCGCGGCAAGTGACAACCATGGAAATCCAGGCCCCATCTTCTAGGAGGAGCAGTATAAGGATAGGTTGAAAGTTGCACCCCAAACAAGTCAGCACTTACAACTAGAGAAATCGAGGCTCAGAGAGGTTGAGCATCTCGTCCAGGGCTTGTTAGCAGCGAGGTCTGAATCCAAAGACGGTGCTGGGCACAAACGTAAAATTAGATAGAAAAGTCAAAACAAAGGAGACCAGAAAAAAAAATGTTATTGTTATCCTGGTATTTGAAACATTCCTTTTATTGGATTGCTTGGATTTCTGAGAAATCAGCAACTGCATTTAACTGACAAAGACCATTTTCCATCGAGAAAAAAAAGTTATTAATTTAACCTCCTACCTGATTCCTTTTTAAGGAGTGAAACATGATTTTGAAAGCGTAATTACATATATTTATATCCTATGAGTGGGAAGCAGGACCCGTCAATGAATCACCTACTTTCTACAACTGTGCAATCGGTCCAAACACACACGTGAGATAAACCTAAGGTTGATGCCGGTGGGGTGGGACCATCACCCTGATTGGATAGTCATTTAGGGGGGGGGAATGGGAAGAGGGAAGAGTCTCTGCCTGCCTTGTCATCCTCCTTCACAGGAGAAGTCACCATTAACTCAGAGGTGGAAATGTTCATTCACTGTTTTCTTGTCTTCTCCCTCTCTCTCCTTCCCTCTCTCCTTGCACAAACATTTACCTGGTACCTACTGGGTTTCAAGCCCCATGCTTGTATGAGCATCCAAAGACCAATAAGACGCAGACCTTGATTCTCCCTGACTCAAGTATATTTATGAGAAACCAGCCTGGGTTCCTTCCCTTGAGACCCTCATATTCCAGGGATGCACCTGGAAATCATGACACCAGAATCCAGCCTGTGATCAGGGGAGAGGGACCTGAGGTTCTTGAGACCCTGAGGACTCAGGTGGAGAAGACGCTCTGCTCTGGGGAGAGGCGCACAGACTTAGTCTGGGGGCTCTGGCGCATCAGAGCAGGACAGAGGGGCCGCGTGATGCCTGTGGGAGCAGCAGTGTTTATTGAGGTGGATGCAAGAAAGGATACACATGGTGCTCTTTACATGGAAATATTGATCATTCGAGGCTCTGAAACCCAGACTGAGTCACATCCTCTGGTAGGAAACCCCCACCCCTGTCCCTCTCTGGGGTTCAGCCAAATCTCTGGAAACAAACAAGGGGCCCCAGCATAGTAATCACAATGCCAGGATTTCTGTTCTGACCAGTTGTGCCCTAAATGAGCCCTTAAAATCATATTCTGACTCTTGGGGTTTTCTGAGGCCTCAGAAACCAAATTCATTCAGAGGTGAGGCCACTACCGAGGTTGTGGAGAACAAGATATGGTTGTGGGCAGGCCAGGAGTATCTAATTAGATATGAGGCTTTGGGCAAATTGCATAACCTTTATAAGCCCATCTCATCACCTGCGAATAAAGGACTATCACCCACTCCATCTAAGTTCTATGGAAAAATGAGTCAGTGTATTACATACACTCTGTAATCTGTCATATTTATCATAAATAGGAGAAAATTAGAATTCTTTAAAGAATTTATTGATATAATTGCACCCAGTGTGTGTGAGTATAAATAATAAATGGATCTATATATGCAAAATTACATATGCCAATATATGCAGTTTGATTTAAAAATGGGTCTTGAAGTATTGTTTTAACTCTCATATCTTTCTGACGGTCCTAGAATCAAATTAGTCGACGGCTATGATCGCCATGGGGAAAGATCATTTCAGGAATGATAAGAATTGCAGTACCAGTTAGTACCAGCTTGTTAATGAAACTTCAAAGTTGAAACCAAAGTAGGAGTCTGTAGATGGCTCCAGAGAAAAAGTCCTGCGTTTCTGCAAATCTTCTTTCTGTCTCTAATGAATGCGTCACCTCTCTGCACTTGAATTGGGGCCTCATGGCCAGTAGTCAAATTTTCACTTTAGTTCATGCAGTTTTTTCCCTCCATTTAATCCTGAAAATCTGTAGCCATGTCACCAGCTCCTTCTTAATTATACCATATTCTTTACATCTGTCCTGCTAAATAACTCTAATTGAAATAGCACCGGCGTGAATTTTTGTAATGTTACCCCCAAGACATCCCGAAACTGACTCATGAGAAAACAGACTGAAGTCACAGCTGGAAGCACGTCAAGGATCATTTCCATTTTTACATGATTAATTTGAACTTAATATCTTAAATCAAAACCTGATTAATTTAAATATAAATTTGATGGTGCCCTGCTTCTAATATACATCGCAGTAATTAGATTCGGTTTAATGTGATTTTTTTTTTTACATAATTAAGAAAAAGGGGGAAGTCCAGTGTAACAATAGAGTGTTGATGTAAATCCTCTAAATATACATAGGGGACCATGGTTTTGGACATTAGTCAGGTGAAGAGAGGGTGGTTAATGAAAGGGACTTTGCTGAGCTGAGGATAAATATGTACATTCTGGGCTCACCCATATCTAGAGTGAAACAACTCATTGTAAAATTAAAAGCAGAGAAAGTTTTGATTCCAAACAAGTGAAACTCACAGTGGGCCACAGTGCTAAGAAGTAAATTATGGACAATGTACAATCTCACTCATGTCAAGGTGCATTTCTCAGTTCTTCAGACGTTGAGTGAACACCTCCTATATCCCAATGTTCCAACGCTTCAGACCCAGTCCAGGCAAGTGGGGACACAGGGCTGTCTGCTGGCAGCCCCCCCCCCATCTTTGGAAGCACAATGCTCTGAAGACCCTGCTCTGCATGACCTCCTCCTCCTGGGAGAAGGAAAGGAGTCTGGAGGTTATTATAAGCTTTTCATTAAATCCAGTCTTCTGTTTACCCCAATTCCAGTTGGCTTATCTTTGTATATTATGAGGTCCCCTAGAAAGAAAGAAATGTCCAGGTCTAGACATTGCAAGAGGGGTCACATTCTACAGAGATCTACTTCAAACTCCTTTTATAACCAAGAGGAAGCAACCTGATAAAAGAGTCCTACACAGAGATTCTGAAAAATGCATTTTCTAACCTGAGTCTTACCCCTAACTGGATGAGTCACCCTAGACTGGACACATCTTCTCAGACCAGCATCACCAGCTTTGGAAAATGGCTGGACATGATGAAGGGCTTCCAAGCTCGTTCTGCAGGACCCTTGCCTTGAGAAGATGAGCCTCAGAGACCCTCTGGAGCTAAAGTGGACTGAAATGGCCAAACTCTGTCCCACGCCAGGGTTCTTGGGTGGGTTCATTTGAAAGGTCCTGTGGAAGCAGAGGTCCTTGTCTGAATGTTAATGAACTCTTGTGATGCTCAGAACCAAAGATGGACGAGGGGACATAGTCTTGAGGGTAGAGCAGAAGGCAGGCTGAGTCTGGCAGCTCCTAGCCCTCCCTGTTCTTTATTAAACTTGAATTAAGCAACCTTTGGAATATGCCTGAGAAAAAAGATAACATTGCCCATGCGTTATGCAGAATAAAGGCTGCTGGTAATGATAAAAATTACTATGGTTATCCAAACTTAAATTTAAAATTCCCCTTGAATGAATCACTAATATGTATTAGGTATCTTCTATGTACACAGTACTACTATGTACAGAGTAGTAAAAGCCCTGCTGTCTATGATTTAGAAACTGCAAAATAACGTTCTACATCTGTAAAATACCTCCCACTATAAAGATTTGTTCCATCACCTCCTTTCTCTCCCTCCCTCCTTCCTTCCTTTTCCCTCCCATTCTTCACTTCTTCCACCAATACAGGACCATAAATGGTCCCCCTAAAAGTTTCGTCCAGGCACCATATTCTCCACAGGCTTTTAGGGAAGTGAGAAATCACCATGAGGGTCACAGCACAGAGACAAGAAAGGGACCGAAGACTCTTGGGGAAAAAAATCTCTGCCTAATTTTAAGTGACCAAGGGTCACACTTAGTCTGAGCTCAGTCACTGAATTGTTTCTCAAAGGGTTTGATTTTAATGTTTCATTGCAAGTTTTAGCTGTGGCTAGGACTTTTGAGAGTAATTTAGAACATAGCCGTGCCTTGTGTCATGAAAGGGAGGGAAAGCTTGACCTCAAACAGTATGGATACACCCTGGCATATGGCAGAAAAGTCCAGTTATTCATTACCTTTTATTCAAACTGAACAGAATACACTTGAAAGTCACTTTCAGATTTCCCTATGGCTTCCCTTTAACTTTACAGTAACTTTACAGAGTTACTGAAGCTGTCTACAGCACTCCCAATAATTATGATAATTCTCAGCACTGCTTCCACATCCTGGATGCCTACATGGGTAGCATGCTGTGCTCACAATTTCCATACATCATTCTTAACGTTTTGTCCTCTCTGTATATAACGTGTATTATCCTAACCATTTTATAGATGTGAAAACTGAGACTCAAAGAAACAAAGGAACTTAGTTGGATCCCAGCACCTGTTGAAATCAGGATTCAAGTCTTCCTTGTTTGCCCCTCATTGTGCAACTGCACGGTGCTGCCCTGTCGGTCCATGTACACGGATAACTGACCAGTCCCTTCCCGGGCGCCAGGCTGTACAGACATCTCTACGGGTCAGTAGCTGCACATCTGAAAAGGCTTTGTGTCGATGAACCGGCTTGCGCTCACCAACACATCTTCTGATGCTTCCGATTGACAGAAGGGAAAGAACTCAAATAAGAATTTCAAGGAAATCGCTGATTTATTATTCATCACAAAGGGTCTAACAAGATGACTTTCTAATCTGACAGCAGGACTTTTGATGACAGTCAACAATTTAATTTCTTTCTAAATTTAGATTTTTTTCCCCTCTTCTGCATCAAACACCAAAGCCAGCTAAAAATAGCTGAGCAGTGAATGTTAGAGGGGCGAATTTTACCGATTACAGATTTTTTTTTTAATGTCAAAGTTAAAGTCAAAACAAAATTAATCAGGAGGGGTTATCTATAATGAATCACCATTCATCTCAGAAGGAAGGAGGGAAGGAAATATCTCTGCCAGCAGCTGAAGGAATGTTTTTTCAAAGAACTACATTAGACTATACCCTCCAAGAGAAAGATTGTGGATCTTCCATACCCAGCAGCATGAATCAAAACTCCCCGGCTCTGATCTAACTTGCTTTTTTATTATGAGGCAGGAGGGGCTGGGGTTTGTATGGGCTGATTTAAATGGTTAATTGAAAGGGAGCCACGGTGAGCTGTTCCTGGCGACAGTATTACTGGGACAATCTTATCTGAGTTTACAGAGTTATTTCCAATTTGTAAATGCTGTATACATTTCTACCAGATAAAACCCTTAAAAATTCCAGACCTGGGCTTCCCTGGTGGCGCAGTGGTTGAGAGTCTGCCTGCCTATGCAGGGGACACGGGTTCGTGCCCCGGTCCGGGAAGATCCCACATGCCGCGGAGCGGCTGGGCCCGTGAGCCATGGCCGCTGAGCCTGCGCGTCCGGAGCCTGTGCTCCTCAACGGGAGAGGCCACAACAGCACAACAGTGAGAGGCCCGCGTACCGCAAAAAAAAAAAAAAATTCCAGACCTGAGGAAAGGGACTTTGTTGTTCTAGAGCCTTCCAAACCTGCCCCTTCTGCCTCTCCACCTCCTCCTGCTCTCTCTAGTGCCCTTCGCTCCTCCTCTTTCCTGTCTCTGCTAGGAAGTCATTTTGCTACCCAAAACCACAACCTTAGGCAAATAAACTTAGTCATAGAACCGTGGGATGAAGAGGAAACTGGCCTCCATGCCCGATTGGACAGAAGAGAAAACAGAGGGTCAGAGAGGCCCATCAAGGCCTCTGACAATGATCGAACAACATTGTCAAGACCAGAATCCAGGCTTTGCCCCTCTTAAGCCAGTGTCCTTTGGGTAGATTGGAGGTCACCAGAGAGGTAGCCTCCTTATGGGATCCAATATGAGGTGGTGACATGAGATTACAGTGTGACAGCTGAAACCATTTACCCTACACAGTCTGCTGACCACACTGACGTGACGTGACTCTTCCAGGGGATCCTTGCCCAGGAAGAAAATAGTTGTAAGCATCTCCATCATGAACTCCAGGAACATCAAATGATTCTACTTGTTAATAGAGAGCATCAAACAATAGTTCACTCCCAAGACTCTTCAAATTCCTCACCTTGCTGTGTCCACCCATCCTATTATATCTGGACCCTTTCCATCCCCAGTCCTAATCAAGGCACCATATTTCAAGACCTGCCTTAAGTCTGAGTCCAAAGCCCTTGTAAATATTGTGACGTTGCCCCCGCTTCCTCCACCCCATCCTAGGGCATGCTCTCCGTAAGAATGAACTCAGCATCCTCAGATCAACAGGTTGTGTTTGGGAAGCCAGCAGCTGGCACTGATAGGACACAGGTAAGTGCACACGGGTGAGATGAAAGTTCTGGATGGTGAGCTAAAGGAACAACATGCTGGTAAAACAGAAAAAAGCCTCCGTGGAGAGGGTGGAGGGAGAGCTGCACTCTTGCTTCAGTCTCACCCTGGTGCAGGC
Organism: Monodon monoceros; assembly: GCF_005190385.1. Lineage (NCBI taxonomy): Eukaryota > Metazoa > Chordata > Mammalia > Artiodactyla > Monodontidae > Monodon > Monodon monoceros. The sequence goes on from NW_021703778.1 coordinate 167,669,949, forward strand.
ATGGATCCTCTGATAGAAGGAGGTGGTCTTTGTGCTCCCAGCTCAGCTGATGCCCCACACCACAAGGGGGTTTGGTGGGGAGCGAACGGCAGACCCAGGTGAGGGGAAGGTAGATTCTCCCTGTTGGTTGGAAAGACTCTGAGATGAGGTGACTTGAACTTGACAAGTAGCACCCAGGCTGAGAGTACAGAAAGACCTTCCCAGGAGAAGGGTATGAGCAAGGCATGGGGGCTCCAAACACCCTGCATCCAGGCTAAAGTGGCCCAAGTACAGGCTCGGTGCTGTGCGATTTCGGGCTAGTGCCTTAACCTCATGCATGCCAATTTCTTCATTCATGAAAAGAGAAACATAATAATAGGACCTACCATAGTGGGTACAGTGCCTCACACATGGTAAGCACCCAAAAATGGCTAAATATTTATTAGCTTCTCTGACCCTCTCTTTTCTCCTCTGTCCAATGGGGTTTAGGAACAAGTCTCCACTTTGTAACAAAATGTATTATTTGGGGAGTTTTGATATACTCCTAACAAGCTTTGAATTAAAAAAACAAAACCCAATAGCCACAGTCTTATTAGAAATGCAAGTGTGGATTTAAAAGAGACCCTGTTCTTACTATTCCTAACCTGCTGGGTAGAAAAGGCCCCGTCTCTCCCCTTTCTGAACCTGTCGTCATCTCCTTGTCTATAAGGTGAGTGGGGGGTGGTGGTGTATGTGAGACCTTAGAGAGGAACAGGTGGACTCACCACCAGCCCTCCAGCCCTCACCTCTGCAGCGCATCCCCTGTCTCATCTTCTGGGAGCATCACCTTTGCAAACTCATCTCTTGCCTGAGATGCAAGGAATATCTCTGGCTTTGTTTCTCTATTATAATAGATGTAAATTAATGTTTTGCCTTTGTTTGCTGCAGTAATCATAGAGGCAAGTATACATTCCTAACAGCTATCTTATTTTCAATTTGCAAAGTGCACTGTGCTTAATCCCACGAGGCAGCCCGTGGCTCCAGATATGAATTTTAAAAGATAATCAGCCCAGTGCAGGAAGTGCTCTCCACAACAAGAAGCACGCACTGAAGCCTGGTCAGAGGGGTCCTCCGGGGGACCCTGATGGGTCACGGTCCCCCCACCATGATTTATTACTTTTTTTCATCACTGCCGCCTTTGTGTGAGCCAGCTGATTTGTTCATGAAAATTTAAATCATGTCCATACTAGAAACTGGAGTTTCTTTGGGGGGATGTTGTTTGAGGATTCCCACCCCTGCCCCTACCAATATTTCTTTTTATGATATTCATGGCAGGTGACAATTTATTTTCTTTTTCCTTTTTTATTACTTTTTTCTTTTTTTTTTTAGCTCTAACTGAAGGAACACCAGGCCTGTGTTGCTTATTCGTAATGTTTGATGCCAATGGCAGATGAAGTGACCATCTATTAGAAAGAGCCTCAGAAGGTCCCAGGTCCAAAAGACAAATGTTCTGTCCAGCTCCAGTCATGGATTGTTCCTGTGTGAACTTTACCCCTAGCAGGAAATCAGTTCTGAGATCAAACAGACAAGCGGACAGGCTAAGGAATCATGCCGGTTCACCTGCATCTCTGGGACAATGGAGCATCATGACCAAGCGGGCTTTACTTTATTTACCTGCTCAGCTTGACACACAAGAATGGCGCTTCTGTGTGGCTGGCAGTGTGCAGAGGGGCCACAGGGGAGCGGGCAGACTCTGCACTCTTGGGGATGAGGCAGGTGGGATAAGAGCTATTATAGAGGTACCAGCAACACAATATGTTGTGGGCAAAGGAGGGCAGAGCAGATTCCTTCTCTCTGAGAGAGTCTGGGGTGCCTGCCTGGAGGAGGTGCCACTTGAACTGCTCAAAAGCAGGTAACTTACATTTTAGTTGGATCAGGTCAGTTATCTTTTGTTATGACTCTCCCAGGCAAATGAAACCTGGAGGATGGTAATAGCTCACATACAGGGAATGTCAACTATACATCAGGTGCTTTTCCAATGATTGCATTTCCTATACAACACCTTGCTTCATCCCCCTGACCTTGGAGTGGTTGATTTCTAAAGGAGGACACCGAGGCACAGAAAGGGTTGAAACATACCCAGGGATTCTCAGGGAGAGGGGGGCAAGGTCAGGATTTGAACCCTGACAGTTTTGCCATGGAGGCCCCACTCTACCAGATAACTGGGTTGGAGGGTGTAGTCACCACCGCAGACCCTGACACCCTGACAGGGAGTGGAGAGAGAAATGCACTTCAAAGCTTCATTCAAGGAGCAATTGTATCACAGGACATCCTCCACTGGGACTGAAATGCCTCCTTCACAGCAGTTTGCAGTCAACTTTGGTTTACTTCCATACAGTCAAAGAGCTGAGCACAACTTTGATTATGTGCTTAAATTCAAATCAGTTTGTTTAAAAAAATAAATCTTAATGCAACTTAAGGGCATGTTTCCCCTTTACTGCATAAACTAGGGGACTTCCATTCTAATGAGTGAAATGTCACTTCATCTTTAATTCTTAGAGTTCACGGAACCCTGTGTTGCTGGACCAGTGTGCATGCGTGTGCACACACACACATGAGCTCACTCTTCCAGTGGTATAAGTTTCTGTGAACTCTAAGAATTAAAGATGATATATATTATCTTTATATATATATACACATCACACACATATACAGGAGAGAGAACAAAACTGTGATTTCAGATCAACTTCAGAGGGTTGAGCTCATTCTGAAATTTGTTCTGACTTGTCCCTGGCATTTGCCATATTGTCACATGCTTGGAAATTTCCTCGTGGGCATTTCTGAATTTTTATCCAATGTGGTTGTGCAGGGTGCTTTGTGTTCAAATGGACAGACTAAAAAAAAATTAAAAAATGAATAAAAACTACATACTGAAGCTCTGTAGAAGGGAGAGAAAAGACAGTTCTGGAGTGCTCTGAAGCATGTCTTTCCTCCTTCTGGGTCCAGAAAGGCTGGGAGCCTCGGCAGACACATTTCCTCAGAATAAAAAGGATGGCTTGGAGTTGGCGCCATTTCACGTATAAACCTTGAACTATTCATCAGAAGTCCTGTTTAGAATCGTGTTCTCTTATATGGATATTTCAATGTCCTTTGTTATTTCAGGGAGGAGCAACATTTAGACCCCATGAGAGGGTGCATACCATGCCACAGAAAAAGCCGGTCGTGAAATGAAGAACCAGCTTCCAATTTGTGAAATCCTGTCTTGGTGTGCCAAAAAAACTGTGTGCCTCCACTTAGTGGAGTTTTATCGTGAATGACAAGGCAGCCCTATAGGACAGGATGGAGGCTTCATTGATGATAGTCTGCTACCTGAGAGCTTGGTTATCAAGAGTTCATTTCCTTGAGGCTGTTTCTGTTTTGCAAATAAATTCATTTGTATCATTTTTTTAAGATTCCACATAAAAGTGGTATCATATATTTGTCTTTGTCTGACTTACTTGGGGGGTAAATGTGGGTGGGGGAGATAAATTAGGAGTTGGAGATTAACATACACACACTACTATATATATATATATATATATATATATATATACACACACACACACACGTATATAAAATAGATAATCAACAGGAACCTACTGTATAGCACAGGGAACTCTATTCAGTATTCTGTAATAACCTATATGGGAAAAGAATCTGGAAAAGAATGGATATATGTATATGTATAATTGAATCACTTTGCTGTACACCTGAAACTAACACAACATTGTAAATCAACTATATTCCAATATAAAATAAAAATTAAATTAAAGAAAGAGTTCATGTCTTACACTAGGTGTTAATTATTCAAACAATGTTGGCTTCCTTGTATATCATGGCTTTTAAAGATAGGAGTGACTGATTGCTCTAGATATGAGCTCTTTGCAAAGGAGCTCTGTTTGTCAGACATGAATGTAAAAGGGTGGAGTGGAGACTATGAAATAATTTCTAACAACCTCTCCTTTAAACACAATGAACAACCAGAGCTGTTTGCTGATACTTAATGAACCCTCATGACATCTCCTTTTGCCCTCTCCACTTGGCCTGGGAAGCATGGCTACCCAGAAAATATTCATTCAAAAGACTGTCCCAAGGTCTGTCCTTGCTATAAAATACTGCCCTCTATGGCAAAGTCCAGGGCTCCCCCCCTGCTCCCAGGAAAGGCTGCTGCCTGGCTCCTGGGAGATTTCTTCTGGAATCGTTTCCTACAAACCCCAAGCATATTGAATATGCTCTGTGGGTCTGTGACTTTCCCCACCCATCTCATAGGAAGGTGAACAAAGGTTAAAGCCATGTGTGGTCACAAAACCAGACATATTTCCTGCCACCTGCTTTCTCCTCTGCCACCTTGGATGGATTTTCACACAACTTTGATGCCAATATCGAAGAGCAAAAGCTGAGAAGATCCTCTTTACAAAGTCCAAAATTGGCCGTGCAGCTGAGGATCCCAGAGTTCTTGGTGGACACGCATGCCTGCGAGGCCACCAAGATGGGACCAAAGTGCTCGGCACGTGGTGAGGACTGAGTGAGTTACTGTATCTAAGTGCTATGGGAAGAGTTCAGAGCACAGCGGAAACATATAGTAAGTGTCACTATTATTATTATTATTTGAAAGAATGCCAGGAGAAATTCTTTGTCACTCTGCTTTAGAATTCACTCTTCTTTTATCATCTCCTTTACCATAAAAAGCGTTCTCTTTTTTCAAAAATATCTTTTTTTTTTTTTTTTTTTCACACGCCTTGAAGTTGAATCATAGAAAACCAAAGCAGTTGCTTTGAACAGCTACATAAACACCAGATCACAGATCAACTCCTTCACTTTTCTTTCAGAAGGGAACTGGCTACTAAAATCCAGACCCTGTGATTTGTCCACCTGGACATTTTCAGTGAACAACAGGGAAAATCAAGGAATCTACCAAAACCAAACACGTCTATTCTTGGGTTATCAGCCTGTTGCTCTGGCTTCCCAATCAATAAAAAAAGACCTTATTGCATATGTGAAAGACTTTCCTTAAGACGAAAACGGTGTCACCCCAGGAAAAAGTCTGCCTTTATCCACTGTGATGGGAAGTCCAACACACTAGACGTTCTTTGTAACAGCCTCCAAGCATCGTGAGAGCAGGGAATTTATCTTCTTAATCAGTGGGTCCCAGCACAGTGGGAAGTTTCAACTGTTGATAAAAATAGCATCCTAGGCTGGGAGGCATAAGTGGTTGTTTAAAAGGTAAAATGATTTAAAGAGCAAGACCCAGGTTCCAGCTTAGTTTTCATCTTTACCAGTGTTTCCAAGGGTCTGTCCCCTGTTGGACTTTCTTGGAAATTCTTACTGAACTTGGAGGTCCACTGTGGTAGATTCTTTCAGAAGTCTCAATTTGCTCACTGCAAGGATTGGCCTTCTTTCTGATGTTATCTATCTCCTTTGGAGTTAGCATTGATGAGTTCCTGTAGCCTTGATTGTTCCCTATCCTAGACCTGAGCTCCCCTTATTTTGTTGTCCATTTATGTTAATTCTTAACCCTGAATCATAATGGCAAAGAACATTTTCCTTCTTGTTCATATTGTAATTCTGGTGCTTAGCCAAGGGCTTAATAGTCATTGACCGGTAGAGAAAAAGAAGGAAGGAAGGGATGGAGAGAAGGAAGGGAGGAAAGAAGGAAAGAAAGAAGGATCTTTAATTTGTGTCAGGAGAGAATTTCCCAGCAATTTCTCTAATGATGCTTTAGATAACTTTGCCATGTGAGAATAGAACAAAGGGCACTGGTTAGAGGGTTTGAAGACATGGGTTTGAGTCTACAATCTGAACATTTTCAACAAACTTTATTTAGGGGGCTGCAAGCTTAACCCCTGTGCCAAGTGCTAGAGAAACAGCATCAGTTACTACCCTTGACACTGAGGACCCAGGGGTTCAGGATGCAGCTTCCTCTCCCATACGTCAAGGAGCTGCCTGCGTGAGAAAACACTGATATGTATATACAGGCGGGAGAGATGCCAACTGATTGGCCTTGAGCAGGACTCAAACTCTAAGGCCATGTGTGACTGTGTGAAAACACTTGCTGAAGGGCTAAGTCTTTATAATTAAGAAGAAATTATTATGTAGCATATGTTATGATTGCATTTATTAACATTATGTATTATAAGTTCTTACATCTACATTTTCACCTGGTCCAGAGATTCTCTCTTGAAATGCAACAGAAAAGGCTCCCCAGCCTTGCTTAAATGTCTCCAGACAGCTTGCTACCTTCTGGTGCAGCCTTTCTGAGCAATGGATGGCCCTAGAGAGAAGTCCTTTCTTTGATTGAGTTTGTAATGACCTCCTTGTCATTCTCCTCCTGTTCTCTGTGTCTACAGGAGCCACACATTACAGATCTTTGCATCTTTGACAGGAGGAAACCTTTGCATGTTCTCCCTGGTGGACTGGTTACAAGTCACCTGTCCCATTGATCTTGACGGGGGAGATGCGCCTTAGCAACCTGAAGCTTAGCATGTTTAGGGGGCTCTGGTGATGGGAAGTGGCAAAAAGACACGATTTCTGACATTGAGTTCATGGGCACTGTAGATTACACGTATGGCCGGGAGCCCAGAAATAACTTGAAACTGATGCCCACTTATGATTTGTAGTTCAAGGAAGAACAGCCCAGCCTATGAAGGTAGGGAGAGTCAATAAATTCTTTGGTCACATCCTGCTTCTACCAATCAGCACCTGTGCTCCTGGTCAATGTAACTTCACAGCCAAAAGGAGAGTAGTGACCTCCTTGGAAGATCGTTAAAACTGCAACAATTAAATAAAGTGAAGTATGAGAAAATGACACCGATGAAGCTGGCATTTAAGAATCTTCCCTATGTAAGAGTGTTAGCGCACTCTTCTTCCTTTCCCAATTAGACTGTCGTATCCTTAGTCTGGGGGTTTGCAGCATACACAGCAAATGTAGAACCGTTCCTCACCATATAAGATGACAGGCTCTGCAGTTGGAATGGCACTTCACAGTTTACAAAGAAGTTTCATACAAATTACATTATCAAGCCGCAGCCTTATAGCTGCCTGGGGCTGGGGGCTGGCAGTAGAGAGTGGGCACTGTTATTATCTTTGTCTCTTTTTTATAAAAGAGGGAAATGAGTCTCAGGGGAATTCAGGAGTGTCCCCAGGCTACAGTGCTAGTAAATAGTACCTAGATGTTCAGCATCTTCACTTTTCATTGGAAAAATATCTTTCTGCAGCTAGTCTAGCCAGCCACACACTCCTTCCATGCTGAGGGTGAAGTTTTGCTACCTCCTGCCACTGCCAGGGTGGGATGGATGTGCATTCTCTGATTCTTCATCCACCCTTCTGGCCCCCTGACTTGGACATCCAACTTTGCCCTGGCCACACTCTGGAGTCTGAGCTTAGCTTCCTCGTCTGGAGTCTCAGTGGAGCTGTAGTGAGTTCCCAGCTAAACTCTCAGGACCCTTCTCACATTAAGCCATAGGGTCACTCCTCTTTGACATGCACCCCGCAGACTCAATACTGCTACCATCACCAGCCACCTGCATATGATTTTTCTCCCCATAAGCACAGTCTGTCCAGCTTCTTATGGCTTATTGACCTTTGAAGACAAGTCAGTGCATTCTCAGTTAAGTGGCTGCTTACAGGAGTGCCTTGATTGAGGCATTGTGTAGGCAAATAAACAGAGGACAGAGACCAAGTTCTATCCATGGCATCTGTCTTTCTGAGGAGATTCTCAGATGCACTTTAGCAATCTTGTATATTTGATTCCTGAACCCACAGGTCACTAATTAATCTCTTGTTCTTTCAGGCAGGACTGAGCTTTCAAACTGGGCAAAACACCAGAGCCCTTCTGGCCTCGGGAGAATTATTTGTCTTGTTAGGGATCCTCGCTGAGTTATAAGGATCGGTGTGATTAAGACTTGGCACCATGGTCTGTTGAACTATTTCCTGGGACCCCCTCACTCACAGTACTTCCCGATCTGCTTCTGGGCTTACAATCTCAATCCATATTTGCTGAGGGCTGACAGTCTGGGGGTTGGAGTAGAATAAGGCACAATCTCTGCCATGCACGGAAGTGACAGAGTGTCTACAGGGCAGCTTGAAACCTATTTTGGTAAATAGCTGCAGGAATACTCTCCACTTCTGGGTGACAGGTGTCTTGCACCTAAGAAGACCCAGGCTTTGGAAAATTTAAGGAGTCATGTATGAAAAAAAAAAAGTTCCAAGTATATATTTTCTTTTAAGAGTGTGATAACAAAAATAGAGTCCCGCATAAGAGGAAGAAGATGAAATGAAAACATGCAGTGAAAGACAACATCCGCTCTCATTTCAGTTTCCTGGAAGCGGAATGTGGTTGGGCAGATGGTGCTCTTTTGTTTCACTAGAAGAAACGATAAGATGTAAATATGCAGGGCCGTATTCAGCAGGGCAGGATGGAGAAGAGGCGCATTTCCCTGTGCTCGCTGATTTCTAGGCTTGTCAGGGTTTTTCTTCTTTGAGTTGATCATCCCTGCTGAGTTCCAAAGATGCTGCCTTAGATCAACAGCTCTCAGTGAGGGCTTAAGAGTTCTCCAGCATTCCATAAGTGGGCCACCCAGAGGCCTGTGAACTCCCTTACATTGTTTGAAAAATGTTGCTGGTTTGTTCGTTTCCCACAGTGGCTTCTATATTTTTCAAGAGATTAGTAGACGATTCAATGTCCATTGCCTTCTTGCCTGTTCACTCCACACTGTTCACAGTTTGTGTGAAGATCCACGTAGCTTTACAGAGTTGTTTCATACCATCACCCCACATTTGCATTGTGTTGGAGACTTTTCAAAGCTCTTACACATAAAACTAACTCTTTCGATTCAGCGACTGGAGCAGTTACCAATAGCCCCGTTTCACAGCCCAGGAAACGAAACTGAGAGCCACAACTTGGCTGGCTTGTGGATCCACCTATGTCGGGCAGAGGTAGGGCAGACACTTCTCATCACCCCTGATGTTTCCTAGCTCAGTGATCCTTCCAGCCCTGCGTTTGTCCTCATTTTGGGTATTTGGGCAAAAGAAAACTGCCACTGGTAGTTGACATCATTGAGGATTGGGGGCATTTGAGCCTAAGACATATACGAAATGAGAAAGGGAAACATAAGAAGTCACATGCTTCTCATTCTAGGTGATTATATACATGCTTGACTCCCCAACAAAGTTGTTTTGAAGCCAAAGTTTTCTTTAACTCTGTATTTTCAGTGCCAACACAGTAAATTCTTGTGCATAATAGATGCTGAAATATTTGAGGTATGTGTGAGTGATTGTAAGTACAAATAAAGAACTGGAACTAGGAGTGTACAAGGAATAAATCACCTGGTTTCCAGAAACCTACCAGAATTCTACCATGTGCTCTCAGAAGGGCCTTTCCTAAAGCTTTTGAGATGGTCATACATAAGTACAGGAAGATGGCAAGGTTTGCTAGAAGACTTTTGGTCAGTGAATAGTAAAATTCATTGACAGAATGGTTCCCAGTTCCTATGTCCCTAGATCAGAGGTATCCATGCCACCCCATCTGGATGCCACTATTAAACTAGCTCTCTAGGTTATTAAGCCTAGTGAGTTGTGCTCTTAGTTAAATAATCTGTTCTTAAGCCAGTCACACACCCCTAGGTGCGAGAGACAGGAAGATCTCTTGTCTCAAAAAGAGAAACTAAAAGCCAACTACCAAAATCTAACAACCAAAAGCTGGAGGAGATGGAGCTGTGAAAGCATGCCCCAAAGAGCACTTGAGAGGGTGAAGTGGGGGATGGGAAGAGGCCACAATGAGATTGTATATAAGTCCAGATTCCAAATGAAACAGGTGTCAGATGAATGGCACATAAGAGTTTCAAGGAGTGTGGTACTAACCCCAGTGTAACCCCTGGTTACAGCAGGAATCCCATTTGGGCTGCCTTTTTTTCACACAGTTGGAAGAGTCAGTCTTACACATTTAAATGTGTTTGTGAAAAACAAATCATTTATTTTTATAATGAATCTTGGCATTATATGATATGGGATACATTTCTAAAAATGGAACCCCCATTGAGAATCTTGTACATCTTAAAAGTAAAATGTTTTCTTCCACCATTGATGAGCACAGACCTTTCACCCCAGCACCAATTATTCATCAAGATGGGCTCGCCTACATTAACTGTGGGGCAAAAATCCTTGGGAATGGGACATACTGTTTTAAATCTTTAAATGTGAGAAGGTAGTTAAAAGACATGGTTAGGCAAAAGCAAAGTTTGTTGAAAAGAACTTCACATTGCAAAAGGGAAATTTTCATAGTTGTAGATCTGCCCTCCATCACCTCAGAGGTGCTGGCACCTGAAAGTAGCATGTCAATAGATGTATATAATTACTTGTTACCAGTAAACATTGACATTAATACAACATGTAAGTCTCAATTTTCTTCTCTTTCTGAGGGACAACATTTTTTTTTTCCTTGACAAATAGATTGCCAAGATAATACTAAAGGCAAATCTAATGCACCTTGACCATGCTCTGCTCAATAAACTTAAAAGGACAGAGACTGGGAACAAATGAAAATAAACATAATGAACTAGAATTTTCAGAGACCTAGCATTGAACATCCTGACTGGAGTTGGGGGCGTAGACTAGAGTTCTTGAATTATTTCTTCTACAGAAATAATGTTACAAGAGCAGAAGTCTTAGAAAGCATCTTTTCTAAAACATTTGCTACTGAGCTTTTAACCAAACCCCAAGGATTTACCAGAGCTACAGTGAAGGGGCACCAAAAATGAGGCTGTCATGGAGACAAATCCCCATCATTTGTCTCAGAGACAGGCTCCCCAAATCTTGCACCCTCAATATTGTATTTGCTCCTGAGAACAACCCAATGAGCTAGCAAGTCACATTTGCTCCCACTGTACAGAAAGGGAACTAAGGCGTTGCCATTCGTGCTTATCACCTGTATATTCTTGCCTCGATACTCAAGGCTCTCTAAAAGCACCTAGGTAAGCAAAGACTGGTTTTCCTAAATTTATTCTTTAAAATGAACCTTAATAACCACCAACTCTTCATTCTACAGACAATGTCTCCCAAGCATTTCTGTGGTCTTCCCCAAGAATGCACATATATTTTTTTGAAAAATATTGCTAAGAATTAGAAAACATAGGTTCTAGAGCTTTGACTTGATCTCACCAGCCCGGAACTTGTTTCCTCATCTGTACATTCAGATAATAAGATCTATTTTGCATAACTTAAAAGGCCTTTGAAGTCATCAAACAAAATACTGAATCCCGTTTCCACTATAAAATATATATTAAACACCTACTCTGGGCCAGGTATGGTATACTGAGTTCTGAGAGGACGATGGTGAGCAAGACTCAGTCACTCACTTCTCCTAATGACGTCTACAGTCTAGTGATGAACACAGACATTAAACATATGCCCACATGCTTAAAGAAAGCAATGGAAGGTAGGTGTGGGATAGTCTGAGGATCATGAAAGAAAGTGCAAAGGGCATTAATAATACTGGGAAGAAGAAGTTGGGAAGCTTTCCATGAGGAGTCTGAGGGAAATGAAATCTGAGCTGAAACATTCAAGTACAGGAACATAAAGCCATATTCTTAGCATGTGCTAGCATTGACCTTAGAGTCAGCCTTGACATTCTGTTAGTATGAAGATCTGTATCATCTCAGTATCCAGTTCTGGCAGTGCTCCGAGCATCTTCCAATACAGGCATGGGAGCAAGCAGCACATTTTCTGATCTTCTCAACCCCACATCAACATAGATGTTTAAGATTTAGAGAACTCAGAGTGGTCGGTTGGATGGTATGGCTGGAACCACCCACTCCTCACTGGCATTGTGTGGAATGGAGGAAGAAAAGAGACTGTTGCAGCACCCACACTTCCAAAAGGAAGAAACGTGTCGCCTGTACCCACTCGTGTCCTATCTACTTGGTGACAGCAGAAGAACGCCCACTCCTGGTGGCCCAGACTCCAGAAGGAAAGGGATGCTAGAGCTGCCCACACTCTCAAGGACAGCCTGGGAGATGGGTCAAGGCACCTCCTTACATCTCCGAAGGCTGAGGAGAAAGGAAGTGTCTAAGTCAGGTATAATGAGCCAACGTCCATATCTTTTTCTGAACTAGGGGATCCTTGAGATCAGAGAGGACCAAGAAGCAATCAGCTCTGTAACACCAACATGAGACACAGGGCCCGGCACAAAGCAGAATTTTAATGCAGATACAACAACTACAACAAAAAAAATGTTGTGGTAATATCATTGTTGAACTGAATCTGACACATGGTGAGTAAAGAGATAGATGAGAAACAGGCCTAGGAGGGACATTTTATTTAGAATAATAACTAATTTTATTGTAGAATAGTAACTTTATTATTTCAATGAAACTGATTCTTGTCCATTACCAAAGTTCTAAGCAATGTCAGAAGTTTGTGGAAGAAGGCAGACAAAAAAACAAAGAAACCCTAAATCCAAATACATGCAAACTCCTGTGAGCAGCAGCTGAGGACACGGGGACAGGTTGCAGGCAGTAGAACAGGCAGGCGTGGCTCCTGTTAGGAGGACCAAGCTGGCCCGTAAGTGTCCACAAGGACACCCTGGCAATGCCAATGTGACTCCCCAAGGCTGGCAAAGGCTTTTCAACTTCCAAATTGGCTAAAAATATTTATGTCTCTCCTTTGGTTACCAGAGGCAAGCTGAGGCTCAGGGTATCTTCCTAATCAGAACTGGACCGAAAGCTAAAGGCAGCATGGGAGGTTGAGACCCTGATGGAGGAGGATGTGTTTGCAGGAATCATCGAGAATAATCAGAAAAGCCCTCTGTGACAGAAGGGCTTCCCCGTGGACTGTGAATCCGGCAGAAATGCCAAAGGACCCAACAGACAAGCAGAAAAGTCCTGTTCTGTGGTGAAATTCAGCACTGAAGCCTCTGGGTTATTTGAAGAATCACAGATAATCTGAACTCTCTATGAAAAGCCACCTTTATTATTAAGAGTTCAACCTCTCATCTGCCCAAAGCGCCATTAAAGATCAAATCACTGGGTATTCCTTTATCTGTCATTCAGAATTCCACAAAAAGTCCCCGAAATTCTACTTATAGACCTACCACATCTGACTGACCCAAGAATGAGTGAGTACAGAAAACAAGGGACTTCCCTGGCAGCTAGTGGTTAGGACTCCGCACTTCCACTGCAAGGGGCACAGGTTCCATCCCTGAATGGGGAACTAAGATCCTGCAAGCCGCCTGGCCAAAAAAAAATTTTTTAAAAAGGAACCCATCCAGTGACTCCAGTGCCATGTTTGCAAGCAACAAGTATCTCTTCAAAGTCTTGAACTAGTAACTCAAGGCTAAGAACATCTAGAAATCCAGTGCAGATCCTGGTAGTATACACATTGTTCTGAGAAAATGGGCAGAGAAGAGAGGTGGCATTTAGAGTAGCGTGGAGCTAAAAGAAGTTAATGATTGATTTTCACTTTTATTTGTAAATATTGTGAGTTTTTAGAGAATAATTGAATCGTGTAACATACGGTCTATGCATATAGGTAAGGCTGGGGAGATGAATAATCCCTTATAAGGGATCCTTGCAATTAAATTTCTTGTTATTGTAAACTAGGTAAAATATTTGAAAAGCAATGTCTTAACACTTGGGCTATTATCTAATAACCTAGGTTAGGAGCCTATGAAAGCAGGGAAGTGAATTTGTAACCTCAGCATTCTAGAGCCAAACGAATGTTGCTTTATATTTGCCTCTGTTGAGTTCCACCTATTCAACATAACATTATCTAAAGCTACAGACTCGATGATAGTCATAATTTCATTTATAAAATGGAGTCCGACTTGCCATATTCGGTTGAAAAGAATGGTTCAACCGAAGAGGTATTTAAAGCTATTGAAAGTGAAGTAAAAACAAGAGCTGAGTCGAGAGCACACTGGCTTCCTTCCATCTCGTGGGCCAAAAGCAAGTCTTGGAGGAAGTGACGTTTGAGCTGGGCCTTCCAACTCAGGCAGACTTTTACTTAAAATACAATAGAAGGATACTGAAAGTGGGAAAACAGTGATAGCAATAGAATTTAGTGTGGAAAAATGGGGGCCCATGCTAGAACATCTCATGGTCTAGTTGACCTGGTGAGGTATGCAGGGCCCTGGACCCCTTGGAAGCCAGGTCAAAACAGTTGAACTTCTGTAAATGACAGGGAGCCCTGGAGGGTTTTCAGTGGAGAAATGACATGTTTAGAGATATATATCCTTTGCGAAGATCAAGCTATTAGTGAGGTGGGGAACGCCAGAAGGAGCCAATCCCAAGACAGGGCAGTCACGAGGCTCTCACAACAGGACAGGGGAAAGGTAAGGAGGAGGCTCCGTGACCTATGGAGGTGAAAATTCCAGCCTGGTTAGACCCCAGACTCCTGATTCCTGGACACCCAAGGGGAGAAATTGGTGTGTCTATGTTTGACTCCTTTTCTGATTTTCCTTATGTTAACTTTATCCTTTCTTCTTGGCTAGAAAGAGGTACCAGTAAATTTGGAATGCCAGAATGAGCTGCTTTCTTGGCCCCTGTAAACCACTTCGATTGTTAAGCTATTCCTAGACCTCCCAGTTGACAGTCATGGGTTTTAGTCTGATGTCTTGGTTCAGAAAGTAAGCTCTGGAGCTGGAGAGAGAGAGCAGACCTCACCCTACTAGTTATTACCCATGTGACCCTCGCTAAGCCTCGGTTTCCCTCTTACAACTTGGGGGTGAAAGCAACACCAGCCTTGCATGGCACTTGGGAAGCAGTGACTGGGCACACTTGGCACAGAGGCTGGCACTGGTTATGCAATCAATGCTGCTTATTATCAAAGGTCTGCAGTTCCTTATCTACAATTCTGAAAGTTCAAACACTCTGAAAACCTAAATTTTGGAACTAATTTGGTTGTAACATCTGACCTGAGCTGAACTCATTTGGCAGCAAAGTTTGACCTGGGCTGACACGAGGCTATTTATAGTCCTTATTGATCCCAGTTCGTGCTCATGTTCATATATTTTCCTACAGAAATCTTCACGTGCTTGATGGCAGCGTGCTGCCCCAGGCCCCACTGGGCATGTTAAATAAAACTGAGCATGCAACATACTACCATCCGAAATCTGAAACTTTCAGAACACCAAAGTGCATGTGGCCCCAAGGTTTTTAATATGGTGCATGGATTCACATTGCAAAATTCACTTCTTTTCAAGGAGTGGTTGGCGGCCTCCTCCTTTAGATGAAAAGAAGAAACTGCCAATGTTGATTTTCTTTTTTTAATTCTTCAGATGCTTACGGAGGGAAATAAGAAGTGAGTTACTAAAATACCTCTGGGTAGTGCTGGAAGCACAGAGTGTGAAACCCACCTCCCACCTAAGGAGTTACAGTTTCAAGAACCTGTCTCTGTGTTACTCCTTCTATCCTATCAGCTTCCTGTTGAGAGAACATGAATGGGGAGGAGTGATTATTCTTTTTTATTTTTATTCTTTTTTTATTGAAGTATATTTGATTTACAATGTTGTGTTAGTTTCTGGTGCACAGCAAAGTGATTCATGAAAGAATATGAAAAAGAATATATATATTTATCCATATATCCATTATCCATTTATCCATATATATTCTTTTTCATATTCTTTCATGAATCACAACAAAGTCCTACTATGTAGCACAGGGAACTGTATTCAGTATCCCATAATAAATTATTTTTCATATTTTTTCCATTATGGTTTATTATAGGATACTGAACGCAGTTCCTTGTGCTACATAGTAGGACTTTGTTGTTTATCTATTTTATATACAGTATTGTGTATCTGTTAATTCCAAACTCCTAATTTATCCTTCCCCCACCCCTTTCCCCTTCAGTAACCATATTTGTTTTCTATGTCTGTGAGTCTGTTTCTGTTTTGTAAATAAGTTCAGTTGTATCATATTTAAATTCTACATATAAGTGATATCATATGATATTTGTCTTTGTCTAGCTTACTTCACTTAATACGATCATCTCTAGGTCCATCCATGTTGCTGCAAATGGCAATATTTCATTCTTTTTTATAATTGAGTAGTTTTCCATTGTATACATGTACCACAACTTCCTTATCTATTCTTAAGGTGATTATTGATAGATATGTATTTATTGCCATTTTAAACCTTATTTTCCAGTTGATTTTGTTATTTCTTCTCTGTTCCTTCCTAAAGATGGGAAACAGAGGCTCAAGGAATGACTTTCCAGAGATGTGACCCACGGGCAAGGGAGCAGTCCTAGACAGACCTAACTGCCTTGGAGTCTTATACCTGAGTGGAGAGGCATGAGGCCAGGAGCTACAAGTGAGGAGGTGGCCCCAGGACCTTCTCCCTTTATGCCCTGAGTCAGGCACAGCACATAGTAGGTGCTCAATAAGCATGTACAGGATTGGAGTGAGTCTTTCTGACATTTTTTTCCTCTGTCGCTCTTCTCCCCTCCCTTTCTACTTTCCTTAGCAGCAGGAGAGGGGACACAGACCAGTACAGAGAAGCCCAGCTCCCTTTCATTTCTTGAAAGTGGCTGGGAGAAGTTCGACAGGGGTGATTTGCCTTGCACAATCGGCACTTCAGCAAAGTCTGTTTGTTGGCTGTTCTGTTTTGTTCTGTGTCCTGAACAATTGGCCAAGGTGTGCCTCTCCAGCTTTCCACCCTGCAGGATGGGACTTCCACAAGACTCTTGGGACTAGAGGCTTTGACTTGTAGGTGGGGTTGTCAGGAAACAAACCACCTGAAGTGAAACATGTCTTCAAATTGAAGACAACCATGCTTCCTAGGTGAAAGTCCATGTGGAGGACCAGGTGGAAAGGATCTGAGTCCAAGTTTCCTTTAGCCCAAGTATCACCAAGGGCTCATGAAACAGGGGGAATTTCAGAAATACTGTGGGTTCTGCTGTTCCCGGAACCTTCTTCTTTTTCCTTTCTACATAAGCTACGTTTGAGAATAAGCATGCGCCATTGTTCCAGGAATGCCTCAAGTCCCGCCTCATCCGTAAAGCCCCTCTCCCTTCCACCATCATTGTTTGGCCACCTACAATTTCCCCCAGTTCTCTACTCCCTGGAACTACTCTCCAGGTCTACATTGTCCTACGCTGTACATCGAAATTCCCTACAGTCCAGTCCTTGGTGGGACCTGGTTGGTGCCTCTTACTCTCCCTGGGACGTTGCCATTTAGATACTTTGCTGTCCACCCATATTTCTGGGCCTTCACCTATTTAAACAGAAGTCCTCATCCCTCCTACACACCTCACCCCCGACCCCCACCCCCACCAGCAGGGCCACCACCTTTCCCGAGGAGGACAGTCCCCAATCATTGGAGTCCTTATCAGCTCCCCATCTTTTCACCTCTGTATTCTGGTTCTAAGTTCTTTGGGGGTCAGAGGTCTCTCTGGGACTCTATGACACCCACCTCAAACACACACAGGTGATAATACCCTTTTTACCATTTCCAGCAGTCACTGACCCTCAGAACGTCACCCGTGGACCCTCTAATGCAAGGCTTTTCAGTGTGGTCCTTGGACTAGTGCCTGAGCCACCCCCTGGGTGGGTGTGTTTGTCTGAATGCATATTCTCAGACCACCCCCAGACCTCCTGAAACAATGGACAGTCAGGGAGGTCAGATGAGCTGCACAAACTACACAGCCACCATGTGGTGACAATGCCATTCCAACCCAAGGTCTTGACTCTCAAGCTCATGTTCTAATTAGCTAAGCAATCTGACCTTGCTAGTTTTCCAAGAAGAAAATTAACAGGATAATGGGGTGTGTGTGTATGTGTGTTGGGGGAGGGAAGGGGCAGAGTTAGGGTAACAAAATTTGGGGAAATGATTGTGTGTGTGTAATAGCGGGAAGGGAGGAACAGAATTAGGGTGACTTAAGATTTGGGGAGGAAATGGGTGATATCAAAATATTCCTGGGCTCTGTCCCAAAATGTCCGAGCCCAAGGTGGGGAAGACACAGCTAAGACACCCCATCAGGGGATGCACTTTCCACCATGTGGTTTGTCCCAGCTTCCCTTCTGCCCTTTTAAAGCTGCCCAAGAAAAAGCAATGACAATCACTTGTCTGAAGGACCTACACCCTTGAAACCTGAAGTCACTGAAACTCTTTAAAACATTACAGATTCAAGGTCTGCAGCCCCCAAGAGAAGCTCCCTGCACATGGAGAGAGGGATGGGAGCCAGAGTCCTCAGCCAGGTGGGACTTTCCAGGCCCGTCTCTGTGAGAACCTGATAACTAGGCCGGCTGCCCCGGGCAAGATGCCTGGAGCCACGAAGTGCTGCATCACCCTTTTCTCCCGCGGTTCCGCTGCAGGCTCCTGGGCTGGGCTCCAAAGGAACTGGTGGTTAGTTTGTGGTCACCCAGCAGTTTTATGAAGGCCCTTGAGGTGTTTCAAGTACCAGGTGGCCCCAGTGTGGTTTAACTGTCTGGGGGCCCGAGCTCTCTCAGTGGCCACCTAAGTAGCACAGACAACCTTGCTCTGAGAATTGTTCAGTTGGCCGTGACAATTACATAATGCACCAGAGGAGCCAGTTTCACCTTAGCTAGAGAGTAATATATTATAAATGCATATATTAAGAATTAATAAATTAGTCAGCACCTCTGCCGTACCTGACTGACTATGAAGCACTTGGGGGGGGACATCGTCTCATTTGGGGAGTTACAATAACCCCCTTTGGTGCCTCATTGGTCCCATTTTGCAGATGTGGATACTGAGGGTCATCAAGGTCAAGGACCCTTCCTATGAACAGACCAGAAAACTGGCTGAGACTCTCACAGATGATGTCAGATTATTCGTCCATAACCCCTCAAGGCTGCGAGTGTCCCCATTTTGCAGACAATGACACCTCCCATCTTCCAGCCCAGACTTGTTTCCCAGCCAGCACCTCCTTCTCCCCGGGACATCTCTGAGAGCCACAGCTCACAGCTCTCCAGCAGGTAGGAACAAGATGGCTATATTTTCTCTTGGTCTTATTCCCAGATGCTCTGACAGCGAGCAATTCTTCGAACAAATGCAGAATACAAAATAACTCATATTGCCTTTCAAAAGCCCTCAGGAAGCTTTGGGGTGACATTTTAACTGCCTCTTGTCTTATCTTGGCCCTTGCTTTTCTTTCATTAGGCATCCATCATAGTCTGGGTACCAAGGATATGACTGGGTGTGGACCAGGAGCCCTGGGAATGCAGAAGGTTGAAGACACACACAGGCACGCAGACACACATGCACATACGTGCACGCACACGTACACACACACATACGCACACCTTCCACCTCTAGAAAGAATGGTCTACCAGGAAGCCAAACCAACAAGTTCACTGAATGTTTATTACACACACACCAAACATGGTGTAAGGGACTTCACTTTTTTGCACACGTAACTTCATGAATCCCCATTACGGTAATTCCTTCTACTATCATCTGTTGTAAAACTGACCATCCCGGTGTGTATGGATTGTTTATAGTTCCATTTTCCTTGCCAGGCTATGCACAAGCTTTGGACAGAAGAGCCCTGTCTTCTTAATCATGACGTTTTTGTTCATTTCACCCAGTCAATGTTTATTGAGTGTCTAGTATATACCAGGTTGATGCCAATCACAGGAGAAGAGCCAGCTTGGGGACATGCTTTTGTAAGAATAAATAAATGAATGAAGAAATGAATGGTTTGTTGGATGCTGCGGAGACCAGGGGACAGCTGGGGGTGGGGGAAGCTGCCGCTTGGCATTGCTGAGGGAGGATGCAGAGAGGCAGTAAGAGGTGGTGATGGAGGGCGTTAATATGTGCAGGGTTACAAGGAGTCCAGCTCTCTGCCAGGAGCCCTGGGACCATCAGCAGGCCTATCCCCTTCTTCCACCATCAGCACTCACAACTGTAAACTGATGGGGATAAGACCCCCATGGAGGTCATTTCAACACCAAATAAGCTCACGCATGTGAAACAGCCTAGTGCCTAGAAGGTCTCCACTAAAATCTGCAATTATTCAGAGTATAAGTAGACCCACAGCAGACTAAGCAAGCATTTGGAAATACAGGTATATGCATAAACATTTTGGTAATTAAACACAAAAGCAAGAAACAGGAGAGAATGATGTCATCAAATCTGGCCTTTCATGATTGCCACTCTCTCCTATCTTCTGGAAGAAGTCCTTGTAAATTCTACAAGAGGCCCCTGGCCCATTATGAGAAGCCAGGTTTTTGGAATCATTTGGGTGGCCCTGTGCTCCCTTTCCCTGCCTGCAGCATCCCCTGTAGGGGCAGCATCTTCTCTCCTTTAGGGCTGGTAGCTGGAGCCATCTAGCTCCAGGTCCCCTGAGCTGGAGGGTAATCCAACCTGCCAATTATTGGAAATTAAAACCAGGTAGTTTGAACCCATCTGCTGGGCACCTGACCACAAACCACCACTTAGCTAACCCCAAGCTGGATCTTGTTACTCCCGCTGTGCCTGCCCGGCTTCATTACCATGGCCATGGGAAGGAAGGAAACCAAGAGGTTACTGGGGTCTTCCGTTAGAGCTTCGTCATTAGTGTGGTTATGACCCAAGTCCTCTCTCTCTGGAGACTTCAAGATACGATCACTCAGAGGGCGATTTGGTAACAAAACCCAGATCTCACCAGATGGAGTCTGGGGGCCTCATCAGATGGGCCAGCAAGTTGAGGGGGTGGTGTCCCCTGATGGGGGTGGGCAGATTCCAGGAGGTCAGTCCACAGTTCTGTTGGCAGCTCAGTGACTCTGGCTTGGATGTGCCACAGATGGCTCTTGGGGAAATTATGGTGACTGGGCAAAGCTTGGACACTGGCATCAGACAAGCTTGGGTTTGAAAAATAAATCTGCTCCTTGCTAGATCTTGCGGAAGTTTCTTAAACCCCAAAGCCTCAAGTTCCCTGACAATACAATGAAGAAAAAGATTTCCATCTCAGCCAGTTTTCATCACCATTAGCGTGTACTACCTTTCTAGAACCAGAGTAGGATCAGAAACCTCCATCAAGCCTGAATGGACCTAGGCAGTATCATAGAAGCCAAGAGAGAGCGTTTCAACCATCTGATGAATACTGGGCCTCGGGGGCCGCCGAGCCCAGCTGTGGTCTTTCTAAATCCCACGTCCTCTCTCTGAGGGTAGGCAGCATCTTTGTCCCTGTTCTGCAGATTGGGAATCCAGGCTCACAGAGGTTGTGCCCTGCTCAAGGAAGCACATGAGCTGGATGGAAAATTCGCTGCGTAGATGTCGATGTATCCACACCGGGTACCAGTGCTATGAGAGCAAATACACACCTGAGTCCGGAAATGTAGCTGAGAATGATGTGGCCCGATGTACCTGCTTGCATTTCATCCCCTGAGTGTGAGAGGGGCAGACGGGCCCTCAACTCTGTGGTCCCATTCTTGGTAGCAGAGTCTTCTTGGGGAAATCTTCAATACTAAGTTAAGTATGAAGACTCCTCTCCCCAACGTGATGAATTTTCAACCACATTCTCCATTTTTTTTCTGTAGAAAACTGAGCATCTTGTGCTGAAAACTAAGTCCATTTGACTTCGCTAGGGCAGAACTAAGAGAGTTTTAAAATGGAGATTAAATTGACGTGTCAGTAGCTGCGGTCATGGTGATACAACATCAGGACAATCGTCAAGTAGTGGCTCTGACTGCCAGCATCTTACCAAAGTTCTAGTCTAGTGCAGAGGGCTTTTCGATACATCAAAGAGATCGTGCTGCCTTTCAAACTGCATTCATTTTCTAATGTCCTATCATCAGCGTAGAATAAGGGCAGGGCTAACATAGAATCATTTTAATTTACTGATTTATTTTTTAATGCTTTTAGTAATCATTGGGAGGGTGGCCATTAGCTATAAATGAGGCATGTTGCGTGCTCCACCGATGTCCACCGCATCTGCTGGACCCCATCCTGGCCTCTCCTTGGTTGGTATTTGCACTGACACCCACTCCCCCACCACCATGGTAAGTGTGCCTCAATATTGGCAAAGTGTCCACTCAGATCTGCTAGGGGATGAAACTTCAGATGTCTCCAATCCCAGAAAAGTGAACATTTTTATGTCAAATATGGATCAGACTTTCAGCCATTGCTCTTGTATCTCTTCCTCATTCTCCCACATCTAATATTCAAGCCCCTCTTAGACATGTCTGAAACATGATCATTCTCTCTTTGCATGCCTCCATTGACGGGAAGCTCACCACACCTCCGACAGCTCATTAGGTCCACTCTCCTTAAGCTTAGATGTTGACTTGTGCAGCATCTCCTTAAGCTTAGATGCTGCACAAGTCAACATTTGTGCATCTTTCTAACCTCACTTCTCATCACTTCCATAAGCACCTTGATCTCCAGCCATGTTAACCTTGTCTTCAGCAATGCTGAGATTTGTCCAGCCTCAGTGAGGGTGAATGGGGACTCCCCTGGCTGAGGGGGAGCTCTAGGCATCGCTGTTCATCTCTGCTCTTTGGTCTCAGCTCAGGTGACATGTCTTCAGGGACACCTTCCCTGACCACCCTGTCTGAAGTGGTTTCTCACTGCCCCATCACCTACACTCACTCCCCATCCTGTTACCACATCTTATTCATTCCTTTCATGGCACTGACCACTGTGTGAATGGATCTGACTAATGAACGTATGTGTTTACCTCTGTGTGATTACCTACCACTTATGTACATGTTTATCTGTGTGCTATCACGTACTGTTTATGTACATGTTTACCTGCGTACAATTACCTACTGCTTATACACATGCTTATGGGTGTGATTATGTACTATTGATGCATGAATTTACCTATATTATCATGTACTATTTCTGCACCCACTTGCCTGTATGTGATCATGTACTGCTTTTTCATGTGTTTACTTGTGTGCCATTATGCACAATTTATGTACACACTCTCCTGTGTGATTATGTAATGTTTATATATGTGTTTACCTGTGCATTATTAGGTACAATTGATATGCACGTGTTTACCTGTGTATCCTTATGTACTTTTTATGTCCATTCTTACCTGTGCGTGATTATATACCATTCATGTATACACTTACCTGCCTGTGATCATGTAATGTTTATGTACACACTTACCTGTGTGTGATGATGTTACATTTATGCACACATTTACCTGTGTACTATTATGTATTGTTTCTGCACATGTTTACCTGGGCACCATTATGAACGTGCTTCCTGTATGACTATGAACTACGTAAGCACAGATTTACCTGTGTCCTGTAATGCATCTCTTCCTCCAGAACACATGGTTGGGAGAGAAGAGGTGTGTCCACTTTGGCCACTGCTGCTTCCTCAGGACCTGGCAGATTGGCTCCTGCAGGAACATCTGCTTAATGAACAAATGTCCGGCTGAGCCTGCTGTAAAGTGCCCCTTACTGAGGCTAAATATGTGCCTCACAGCAATGCCCACCACTGCTCATGGCTGTGACCTTGGCATCAAGTCTGGTTCTTTTTGTCTGTGAGAGCCAGTCTGATATCACAAGCCTGGGATCTGTGACTTTTGAAGGCAGAAGTCAAGTCACCCCCATGTCTCCCCTGCTACAGCTGGAACATCTTCAATTTCTTCATAGGAAAAATGTCATTTCAGACTCAGCTCAGCTATCATCTCTTCTAGAAGGAAAATCTACTCAAATGTAGTTCATCATTCCAGTTTCTTGGCATCTTTTTAGGACTGGATCACAACATCTACCATCTTACTCTCCCTCTGGGCTATGCACACAGTGGATGGGATTGTCCTTGGCTTTATCTAGGCCATCGACAGAAACTTTGAATGGAACCTACCTAAGGATTAATTCCTAAAGGTCCCATGAGGCCGATTTTATTAGGAGTTTGGGAATAACAGATACACACTACTGTATATAAAATAGATAACTAACAAGGACCTACTATAGAGCACAGGGAATTATACTCAATATCTTGTAATAACCTATAATGGAAAAGAATCTGACAAAAGAACATATATGAAAAAAGACTATATATACATAACTGAATCACTTTGCTGTACACCTGAAAGTAACACAACATTGTAAATCAACTATGCTTCAATGAAAAAAATGTTAAAAATCAAAAAAAAAAAAAGAACACAATAAATAAAACAGTCTTTGAGTCTTGAACCTTTCTGAGGTCACTTGAAGAGAAGATACCCCAAATATTCAGTCATTAAAAAAGATGTAATAGAAGCAAGAGGGGCCCTTACAAGCATGAGGTTCAACCACATCATCCTCCAGATGAGTAAACGCTGTGGTCCAGTAGGAAGCTGATCACATGCAGAGGAGCAGGGCCAGGAGTATGGGCGGGTGACTGATTACTGGGATCAAGCTTGGAAGTCCAGGCCACACACCACAGAAAAGAGGGGCTGACCCTGACTTTGGGGGCCCAAAAGTGCCAGGGTAGAAAGTGAGAGCACTGTCCCTTTTGCTGCAAGCCTGTGGGACGAGGAGACTAGTCCAGTTCAAACACGCTGAGCTTCTTTTTTTCGGAGCACAGGCTCCAAACGCGCAGGCGCAGCGGCCATGGCTCACGGGCCCAGCCTCTCCGCGGTATGTGGGATCTTCCCGGACCAGGGCACGAACCCTTGTCCCCTGCATCGGCAGGAGGGCTCTCAACCACTGCGCCACCAGGGAAGCCCAACACGCTGAGCTTTAAAGCTGGAGAAGCATGCTTTGTACGCCAAAACATCAATGATTGCCTGGGTTTGGTAGAGGGAGCTGAGGTGCAAAGCCAAGGGTCAGAGGTCAGAGGGCATGAATGGACGAAATGCCTGCACACTGAGGGGTGAATAGCAGAGACGGAAGCTGCGGCCAGCTCTGGCCAATACTAGCAGAGTCTGGGACAGAGCATTAGAGCCAGACAAAACCACGAACCAAACTGCTGAGTCTTAACCACCGAGGGGACCCTGGCCAACCTTTTGGAGATCCTTGGAGACCTGTGGAGAGAGGTCAGAAGCTCAAGTTCATTAAATCAATAGAGTGTTATTTAGGAGGCTGGGAGTGGGGAGACGTAGGTGTGGAGCGGCTGGTGGATCCAGGGAAGGTGAAGTTAGAGAGGATGCTTGAAGGGCAAAGAGGTGTAGACCAGCCGATGAGTAAGGAGGGAGACCACCAAGTCAGAGGAACAGCATAAGCAAAGACACAAAAATAAGATGGAAGGGGAAGGGTACTGGCAGGGGCAGGGAGTGGAACATGGCAGTGGGGGTTGGAATCTTCGTCCTTTACCTTTCCTGCCTCGGCCACTCAGATGCAGAAAGTTAACTTACAAATTTTCCTCTTCCCTATTGTGATCACAGCTTTTGAAACTTCAGCCAAGAATTGAAGGAAAGATTGGGGAGAGAAAGACAATCATTCATACAGACATGGAGGGAAAGGTTATTGGATTTTTTTTCATCTTTACAAGGCCAACTGAAAAAGAAGGGGATCATCGGTCAGTCTCTCCCACTCCCCTCCGACCCTGCTCCCAATCACCTAAGCACAGCCTGGAGTGGGCATGGCATGTCTTCAATGTCTGCGGCCTTGGCTCTTAATCCACAGAACCCTGACTGGACCTCTCGCACGAGGTGGGGCATCTGTGAGCAGCAATGCTGCTGGACAGTCCACGGACCCACCTGGGAAGACTTGACAAGTCATGAAAGCCAACCAGACCTCAGTTTCTAGATCTGTAAAATGGGTGTAATACCTTCTCACTGAGATTGTTGCAAATGTTATATGAGATTACATTTGTTTAAGGGTTCCAGGAACTGGGAAGTGCTCCATGACTGTGAGGACCAATCCACCCATCTTTTCCCCCTAGCTTCTTCTTCATCACTATTATTGAAAATTAGTTCTGGGAAAAACAAGGATAGCACTTCTAAAATCAACTTCTGTTTTCCAAAAGTACCAGACCTTGGGATACAGTAGTAGCTCATTTAATGCTCACCATTATCCTGAGAGGCAGGTATTATTCTCTCTGGAAATGAGAAAATCAATGCTCTAGAATTTTCTTAGCTTTGCCCTGTGTCTGCCCCTCTGTGCACGGAGAACCGAGAGCTGGAGCCACATCTGCCTATCCGTGTCCACCCCATTCCAGTCTGCTCCAGGCTGGATGTTTGACAGAGCATCTTCCTTGTGCTCCCGTGAGCAGCTCCTGTGCCTTGGAGGGGGAGCTCCCTTCCCCTGTTAGAGCCAGGACATGGGCTGGCGCCATCGATTTCCACGGTGGAGATATTGAAGCCCATGGGGAAGACGAGAAAGCCAAGGGCAGAAGGCTTTACTAGCTTGGCCAATGTCACTTAGCTAGGACACAGCAGAGCCAGGAACTGGTTTCGAGCCAAAGCTCTGTCTCTCCTTCCAACATTTCCTTGGGACTTTGATACAGCTAGGGGGACAGTAGTGACAGAAGGCAGTGAGAACAGCCAGTGATGAAACACCACATACATCCAGGGAGAGAGAAGAGACCCTGTGCTTGGGATGGCTTTTAAGAGAAGGCAGGGGTGGGACTGACCCTTGAAGGATAGGCCATCCTTGGAGGGGAGACCAGGACAAGCAGAGTAACTCGGTGATATCTATTTGACAAGCAAGATACAGACACATCTCAAAATAACATGTTTTAAGATTAAGGATTCCGATTCATGGGAGCAAAAAACTGAAGATAAATCAGTGCTCTGTCAACACACCTAGTCCCACACCTTAGCAGACCTCAGTTAGGAAACTTGGCTAAGACAGAGTAGACTAGCTGCAGTGCGCTGTTGTCATAATTATAGTAGTTATAATTTGTATCACCACTAAGTAGTAATAGAATTATTACTGTTACTATCTTTTAGTGTTAATGCTAATTATAAATAATCATAACCTTAGCAAAAACATCTCTGAACAGATCTTTAGAGGTGGTAATCATCCAGATATATTTTATCACTCCTGAACCTCACAGCAAGCAACTTCCTTGATTACAGTAAGGACTTTTGTTCTTCGTATCCCAGCTCGGCCGCATCCTATCGGTGTGTCCTTCTGTGAGTCAGTAAGCCCCACAGAGACTCAGTTTCCTCGTCTGTGAAATGGGGATGATGATGCCTAGGGTACAGGATTCTCTGGAGAATAAAATGAGGCAGGAAGCAGTTGGTACAGAGCACTTAATGAGCACTGACTAAGCCACAGCCACTACTGTGATTCCATCATTGTCACTGTCAGCATTGTGGTCACCGCCCCTTCTATGTAATAAGGACCCAGGGATTTCTAGGCTGTCTTCAGGGGGCTCTGGCAGTCGAATACCCCCACCCCACCTGCAAGTCCCCTCAGCTTCCTCCTGACCCTTCAAGGCACTGAGGGCTGGACCAAACCCCAACCCTACCAGTCAGCCTGCTGGGACCGGGCAGTGCCCGCACTGAGGACTACAGCCACGGGGCAGCTGAGAGTAGCCCCATTCAGCTGTGGACACCTTCCCAACACCACACTTCACAGTAATGACAGCTGGTGACATGCCGTGTTTCCCTTCAGACAGTGTTATTTGCCCAGCCAATAAATCCTGTGGGCAAGTTTTCCATAATTCCCCTTTAGGAAATAAAGATGCGGAGATCCTGGGAGGATCACTGTTATTGACATGAAACGCAGGAGCCAGGACGTCAACCCAGCTCGTAGGTCTTCCCCATTTGTGTTCTTTCAACCAACCCAGTGACATGTGGCCAGACTAGGCAAGGCCTCAGGGGGGCCATTCTGGTATCCAAAAGCCTGTAGTTAGCTGCTCTGTCTTGTCCTACTCATTCCCCTGAAACCATGTCCAGCAGCTTGGTCTCCAGGCTGGTTGGCTCAAAGTTTCATCTCCCTGAGAAAGCCTGACGGTTCAGCTCCGCTGCTGAGCTCCTCTTCTACCCCAAGGTTTCCCATCGAACACAGTTATCAGCTGCCAGAGGGGCTGCCAGGGTCACGTGGTCGGGGAGAGAACAAGCAGAAACCTTGGCTCTCCCGGAGTGTGAGAGGACATTGGGATTGATTTGAACAGGACGCGCTGTAAATTCTGGGTGTGTGCTGGAGAGGAACTCACTAAGAAGCAATGACGGGAAAGAGAGAGAGAGAGGAAGAGGAGAAATAGAGAAAAGGAGAGGGAGAGAGGGGAAGCAAGAGACAGAGAGAGAGAAAGAGGAAGAGAAGGAAAAGGAGGGGAGGGAGGGGGGAGGAGGGAGAAGAGAAGCCTCTCATCCCCACTGCATCGTGCCCGCTTGACTTCATTTAGAGAATAGGAGCAAAGGGCCTGGGGTCAGAGGGAAACAAGGCAGTAGATCAGCTCTAGCAACATGGTAAGACATTCTCCCAAAGCTAGTTCCTCCTCTGGTCGTGTGTATCTGAGGGTGTGTCTGTGTGTCTGTGTCTGAGTGTGTGTCTGTGTCTGAGTGTGTCTGTGTGTCTGTGAGAAATGATTCACTGGTCATGTCCTGACCCACCTGGTGTCTTAGCCAGCACACCTGCTCTGTGCAGCAGCCTGAGGATACATTCGGTCGTTCTGTCTGCTGATGGTACCCGTGGCCAGAACTCCTTATCCTCTGTATGGGCTTGAAGGAACCAAATTGCCTGCAAAATCTCCCTTTCTTGGCTCTGCCATCGAGATGGACATTGGGCTCCCCTTTCCCCCTCTAGAGATGTCCAGGGCTTCTAGTGCTCGGGGGCTGCCCACTGGACAGGGCACCAAGGCCACTTCAGATCAGATCTTGTGAAAGCTTAAAACTCCTTTCCTGGCTAAAATGTCCTTTGGTGTCTATAAAAGAAACAGGGCAGGGTGCGCCCCACTCCATCTGAACCCTGTCCCATGCCACAAAGATTTTTTCAAGTGCTCCGCATTCAGTAAAATCCCCAAGTCCGTTATGTCAAGTCCCCGTTCCCTGATTTTAAAAGTCACATGCATTTTGATAGAAATTTAATCCCCATCTTCCTGATTTATTTACAGTTAAATAATCAAAATATTATTTTAAGGGTTGTTTGATGTCTAGGAAACCTTCTGAGGTCTTTATAATACGATTTCAAAGCCTCTTTCCTTAAAAGCCAGAAACTTTGCTGCATGTAAATCAACCCACTGGAGATGAGTGACTTTAGTCTAGAAATGTCAAGGCATCTGACAGAGGTTTGGAAGCAGCTGAAGTCCTCGCTGCACTCAATAAGAACTGCAGTCAGACCCACAGAACTCTCCTTTGTAACGTTCCCTGTAGCCCTTAGTCAGGTATTCAAAGGCTACCATTCATGCTAAATGTTTCATCAAAAATCAACGGTTGTTTTCCATTGTTCCCCTTCCGTGGAAGGGCAGGGAATGACACTTCCTGGGTGCCCTGGGCCCTATGTTTGGCACTTCAAACACAGACCCTCCTATCATTGCTATTGGCAGCCTGATGCCATGAGCGTTCATGATTCTGTTTCACAAAAAGGAAGCAAGCTCTCCAGGAGGTGAAGGATCTTGTCCGTCTGATTCTATGTCATCTGATTCCATGAAATTGAAACTCAGGTTGTTCAGACACCAAAAAAAGTGCTTCTCCATCCACATTACCTTGCCAGTACCAGTGCCCAGGGGCGATCCAAAAATGGGGATAGGCATGAGATGCCAGCTGTGGCCATGAGCCCTGCATTTATTTGGAGACTTGCAAGTGTACAAATGTCTTAAACAGTCATCAGGGGAGTTCCAGGGGAGAGAAATGCACATAGAACACACTGCAGAACCCTAACAAAGTAGTGATGCTTATTTTAAGGCTGCTTACCATTATTCTCAATTGTTTTATTGATTACTGTTTTTACTATCAATTCTTTCATTGGATTCTCCCAACACATTTTGAAGAAGGTAAGCTGAAGATTATTAACTGTAGTTTGCAGATGGGGAAACTAAGTAATGCATTAAGAGCAAACAGACTCAAAACTGCTCTTAGCGTTAGCAGGGGGTCAGAAAGGAGATGCAAGCAGACCCACAGGGGTGTACCTTCCGTGTGGGCACCCTGCAGCACATTCTCTAACTAATTTGGTAGCTACTAGCAGCATGTGGTTACTTCTTTGTTAATTAATTAAAATACAGTTAAAAATGTCATTTCTTGGTCACACTGACTGCATTTCAAGTGCCTGTTATCCACACATGACGGATGGCTACTCTACTGGGTAGCACCAGTGTGGAAGATTTCCACGACAGCAGAAAGTTCTATTGGGCAGCCCCTGTCTGAAGGCTCTGCACAGTGGCCACTTGTACCAGGCATTTTAAATTAGTCGTTGTGACATAGAGAACAGACTTGTGATTGCCAAGGGGCTGGGGTGGGGGTGGGCAGGGAAGCATGGATTGGGAGTTCAGGATTAACAGATGCAAAGTGTTATACAGAGGAGGGGTAAACAACAGGTCCTACTGTAGAGCACAGGGAACTATATTCAATATCCCGTGATAAACCATAATGGAAGCGAATAGGAAAAAGAAAAAAAAATATATATATAGCATATATATATACATGTATAACTGAATCACTTTGCTGTACAGCAGAAACTAACACAACATTGTAAATCAACTCTGCTTCAATAAAATAAAATTTAAAATAAGTAAATAAAAAAATAAATAAATAAATGAGCCCTGAGTAGCGTCCCTCTTTTCCTTGACACCCTTCTGTGCGCTGCCCTCCTGACTACCATCAGGGGTTCCCGTGACCTCCCCTCCGGTCCCTCCGTAATCGTGGCCCAGCGGTAAACTGTGTCTAAACTGGGGCGGGAGGACCCACAAGGGCCGTCTTCCCCAACAGCTTAAACGCTCCCGGGCGGAGCGGTGCGGCCCCTCGCTCTGCCTGGCTGTGTTTCAGCTAATCTTCTGCAACAGGGGAGGAGGGGCTCCGGGGGAGGAAGAAGGCTTCTGGAAGGTGAGGCACAGCAGGGAGATGAGGCATCTGCCACGGAGGCAGACATCTGTGCCCAGACAGATGAGTTCCACCGATACGATCTCTGTCACTATCCCTGTGAGAGATAAACAACTTGCCAGAGCAGCCCTCAGGAGGAAGTGCCCCACCGAGAAAGTGGTGTTCAGAGGCCAGACTCTCAGCCCCTGCGGTCGGAGAGCCAGGGCGAGGAAGGCGGGGGAGGGGAAGGAGGCAGCCTGGCTCTGAGCAGGTGACAGGAGTCACAGGGCCCAATGCCACAGATGTCACGAGAGAGAAATGTGTGAGCGTTGGCACATGAGGGGAGAGAGCTTCTGTGAGAAAGAAAAAAAAAAAAAAACAGCAAAACGAGAGAAGCTGGTGGTGTGAATGTTTAGCTCTGTCTCTTGTATCAAAATGGGGTGTATTTTGAGACTGAAATTGGGATTTATATCCTGAACCAGCTTCTTATCAGTTCTGCAGGGCTGAGTAACTTCTCTAGACTCAGCCTTACCATCCATAAAATGGGATATCTGTTTTAAAAATGCATCACAAGGGTGTAGCAAGATTTCTTCTGGAAGCAGAAACAATCAGTTCTTTTCCCATGGATCAGCTTAAGATGGAGGGTGGATGGATGGATGGTCAGATGCATGATGGTTGGATGGATGGATGAGTGGATAGATGGATGGATGGATGGATGAATACGTGGATGAATGGATCGATGGCTGCATGGATGGATGATGGAAAGATGGCTGGATGAAGAGTTAGACATGACTTATCTTAAAGTCTTTCTTTATGACATGCCTTTCTCTTCCAGAAGACGGAGAACTTTCCCAGGAGAGGGGCAGGGTCCGTTTCAGTTTTTCACCCTGGAGCAGCTGGTATAGGACAGATCCCGGCACATCTACTCATTAGAACTGGAAAGAAGGAAAAGAGGGGGAGAGACAGGAAAGGAGAGAGGGAAGGCAACGAGAGCATACAATTTAAACTGAATTGTTTGTGTAAGGCCCTTTCTTTAATATATTGTCTATTTGAAACAAGTTTAGAAGATGATGGTATCTGGAGATTTGAGCTTGGCTTTAGGGTAGTGTTGCAAATAAAAACATAGGACACCAAGTTAAATTAGAATTTCAGGAAACTAAGGGATATCTTTCTTAGCATGTTTTGTACAATGTTTGAGAGACACTTATACTTAAAAATATGTTGCTAATCTGAAATTCAAATGCAACTGGGCGACTTGTGTTTTATACTGGAATCTTAGCTTAGGGAAAAGGAAAATATAACAGGCCTTTGGGCTAGTTATTAATCTATGCATATTGGAGCACATTTTACCAAAAAAGCTACCCAATGGGATTCAGAGCAAAAACTTAGTTAATAATAAAGGCACACCTTTTCCCAGAGCTCATTATACAGACATCTTCCCCAAGGAGAGCCCAATCACTTAGTCAAATACGTGTAAGATCACCCTAAATGTAGCCAATGGTTGCTAACACACGTGACTCGAAACTTCTGGAAGGACTCGGAACTTGCAGTATGAAGGCGGATGTCAGAGTGAATGGGCATTTTCAGAGTGAATGGAAATGTTCAGCCCACAGGAGAACAGACAGGATGAACCCAACACTAAACCTTTAGGGACTGACCAAGTCTCTAGTTCTCCCTTTCGATAGTGTTCCCACCTAGAAGCAAAAGTGGCTCAACAGACTTAGAGGAAACAGCGGAGAGTTCCAGAAACATCTGTTTTGATATAGTTACAGCATTTCTTCACCAATCAACCCTTTGTCACACAGTGGTACTTGGCAGTATTATTTCTCCTTCTCTCACATATTTACCTTAAGCCTGCATTTCTCTATCACATTCCCTCTCGGATACAAGCAGTTGTTTCTGAGTTGGTCTTTCCTTTCTGTTATTACCCACTAAAGACTGCCCTAGCAGCACGGAGTCCTAATTTTTCATGATAATCCAGCTAATCTAAGTACACCATTTATTCCTCCCTTTTATTCTTTGCTATGTTCTCCAAGTTCCCATTTGTGAAGAGATGTTCATCAGAGAATTCCCCCAATATAAGGAATAATTAAAGGTACAACTTTCTTTTGAAAAATTAGGAACAGCTAAAGCATTTTTTACAATATAATATATGTGTGTGGAGGTATTCATATCCTTTACCAACTCCCTTATGTTGTATCACTTTTTCTGGCAATATTTGATCCCATAAAGCCCTTTTGTCAAGACGCCTCTCCTTCCCATTCTGAAATGATCTTTTCGGAGAGTGGCAGTGATGGTACAATACACTGGAGTTGCTATTATTAAAAATTACTACTTTTTTTTTTACTCTGTTGCTTTTGTGACCCAGTGGGATTTTGATTCCAGACATTCTACTTGCTTGACATCCACTGGGGAAGTGATGAAACCATTCATTATTTAAAAGTTTGGAAGCCACAAGAACTACAGTATCTAACCAGATTGGATTGACTTTTTAGCTCTTTTGATTAATAATGCATAAACCTGAGGATATGTGAATTGAGTGAGGACTAACCTTCTAACAAAAGGAGAGTAAGCAGTGAATGTTAACACGGCTTTGTGTTATTCTACTTATACTTCGGACCAACAAAACAAACCCATGTGTCATGGAACTTGTTTCATAGTTTCAATCCACAATCAATATTTCATGATTAATGGGCCCATATGTTCACACAGGGCCCCTGCCATACAAAATTTGCACACGTATCTCCCATGTGATGATTTACAAAATGCTTTCGCTGGAATGAAAGGGTTTTGCTTTCTCTAGTGAGAACTCCTGCTCACCTCGTTTTCCAAATTGTTTTGCTTTTAACATTTCCTTTCTGGATTTCATAAAAGGTGGACACCTCTGTTGTATCAAATAAGCGTTTGGACCTCCAAGTGGCAATTTACTTTGGAAAGCCATTGGAAATTTCTGCAAGTGGTGAAACATATAAGAGAGGGTTGTGCAATTTGCAAATGACACATATCTTTTTAAACCTGGCTAATATGATACACTATAAACATTATTTCAACTGGCATCTGAGGACCTGATTTTTTGTTCTGCTTCTGTCATTTATGAGGTGTGTGACCTGGGTGGAGCAACTAACTGCTTCATCTCTCTGAATTTCATTTTCTTAATCTATTATGCGATGAATAAAACCAACCTTTTGGTATTGCTGTGAAAAATGGAGCAAGATTATCTGAAGAACCTACACAACATGGGTTTTATAGCCGTTCCCTCATCATTTATGATTTGAATATGTGTTGCTATTATTATTAAATATTATTAATGTTATTTAAAATATGTTATGAGTCAATAAAACAATATTAAGCCGCACTGCTGGTAGGATGTACAGTGTATGAAAAGCACTTTATAAACTATAATGTTTTAAAGCAACTGTCAGGAATTATCATTAGGTTTTGTCTAGCATTTAAAGTGGTCTTTCATGTGTAAGAGATGTAAATCTTTTGCTTCTAGGAAGTTCATCATAAGAAGAGAATTAGCTTAGTAATTTATCAATGCAGGGCATTCTAAAAAAATAAAGCATAAGAAAGTTCATTCTACCGGTTTTCTCAGAAAACTCCCACCTTCTGATTGTGTGAGGTCAATTTTAGCTAATCCTTAGGAAGACTTCACATCAAAGTCCCTACTTAGGAGACTCTGATAAACTGACCCCAAGATGTAAATTAGTTCCGCCACTATGGAAGACAGTATGGAGGTTCCTTAAAACTAAAAGTAGTTACCATAGGATCTAGCAATCCCACTCCTGGGCATATGTCCAGAGGAAATTTTAATTTGAAAAGATTCATGCACCTCAATGTTCATAGAAGCCCTATTCACAATAGTCAAAACGTGGAAGCAACCTACATGTCCATCAACAGATGAATGGACAAAGAAGATGTGGTACTTATATACAATGGAATAGTACTTGCTCATAAAAAAGAAATAATACCATATGCAGCAACATGGATGGACCTAGAGATTATCATACTACGTGAGGTAAGCCAGACAGAGAAAGACATATATCATATGATATCCTTATACGTGGAATCTAAAATGACACAAATGAACTTATTTACAAAACAGAAACAGACTCACAGACATAGAAAATAAACTTACAGTTACCAAAGGGGAAAGGTAGGGGAGGGATAACTTAGGTGTTTGGGATTAGCAGATACAAACTACTATATATAAAATAGATAACTAACAAGGTTCTACTGTATAGCACAGGGACCTATACTCAATATCTTGTAATAACCTTTAAAGGAAAAGATTCTAAAAATTATATATATATGAATATATATCTGGATCATTTTGCTGTGCACCAGACACTAACACAACATTGTAAATCAACTACATTTCAATAAACATTTAAAAATAAATAAATAAATAAATTTAAAGCATATTTATATTTCACAGATTTGGAATAAAACAACAGCCACCACCTGCCAAACATCCTGATGTACTGAGACTCACATCCTGAGACCTCTGACTTGCAAAACCAGCCACCCTGCCTGCCTTCTGCCCAGTGACCACCCTCAGGCATCGTGAGAAGGGGGACTGCATTCAGCCCATTTAGCTCACCAGAACTGGAAATGGTCTGGCTTTTTCTTTGAGGAAAAGTTAAGGCAGTACAGGAAGACACCCTGGTATGGCATCTGTTGTCATCATTTACAAGGGAACACACTGAACTATGAACATACACAACTCTAACTTTCCTTCCGTCAAACCTGAAAAACAGTAATTGACTTCCAAATTCCACATCCAGTGTCCTCAAAATTAAAGGTAGAAGAAGGTTTACATTCTGGTCCCTTTTAGTGAACTAGAAGGGGAAGCAAGCCTCCCTCAATTTTCCAGAATATTTTATTACCTAGGACTTCCATTCTTAGAACTTGGAGGTGAGGGATAGTTTCACCATGGTCCTTTGGCTATGTGATTCCTAAGCCCCTAGAAAAACCCCACAGATTTTCATTTTTTGGGGGGGAGAGGGAAGATGGGATCTTCCCAGACTTGTAGGCTTTTTCTTGCCAATGGACCCAATCTTTTCTCCTTTCCCTGAGAAAGAAGAGAGAGACTGGGGGCAGGGAAGCAAGGGCAGTCCTACACCCTCACCTTTCTGACACCTACTGTGCAGAATAATGAGGATGAAAAGAAGCATGGATAGAAAGTTTAGAATCCAGTTCCCAGCAAAGAGAAGGATCTCAGTTCCCCTCTGTTCTATGCGTTAGTGTTGATGGCATTTGTTGCCAGTATCAGTGCAGTGCCTTCCATCCTCAACTGTCAGGTGCAGAGACAGAAGCCTGGAGAGGGACAGAGTGCCATTTGCCCAAAGTCACACACACTGTGGTCCAACCCTGGCCTTCCTCTTGCATCCCCAGGCTGCTTGTCCCCAGCAGGGAGAGGAAAAGAAAAGATAGACATGCTTGGAGCCCCTACTAGGTGCCAGGTGATGCGCCAGGGACACTCCTGCACTTCTGACTCCACATATTCTGCAGGGGACTCTCCCTCTATCTTTTTGTTGGGCTAGGGCCCTGCCTCCCCTTCTGGACCTATTTTGAGCATTATCTCCCAGCCCTTCTGCCCCAGCGTGGTGAGCTGCCTGCCACGGAAGGAGGTCATCCATGACTCTCAAGCAGGTTTCTGTCACTGCAAATTCCAAACAGCATTTAACAGAAATTACCAACATTTGTCTTGGTGCGTTTTGTTTTTCTTTCCCATCAGGAATTAGGAAGAGCAATCATCTCCTGCCTCTCATCAATTACTTCCCCCCATATCTTTTGCGTTTTCCTGCAGAACCATTTTGCAGGTATAACAGAGTGATCTTTAGAGATAATCTGGTGATTATTGCAAGTTCAGTCTCTTACACTACAGGCATTAAGAGCTGAAAATTGCCTGAAGTCCACTGTTGTACACCCAATCTATACCTCTGGACTCCTGTCCCAACGTGAAAATGCAAACAGAGGAGAGATTTAGAATCGTTTTGACATTTCATAAAATTAAGCAGGGATTAGGGATTCACTTTTTTAAAATAATGCCAGAGGGTGCACACAATGGTAATCGTATCATCCTGCAACAGGTCCAGTCAAAGTTGAGTGGACTATCTAGGAAGAAAGAGGGAAAATGTCAGGTTATTAAATCTGCCATGTAGCAGCTGCTGAAAATCCATTTTTTAAACTCTAAATGAACTGTCTGCCTAATGGAGACGCTATCCCCAGCTCCCCAAACCAATCCGTCCTTCTCTTGTGTCTGTTTTATTCAGACAATACATGATTTAGCTCCAATGCCTGTGCACATGACTACATCTAGTCAGAGGGGATGATTGTATAAATATGCATGTAGTACAAATAGTTTAATTTTAATTGGGACAGAGTAGCTGATGTTGAAACTATTTGCATAATTTTGAATATTGAATGTGATATCAAGCATGTGACTGGCTCTATTAAATACCAAAAAAATGCACTCATTTTAATTGCATTGTGGGACAGGAGTCTAAGTACCAAATTATGTGCTTCTGTTCCTTCTCCTAAGTGCTATATAATTGTGACCGGTAGATTCCCTTCCCAGAGAGTTACTTCCTCTTATTGCCATTGGAGGATTTTAAGACCAAAATGATCTTTAAAGTGTTGTTTTGAAAGATCAGTGGTCAGATTCTCCTTCATGGGCCAAAGAAGAGCTCTTGATTCTCAATGCATTAGTCAGCAAAGTCTAGGATAGGCTGCAGTAACAAACACTCCCAAATCTTGATGGCATAACATAATGACAGCTTATGGTTTGATCAAGCTCTATGTCCCATGCAGCTCAGTATGGGATCTCATCCATAGATCTATACTTACACAGGTTCCGCCATCTTGTAAGTGCTTTACCTGAACACAGCATCTTCTCATTTGCATGGTAAGGACAGAGATTGCCGGAGTCTTCTACATTTTTTTCCAGAAGTCTCAAATGTCAATTCTATGCACAACCCCTCTCCAGAAGTAACCTCATGGCCCTGCCTAATTGCAAGGGTGCTGCGATGTATGGCAAAGCACGTGGAATCAAGTCTGCCATAATAAAGTCATAAAATGTTCTCTTCTCTTTGATAAAAGAAGATGAAAGTAACAAGTTAAAACTTTAAATAGGGACAGCATGAGCCTTGAGTGACCCCCCAAATATATAATTTTACACTTGAAAAGGGATGAAACAGTGGGTGTTCTTCACTGTTTAAAGTTCTGACTCAACTTCCCACCCAGCCCCTAACGAGGTGACTGAATCAGTGTTGCATCACTGCTGTTCACAGATACCCAGAGAAGATGATGGGAATCATGAGAACACCTATTCTCTTAGGTGTTGAAACCTGGTTGTGAGAAGTATCATCTGAAAGAAGTGAGATGGGGCTTTACTGCAAAGAATAAAAAGGTAGAAGCTCACAGAGAGTAGATACCTGCCCAAAGTCTTGAAGTTCTTTCTCTTCTCAATCTAGGGTCATATTTCCAACACCCACAGTCTCCATAAGCACCATGTGCAGTGCCTGGCAGAATCTCAAGGGTCATGTCAATGTCCAAAGGAAAATCTGGAATCATGAAAAATTCAATTTAAGGTAGGAGAGAAGGACATTAGAGTTTGTTAGCTCCAACCTTGCAAATAAGCTTGAACTTGCTGTTTTAATTATACTTCTAAACACACACCCAGCACCCATATAAATTATCTAAATGAGCATTCTG
Source organism: Monodon monoceros (assembly GCF_005190385.1). Taxonomy (NCBI): domain Eukaryota; kingdom Metazoa; phylum Chordata; class Mammalia; order Artiodactyla; family Monodontidae; genus Monodon; species Monodon monoceros. The sequence goes on from NW_021703778.1 coordinate 167,708,448, forward strand.
GATATAAACACTACAAAAAATTGAACTCCTTATTCCACACCTCTGACACCAGCTCCAAATCTATACCTTTCCCTCCAAAGCCCTGGAGAATGATGAATTGGAAGGTCCACCCAGGGAGGAGAACCTGGACTTAATCAAAGACATTCCCCATCCCTAAAGTAGAGAATCTGAGAATCCTCTTCATATCTGGCCAGTGGAATTTCAGAATTGATAAGGACTAATGTAGTGGATGCTTCTTACTCTTCCCTTCTTTAATAGGGGTATTATTGCTCTTTCCCTGACTCTCTCCTTCTAACACACTTGTATTGGCCATGGTGGTGGGTTTACAACTAACTCGTATTTTTATTCAGTAAGAGTCGTCCTCAGACTTCACTTATTGACAAATATGATACCCTGGATTTTGATCCCTAACACAGAGATTTAGCTAAGACTTTTGGAGAAGGGATGAGTCCATTATGCAGGACTGAAGAAGGAGGGTGAATACTTGTGACCAATGGGGCAGATGGTGAAAGACTACATAATTGTGAAAACATTTTCTGTCCCTCCTAAAAGAGCAGCCCTTGTGGAAATATAATCCTTTCTGCCACAATGATGCCAGTCTCAGTCACATAGCTTGCTGTGGCCAAGAAAATGTGAGTGGGAGTGACATGTGAGGTTCTGAAGGGAAGTGTTTGGAATCCTCGTATGGCTCTGCTCTCATTCTTTTCCCTCATCCGCAAGATCAGTATGTCTCAGATGAAAAGGGGGTGCTTCAGAGTCACAGAATTTATGTGATTCCTGATATGAACATAAATATGAGCTACAAATAAACTTTTGTTGCTGTGAACCACTGTGGCTTTAGGATTTTTTGTTACTCTGGCATAGCTAACTGATACAAGTAGCTAATTCCTATGGAGACCACCACATATTTCCCTGGCATCAAACCCTTCCTTTCCATCCAAACTGCCACTGCTTTGGTTCAGGTCACCATCATATTTCTTCTTGAGTTTTGCAGAAGTATTTTACATAATTTCTCTTCCTCTGTTCTTGCTCCCCTCTGCTCCATTATCCATGTGTAGCTGGAGTAATCTCTGAAAAATGCAATACCTGTCTCCTCCCTTTTCTCCTTAAGCCCCTTCAATGGCTCATGTGGGCTTCACAATGGAACCCAGACTGCTTTCTGTTTCTCTAAAGTCCCTCATCATCTAGTCCCTGACACTGGGGCAGCATTCCTATCTCTCTTTCACTCGCTCCATTCCAGCTCTCACTTATGTGCTACAGTTCTGCTCATTTCAGTCTTTACACATGCTTCTCTCTTCCTCATTTTCTCTCTTTGGTTAATTCTTCCTCATGCATTAAGTGTCAGCTCATGCTTCACCTCCTTTATATGTCCTTCTCTGACCAGCCTTCCCTTATGGACAAAACTTATTGCCCCTTTCTGTGGTTCCATGGCATCCTGTGCTTGCTGCCATTCTTCCCTGTTGCCTTCTCCTCTGCTTCTTCCAGGCTTATCACAGAGCCCAGAGCATGGGAGATACTCAATAAAGTAGATGAATGAATGAGTGGAGTATGGATGAGTGAACTATGAACCATCTTTTCTGATGTACATGAGATCCTAGCATGCCGATAATGCTAATGTCAGAGGGATACAAAGGGAAGAGTGATGGTCATACTCAAAGGGGTGAGAAGGAATCCCAGGTCAGTACTGTACTGTCCTGACTTTGAATTCACTCTCCCCCAAGTCTCAACTATTGATGTAGGGAGTAACCTGAACAGAGACGTTCCCTTCCCTCTTTCTCCTCTCCTCTCTCACTGTTGCCTGTTGCCTTTTGTCTGATGCATGTCCTTCTAAGAAAGGAGGAGTGGCAGACAAGATAAAAGGGTTGAACGGGGGACTCTGGGATCTCAGTGCCCTGGGACCATGTGTTCTAAGGAAGAGAATGCAGGTGGGTGAATTCATGAGTCTTCAACTATTTATAAGGTCACAAAGATGCTTATCTGCAATCAGCTTCCTCTCCCCTCAGCAAGGCCAGGGCTTGGGCAGAAAGCCTTACTATGCCTCACACAAGAGCTATAACTGACCAGACCGAATGATCCAATATTATCCCTCCAGGTTCCACCAGGTACCTAAGAGAGCTGACCCCAGACATGCTGTTGAGATGTCTTCTCATAAATGCCCTGGAGCAGGGGTGAGCCAGGAAGAAGAGATCCTCTGAACAATGGCCCAAAGACACAAACCACGTGCAAATTTGGTCATCATGTCTTATGCTTATGTCTCTGAAGTTTGAACCTGCAGCTTGGATCCTGCCACGTCTGCCCTTTGGGGAAAGTTGTGCCTCTTCTCTGGCTCTAAGTCTCCTCACTGCAACACAGGGATGCCGATACTAATAAGCCAACATATTGAATGAACACTTAGTGCGTGCCAGGTACCTCTCTTAGTTAGCTGTCCCTGAGACTCTACGAGAAGCACTATGATTATCTTATGAGGAAGCACTGTTATTTTCTCTCATTTCACAGATGAGGAAACTTAGAGATGTTAAGCAGTTTGTCTATGGGCATATCACTAGAGCCAAGACTGAAAAGTCAGGAGCTCCGTGATCATTGCCCAAGCCCTAAACATTAAACTCTCAACACCTGACTGCTCCTCTCAATTTTCCTTGGCCGACTTCATTCACGCCCATCCACACCCACACCCAGAACCTCCCGGGCCAGCACATCTATTTCTGTTTTCATTAGTTCTTCCCACATTTGAATTCTTGCATGTACTTTTCCTGGTATTATTCTTTATGATCTCTCTCTTCTCTAGCATGTAACCTCCCCAAGGGCAGGGACCTGTACCAATTTTGCTCACTAATATATTCTGAATACCTAAGAATAGCCTGAGACTTGATAGGTGCCCATGACTACCAAATGAGTGAAGGGTGATGATGAAGTGGAAGTATGACCCAAGGTAAGGGATTCCATACAAGGGCTCAGAATCCCACCAGAGTCTCAGAATGTTACCTGCTTTACAGTCTATGATGCTAGAGCTGCCACCAAAGGTCACAAGCTCTCCTTCCACCTGGAAATCTTCTCCCTTCAGCAGGTCACTCCAAGGAACTGTGTATGAAAATATTTGAGGGTAAACAGCCAAGAAAGTGATGATGATGATGATGGTGATGATTTTCCTTAGGGCTCATTGGGGGATGGACATTGGTAAGGCCACTAGATGCTAGACTCCAGCAGTGTCTGACCCCACTGAGCCTCTTACAAGGTATGATACTGGGAAGACATCTCTCACATTGAGATAGGCAGACCCTCTGAGACTCCCCTTGGCCCACATGTGAAACCCCATACTACCAGCTACACAGGCACCCTCCTCTCACTTGAGAACAAATGACAGAATGTTCTGCAGTGTTTGATGGGACCAGAGGAAGGAAGCAAGTGTAAATTTCAGTATGAATTGATAACACTTAGTCGTCCAACTTCTAAAGCAAGGGGTTTGTGAGCTTTCCCTTAGAACTAGCCTGGGAAACATGTTGACCTGCTCTCACACGGGGTCAGATCTGGGAGGAGAGGATGGGGGTCCTCAGCAGCTATCAGAGAATCGACGGGGCTATAGCTTTGGTCATCCCAAGGATGATGAGTGTTGTCACCCACTACACTTTTGTAGAGGCAGGCTCCTGCAGTGGTTGTCAGGTCAGTGGAAGGTCTGTGTTGAAGTTTGGAGAAGTGATCCAGAGTGAGGTGCAATATGTTTTACACATCTAAGTACAGCTCAATGCCTATAGTAGTCTGGTAATATAAAAGAGTGGGGATCAAAGCATACCTAGAACACCTGTTGTCTCTAAATGGGGCAGTGGTTTCTCTACTCCAACCTGTCTTTGCCAGGAGAAGGAAGAACTCTACTTACTGTCTGTTTCTAATGATTATTAATTTATGAGAAAGTTTCCAATCTGTAAGTGTGACCAACTAGCAACAGTTCAATTCAGAGGAAGGTAGTGAGGAGAGGGCAAGTGATGCTTTATGGGTACCTGTTAAGCTGTACTGACACTTTACCCTTGTTATCTTGTTTCATCTCCCCAGCTTTTTTTCAGAGCAATCTCTCTCTCTCTTCATTTTATAGTTGAGGAATTTGTAGCCCAGGTTGGAAAAATTACTTGCCAAAGATGACATGGCCAGTTGAGTGACTGAGACCAGTTAATGTGCAGATCTTCCTGACAATTGCATTCCTCCCAATTCTCAATTGAACACTTTGTAATAGAATTGCCTCACAATGGACTGACCATTCTTGTAAAGTAATGAACTCCCTGTTACTTTGAGCAGTCAAACAGGGTCTCGATAACCTCCTTCCAAGAATGTTGGAAGAGGCAGTCTTGCTTTGGTAGTGAAATGAGACCAGTTTATATGTAAAATCCCTTTCAGCATTATAAGTCGATTTTTTTTACAACACCCTATAGCTTTTGGCACAGTAATCTTTGCTCCATAGATTTACTTTGAGTAGAATTTAATATGAAAAGTCTACCTTGAACACAGAATTTTTAGTTCCAGGGACATGATGGAAGTTTTTGTGTAGAGGTAGCATATTAACTCCTGATGATTTGTTGTTTTCAACGTAGACTTCCTTGCTATTCTAAATCCTTTGAAGTATGCGTCTGAATGCATAGAGGGTTCATCTTACAGTTTGCAGTCTTGTAAATTCATGTTAGTGGCAGCAATTAAACCTACAAGTACATGACAGCCTCTTAGAAGGAAACCAACAATACATGTATACTGTGTTTTATACTGAAATCACTATAATTATTATTTCTAGAAAATAATGTGTCTGAATAGGGTTGACTAGAAAATGAATCATAAAACAAGATAATAATATTAAATAGACCACTTTAAATTATTTCTGGAACAAGATGGGAGATAGATAACTAGCTTGCTACATAGACAGATAGAAATAGCTATAATGCAACAAATCTGGGTTTTGCCTTTGCCTAATTTATACAGAGCCTGGCATTGTGTTAAGGATTTTAGCACCAGGATCTTAATACTCAAACAATTATGTGAGAGAGGCATTATTACTATTTTTATTTCTATTATTATCATTACTTTACTATTAGTATTATTGTCATTCCCTTTTAAAGATGACTGTCTACAGCCTCAAAAATGTGTAATGCCTTAATCAAAGATGCTAGGCTGATTCGTGGTTGAACTAGCCCTAGGAGCAAAATCTTCTAACAAGTCTAATCTCTCTTTTTTCAATAACATCATGCACTACTAGGAAAGAAAAAACATTTTTTTATTGAATTGCTAGGAGTTGTACATGGATTTTAAGGCTAAACAAGTACACTAAATGACAACTAGACCACTACAATGAGAATTAGGAAAATTGACATGACTTATTTTCTTGGGCAATGCCCCCTGCCAAGTATGGACTCAAATGTCTCAGATATTGAAAAATGATCAAGCCTCTCTTAAAATTTCCAGTTGATCATTTTACTTGACTCTAAGATGTGTTAATTTTGAGATATTAGGCATTCAATAAACATTTGTTGAATGAATAAAATAAAGGAAAAGAATCACCCTTCCATTCTGAGTGTTTAGAAAAATCTATTTTCTCAGTGTAAAGGAAATAAACCCAGTCCTTTTCCTGCTTGTCTGTCCTTTACTCTCACATGAGTACCACATTCATAACCCTTCTGACATCAGATGTGTGGGGTTTTTTCCCACACCAAGCAATTCTGTGACACCAGTTGGGCATCCTATAATTTAACTCAATTCTAACACTATCTACCTGGGGATAGTGTCAGATCTCACAGTTAAGGGCTCAGTCTCACAAAACCGCCCACCACACTTCAGATGTCAGTCATAAGTAGTAGGTCCCCAGATTACCCACAACTTCTGTCTGAAGTGGCTGTAAATCTGAGGTGTCCACGACCAGCTCCCCACTGGATTCGATTATTTGCTAGAACAGCTCACAGAACTCTGGAAACACTTACTTACATATACCAGTTTATTAAAGGATATGATAATACATGTAGATGAACAACCAGTTGAAGAGATAGATAAGATTAAGTCTGGAAAGGCCCCAAGCACAAAAGCTTCTGTCCCCATGGAGTTCGGATCTGTCACCATCCTAGTAAGTAGATGTGTTCACCCACCTGTAAGTTATCCAAACCCCATACTGTTGGGATGTTATGGAGGCCTCCCCAAGTAGGCATGATCAATTATTAACTTCATTCCCAACTCCTCTCTTCTCTCTGGGGGATGGGAGGTAAAGCTAAAAATTCTAGGTTTCTAATCATGGCTTGGTCTTTTTGGTGACCAGCCCCTATCTAGGAGCCCACCCAGAGTCACCTCATTAAAACAAAAACACATTCCTATCACCCAGGAAATTATAAGGGCTTTAGGAATGGCAAGTTATTCCAACTCAGTTGAGGAACTAATACAGGCTCAATCCATTTGCTAGTTCTTCAACTGTGACAGAAGAGAAGAAAAATAGGATACTAAAATAAATGAGAAGATATTTTAGAGATCATCACATTAAACACTTTTAGTGGGAAAATTTGCCAACTCACGACAACACCTTTGCTCAAAACTTTATCTAAAACCCACTAGCTACTGGGCTTATCTGGTTAAATGCAAAGTTCTTGAATCAGAAAGATTCATGTTTTCTAAGATTCAATAGGCCCAATTTTATTTCGTATACAAAAATACCTTTGATTTTATTCATTAATTTTGTCTTTACTAAAGACATCGCTACATAAAAAATAACAATATCTCAGGACAGAATAATATAAAAATAACAAAATTGATTAAAAAATGTATGGAAAAAAGTATTTCAATGTACAACTACCTTTTACTTAATAAATATTATGAAAAATACTCAAATTATTTTTGAAAGGATATTAAAAACACTGGGGTTTGACAATATCCCATCATAGTTTAGTAGTCCTAAGTAGAGGACAAATACAATGAACTGAAGTAAAAATAAATAGTAATTGTAAAAATTGTATTGCATAGTCAAGGGAATATCAACATAATATTATTAAGAGTGACGCTTTTTGAAAACACTTTTAGAATTTACACATGTACTTTCACAGTGGCCCATCCATTCCTCAAAATCAACTTTTGTGGCTGGACTATTTTTGATTTCGTTCTGCCAAAAAAGAAATAGATGCTTAATGAAGTTAAGTGATTTGCCAAGAGTCTCTCAGCTAAATGTGGTAATGCTGTATATAAAGTTCAGTTTCATAGATACAGAGAACAGATTGATGATTGCCAGAGGTGCCGGGTCGAGGGTGGGCAAAATGGGTGAAGGGGGTCAAAAGGTACAAACTTCCAGTTATAAATTAAATAAGTCATGGAGATATGATTTATATCATGGTGACTATAGTTAATAATACTGTATTTCGTAGTTGTAAGTTGCTAAGGCAGTAATCTTAAAAGCTCTTATCACAAGAAAAATATATGTATGGTGATGAATGTTAACGAGACTTATTGTGGTGATCAGTTCACAATACAAATATTGAATTATTTATTGTACACCTGAAGATAATGTAAATGTTATATGTCAATTATACCTCAATTTAAAAAATGACTTTGAGGCAAGAATATACAATGGAGAAAAGACAGTCTCTTCAGCAAGTGGGGTTGAAAAAGCTGGACAGCCACATGTAAATCAATGAAGTTAGAACACACCCACACACCGTGCACAAAAATAAACTCAAAATGGTTTAAAGACTTAAATATAAGATAAGACACCATAAAACTCCTAGAAGAGAGCATAGGTAAAATATTCTCTGACATAAATCATAGCAATGTTTTCTGAGGTCAGTCTCCCGAGGCAATAGAAATAAAAGCAAAAATAAACAAATAGGACCTAATCAAACTTATAAACTTTTGCACAGCAAAGGAAACAAAGAAAATGAAAAGACAACCCATGGACTGGGAGAAAAGGTTTGCAAATGATGCAACTGGCAAGGTCTTAATTTCTAAAATATACAAACAGCTCATACAACTCAATGACAACAACAAAAAATAAATCCAAAAATGGGCGGAAGACCTAAATAGACATTTCTCCAAAGAAGATGTACAGATTGCCAACAAACACATGAAAGAATGCTCAACATCATTAATCATTAGAGAAATGCAAATCAAAACTACAATGAGGTATCATCTCACTCTTGCCAGAACGGCCATCATTAAAAAGTCTACAAATAATAAATGCTGGAGAGGGAGTGGGGAAAAGGGAACCCTCCTACACTGTTGGTAAGAACGTTAATTCATGCAGCCACTATGGAGAACAGTATGGAGGTTCCTTAAACAACTAAAACTAGAGTTACCATATGATCCAGCCATCCCAATCCTGGGCATGTATCCAGAGAAAACTCTAACTCGAAAAGATACATGCACCCCAATGTTCATAGCAGCACTATTTACCATAGCTAAGACATGGAAGCAGCCTAAATGTCCAAAAACAAATTAATGAATATATATATATATATATATATATATATATATATATATATATATACACATACACACACAAAGACACAATGGAATACTACTGAGCCATAAAAAAAGAATGAAATAATGCCATTTGTAGGAACATGGATGGACGTAGAAATTATTATACTAATTAAAGTAAGTCAGAAGGAGAAAGACAACTATCATATGATATCACTTATACGTAGAATCTAAATATGATACAAATGAACTTATTTACAAAATGGAAACAGACTCACAGATATAGAAAACAAACTTATGGTTACCGAAGGGGAATGGGGGTAGGGGAGGGATAAACTAGGAGTTTGGGATTAGCTGATACTATACATAAAATAGGTAAACCACAAGGTCCTACTGTATATAACACAGAAAACTCTATTCAATACCTTGTAATAACGTACAATGGAAGAGAATCTGAAAAAGAATATATATATATGTATATATGTGTGTGTGTATATATATATATATATATATATATATATATATATATATAACTGAATCACCTTGCTGTATATCAGACACTAACACAACATTGTAAATCAACTATACTTCAATTAAAAAAAATGCCTCTCAGCCATATATTGGTTTTAAGTCTAGAATTTGATGGGTTTTTCTCCTGATGTTTGCTTTTGAACTGCACAGTGGTTGAATTAGTACTTGGGAACTAGAAATTTGGCTCTGCTGAGAAGCTCTATTTATGCCATCAGGTCAGAAAGCCAATGTTTTCCCAGGAATCCCATTGACCAGAACTGTGTCACATGACCACACCTGCTGCAGAGGAGGCTGGGAAAGTGTATCTCTGACAAAGTAAAATCAATTGACCCAACTGGCCTATTACCAATCAAGATTCATCTCCTGAGACTGGGTATTCTGCCATCTCAAAAAAATTGGAGTCTTTTAATTTTAAAAAGAGGGGGCCAGGTGGTGGTTGGGTAGACAACTACCAGTGACTTCCACAGATGCTTTCGTTTATTGTTTTACTATCCCTGAACTCCTGACACAGTGTTTTCCATGTGGTTCATATTCAATATATGGGAATTAATTTAATTTAAACCACAGGAAAAATTATACCAAGGGGCTCATCATGTCCAAGGGCCCCTCTGGTCTAACAGATAAATTGGCAAAAGTTACAGCAAATATTTTGGGAGCACTATGGTGGGTGTTTTACATGAGATTTCTCATTTCTCCAAAGTCAGTCACTGAACTGGGTCTGGCTCATCCCTCCCTTCTTTACTAGCTAACCCCTACCCTCAGGTTGAGAATCAGCTCAGACACTCATGAACCACCACTGAGCCATCCCTGGCCCTCACTCGTGTCTCCTAGGGTTAGATGCTTCTTCTCTGTTCCCCACACATTCCCAAGTTTTTCTCCCCTCTCCCTCCCTCCCTCTGTGATCTCTCTACCTCCTCTTTTTCCTTTAAAAGTATCAAGAAACTTAATTTTCTTATATCTGCCCTTCTCCTCTTCCTGCCTCACTAAATAATGATCAGCTAGAAGAAAGGGATGCAGTCCGCTTTTGCTCTCTCAGCCTCTAGTCCCTGGCAGAGCACGTGGTGTGCGAGGGGCTGGGTGCCTATGTCTGCTGTGTTGAGTAATTTTCCTAAGAAGTTTGTATCAGAAGCCACATGCTGGATTGGTCTGTTCGTTGCAGAACAGGGCTTCATCATCACTAAAGGTGCTGGGGCCAGAAGAGGTCATGGAAATTAAAAACCAACACAGGGTGTCCAGACACAGAGCAGAACAACTGACCCCAGGCTGAGAGAGGTCACTGAGCAGCTCGGCTTATCTGCATTCCAGGACCATCATCATCACAATTCCCCCCACACAGCACTGCATGTTATTTTTATTTTTATTTTTATTGGCCATGCTGCATGGCATGTGGGATCTTAGTTCCCCGACCAGGGATCGAATCCATACCCCCCAAAGTGGAAGCATAGAGTCTTAGCCACTGGACCGCGAGGGAAGTCCCAGCACTGCATGTTAAACTTCATCTCTCTCCCCTTCCTCCTTGTCACTGGGCCCGCTTCTCACAGATGTCAAGTTATCTCCTCCCCAGCCACTGCAGTGTGCTCCCCCTCTGTTCCGATTACCCATGCTCCACTGGCTTGAGATTGAGTGGCAGCTCGGCTCCGGAAAGCAGGTGTTGTGGAAGTGAAGCGAGCCCAGCAGACAGCGCATTAGGTAGCATCCGTCCCGGGGGAGCCCCAAGGCTCCAAGCTTTCACGGTCCCAACTGTTCCTCAGAGGGGCGGGAGGGCCAGGCCCTGACCAGATGTTGGGGAAAGTTGCCAGGCTGCAGCAAAGAAAATTGCTGTTGATTTATCTAAGGTGTAATAAGTATTAATGAAACCCCTTTCTCATGTTTTTGTTTACAAGAATGGCTCAAATCGAAGGTGACATGGGGGCATTCACGTGTACTACGGGATGTGACTCGGATGGAACTCTGGTCTAGGAGCACCTAGAGGTGGGTTCTAGCCCCTGTTCTGCCACTAACTTCCTCCATAGCCTGGAACAATCCTTGAGCATTTCTGGGTTTTTCTTCTTCAATTGTAAAATGGGAGAAGGAAATTAGAAAAATCTTGAAAGTCTGTTTCAGGTCTCTAAAATGATGGAAAGAGTAAAACCTAGGACTCTACTTTCTACTCATTCTTAAAGATGTAGCCTTAGAACAGGCCTCATAGATTATTAGGACTCAAAGACCTGGGTGGTCCTAGTTCAGCCTCTTACTTTACAGAACTGAGGCTGGAAGAGGCTTGCTGAGGCCCAGGCAGGCCATGATTTAGGGGCAGGCCCTGGGCTCCTTGCTTCCAGACCCAGGTCTGGTCCTCTCTCCACCTTTCAAACTAGAGTTCCTCACCTAGGACAGCTGACTTCTCAGCCTGCATTTCACAACCAAGACCAGCTCACAGAGAAAGGGAGAAAAGGTTCTGTGTGAACCACTCAAGAGTGAAACTGGAAAGGAGGTGAGCCGAAACTTGAAACGAGATGAACTGACTGTGTTCTGGCCCAGAGGAAGCTGTGGGCTGGCTGGCCTTAGACCCAGGGCTGGAAGCCCTGGCCAGCGTCTTTGATGGGGCCCAGCAACTGGGCCCAGCTCAGCAGTTTCTGATAGCTTCACCCCCGACCAAGCGAAACTCAGGCCAGATTTCACGCGAAATGCAGAGCTCCCATGAACACCCAGCTCAAAGTGAAACACAGGGCAGTGAGAATTCACACAGCCTGAAACCAAATAGGGGAAAAAAAGACATTCAATGAATTCCCTCCAGCTCACCAAAACTGCCTCCTGTCCCTACAGTTCACTTCCACCTTTCAGTCTAGCCTGGCTTTGCAAGTCACAGTGATTTCAAAGGCAAGCCCTTGTGCAGGAAGGAGCACCTAGGGTCTCAGAGGCCAGGGCTAGAATTCTTGACCTAGCATGTAGTGCTGTGCATCCTTGGCCTGATGACTTAGCTTCTCTGAACCTTACTGTATGGACATGTGAAGTTAATGAGACTTGCTTTCCAGGCTGTTCATCATAGTATTAGCAGCAGAGACTGTCACTCTTCTCTCTGTGTGCCAATCTTCTATGTAGTTTTTATTCCATATCCTTTTTACCCCTTTCTATAGCATTATCATGACCATACCATTGGCATCTACATTTTTAACAGCTTTATTGAGATATAATTTACATACCATAAGAGTCACCTGCCCCAAGTGTACTTAGGTCTTCATTTTATAGATGAGAAAACTGATGCTCAAAGAGATTGAGTGAGCTCCCCAAGTCCCTCTTTTGTACACTTATTCCATAAAGGGCCAGATGGTAAATATCTTTGGCTTTGGGGCCACGTAGTCTCTGTCACAGTTACTCAACACTGCCTTTGTAGCTCCACAGAACCACAGATAATATGCCAACCAATAAGTGTGGTCGTGTGTCAATAAAACTTTATTTAAAAAAAAAAAGGTACTGGGTTGAATTTACTGACCCTTGCTATATGGTATGCCCCTCCTGAAAACACTACAATTATTACCCAAAGCATTCAGAATTAACTCTGACCTCTTTATCCTGTTGTACAAAGCCCCCTACCACCCAGCCCCTCCCTTCCTGGGGCACAAAGACCCCCTTGTTGTAGCTCAGTCCTATGCACTTCCCCTCCTGCCCAGGTCAGGGCAAGCCCTTCTCTTGTCCTGCGAGGTTCTCTCCTCTTCTTGCATGGCTGGCCTCCTTCTTTCCCTTAGGTCTCAGATTAAATACTGCTTCTTCATAGAGCCCTTCTCAACCACTCCACAAAGGATGGTTCACCTCGCTTTCCTTGCTTGTCCCCTTCAAAGCACTTGACTCTTCCTGAAATCCTTTGATGAATTTGTGCCTTTAATGGTTTGCCATCCGTCTCCCTCACCAGTGTGGAAAGTCCATGAAGATAGGGGTCATGTGTATCTTGTTCTATAGGCTCCAGTGTCTGGCACAGAGGGGGGCACCATATACATTTGTGAAATGAATGTAAGGGTTAACAGGCCTTCTTTTGGATTTCACGGTCATGGCCTGAGCCATCTTCCTGCTGCCCATCCATGGGATCCTGTGGTCGGCACAGAACAGGTGCCAGAGCATCTCTTACCTCCTCACTCCTTTCTTCCACTGAAACTGGTAGACATCTTGCTTGGCAAGTAAAGACACACATCTTCAAATGATATTGATTTTTAAAGAGATTGAGAGATGGTCTGAAATATAGGATTGGAGCTATGACAAGAGGAGTTGCCTTCCAAAGATCCAGGCACATGCAGACATGGGTGCTCTCACAATTAAGGACCTGGGGAGAAATTCTTTGGTTCCAGCATAGCCTCTGTGCCCTTCTCGCCAACGCAGGAGAAAAGTAAGTGTACCGCTCCTGCCTTTATGTTCATTTATTTTCAAATAATGTCTGAACGAACATTTTTGTCCTGGAAACATTTAGAAATCGTGCACGTGCTCATTGTTTTTGACCCTTTCTTTCCTTTTTGCTCATTGAAACGTGCTTGAAAGACTAAGGGCAGGCTGCCAATTTCTCTAACTGTGAACAAAAAAGAAGAGAAACACACACACACACACACACACACACACACACACACAAACCTCAGACAAATGTGTTTAAAATGCAGACAGTCGTTCAGTCCATTTTTGTCTTGAGTATCAGGCAGCAGCGATCAGGAGCTGGGCTTGTTGGCGTTTCATGCGAGCTCTTGATCTGCAATTATGAGAGTCACTTTACTCAACAGCAGGAAACAAATGCAGTTCCTGCTCCAAGGAGGAAAGCGTAGCTCTGGTCAAACTCTACCCTTGAGGATGTGTTTAACAGAGTAGTGGAAGATGATTAAATAAATCAGGGAATGGTCCTGTCTCATCATGGCTGTTCTGTAAACTCTTGGCTTCTGAATATGCCCTGTGGATCCAAAATTGGAAACAGGCTGGGAGAGTGGAAAGAGTTCTGTTTGGAATCACATCTACTTGGGTTTAAATCCTGGCTTCATGGCTTACTCTCAGTCGCTGGCTAGTTCAGTTTTTAATCTTTTGGATCTTAACTTTTCCTTAAGCTAAGTGGAAATAACAGTACCAGTCCCACAGGCTGACTTTGGTAAATAGAGGTATAGTACTTTATGGGGTCAGTATGTCCATCTCATATAAGGTCTTCAATACAAGGAAACTAATGTTATTATTATAACATATTCTCTAGTTGGTGGGCTTGGCTGTGTAGAGTTTGCCTGAACATTGTGCATACAAAATACCCCATATGTTTGACGTGAGCTCCAGGGTCTGTGACCAACCGTGATTTAAAAAAGCAGATGTTATTAATCTTCTAAATTCTGCACACCAGCCATGGTGTCATTTAGGACTGACAATGGACAGGCTGCCTCATTCCCTCTTGGAGATAATTATTTTGAAGCACTAGGAGAGGCTGTTTGTTTTTAAGGGTTGGGGCCAATTTGCCTTATGAGGACCCAGTGGCAGCCTGTAATGAAAACAGGAAAATAAGCATGGGCCCCAAAGCTCAGTGCTGAAAAGACATTCAAGGTAGGAAGGCTGCGAATCAGAGCAAAGCTCACTGGGGACCCAGGAGAGCCTGCCTGTAAACTACTACAGAGTCGGGGGAAGGTGATGGAGAAACTGGGTCCCAGGAGAGTTTCCCAGTAGGAGGGCATGCCTAATAGTGTCAGAGAATATGTCTCCCAGAGTCCGTGCTTTGGAATCATGAGGGAACTGTTTCCAAGTTCCATTCACCTCAGAATGAGGTTCTACTACCACCAACCAGGTTAGGATGCCTCCTGCCTCCGGAAGCAACACAAGAACTTAATTCAACTCAACAAATGTTAATTATGCACCTGCCATGTGCCAGCTACTGGCAAGAAAAAGATGACCACACATTCCTGGGGTCCTACCTGCAAGTTGCACAGAAACAAGTGTAAACTGACATGAATAGCACATTCATAAAGGGCATGGCGGGCATCAGTCACCTAAGCTTCCTCTCGTTATACCACTAAGTAGGGAGTAAAAAAAATACATAAGTCCACAAAGACAAGGGAGGCCAGAGAGGTGGAAACAGGTGAATGGTGTCAGACATATGGACTTTGGAGAAGAGGTAGAAGGGTAGCAACTTACTTGGCCAAACAGCTAGTGTAACACCAAAGGGCCTGCAAGGAGGAGGCCAGAAGGGCATGGAGATGTGCACTGGGGAGCCCTGGGAAGCTGAGAATTGGGCCATCAGTAATTTTGAATGCCAGATTCAAGTTTGGACTTAAAACAGGAAGAAAGCTAGTTACAAGCTTGAGTAAGGAAAAGTTGGATCCCAGTGTTTCTTTTACTTGATTCTGCCAGAGACAAGAGACCTGGAATTTAGTCTCTGGACAGTGGAACCAGGAAGGTTTCAGATCCAAGGTATTCCAGTGAAACCAAGAAGATTTGATGAAAGTCTACTGACCATAGGGTGAGACTGTCACGACTCCTACCCCCTCAAGTCACACCCACTGCTTGGCCACCAGGACTAGGTCAGGATGATAGACACCAGGCCAAGGGAGAGGCTTCATCATTGTTGAAAACACTGGCCAACCCACGATCAAAGACCTATGGGTACTGGCAGTTGGAGTTTGGCCAGTGAAAGAGCCAAGCATTTGACAGACCTCACCCATCCTACAAAGATTCCACTCAAGTTTTGGGCATCACATTACTAGTTATCAATGGAATATTTTTGCAGCAAAAAAAAAAAAAAAAATGCCTCAAAGATTAAGATTGTGTTAGTAGTTTTATAAAGTGTATATATATATGTATAATATATATTCTAGGATATAAAATAAGCCCTACAAATCAAAGACAAATAATTCAATGAAAATGGACAGCAGACATTTAATAAAAGAATATAGACAAACAGCTAATAAGCACGCAAAAAAGTATTCAACACTATTCGTTATCAGGGAAATACAAATGAAAACCATGATGAGATACCACTATATACTCACAAAAATAGCTAAAATTTAAAAAACAGATGATGTAAATATTGTCAAGGAGGTAGAACAGCTAGAACTCACATATACTGCTAAGGGTAGTGAAAAATGGTACAGCCATAACGGCAAAAAACTAAGTGAACACCTACCTTATGATCCAGAAATTCTACTCCTAGGTATTTACCTGGTACAAATGGAAAAAAATAAAACACAAAACAGAATTGTAAAAATATGTTCAAATCACCTTTATTTCTAATAGCCCCAAACTGGAAACAGAACAGGGGTCCATGAAGGGGACAATGGATCAACAGATGATGCTGTGTTTGTACAACGGAATACTGAGAAACAAAAAGAAACATGCTACCTAGAGTCTGTCATACAGAGTGAAGTAAGTCAGAGAGACAAAATCAAATATTGTATATTAACACATATGTGGAATCTAGAAAAATGGTACTGATGAACCTATTTGCAGGGCAGGAATAGAGACACAGACGTAGGGAAGGAACATGTGGACAGAGTACGCAAAGGGGAGGGTGGGACAAATTGAGAGATTAGGATTGACATGTATACACTACCATGTGTAAAATAGCTAGTGTGAACGTGCTGTATAGTGCAGGGAGCTCAGCTCAGTGCTCTGTGATGACCTAGATGGGTGGGATTGGGGGGAGGGTTTGGAGGGAGGTTCAAGAGGGAGGGGATATATGTATACATATAGCTGATTCACTTTGTTGTAAAGCAGAAACTAACAAAAGTTTGTAAAGCAACTATACTACATTAAAAAGAAAAAGAAACCCTACTGACACGTGCAACAACATATAAATCTCAAAAACATGTTGAGGTAACAAAGGAAAATATATTACATGGTTTTGTTTGATATACAGTTTAAGAACAGGTCAAACTAGCATGTGGTGGAGAAAACCAGAATAGTAGCTACCTCGGGGGTAGACGTGAAGGTGGGGAGTCACTAGGAAGGGTCACGAGGGAACTTTCTGGGGTGCTGGCAGTGTTCTACATCGTGATAGGACTTTTGGTTACATGGGTGTATAAATTGATTAAAACTCATGAAATACTGCTGAAGACTTGTGCATTTCATTGAATGTAAATCTTACCTCAAAAGAAAAAAGAAGGACCTTAAACAAATAAAAATAAATAAATAAGTAAAACAGATACTAAGACAAAGATATACTTTTTACAAAGCAAAGCTTTAATGCATTATGAAATGTCCACACTTAAGAAAGAGATAGAGACTATGTTAATAATTCAGATTAATCTTAAGAGTGTGATATCTATGTCCATTATACTGGGCACAGCACAAAAGAAATTGGTTAAAAAATATGAAATATTTCTTAGTACTGAAAATAATTATTCCATAAATCAATCACTTACATTCAGGAATAAAAAATTCTCAAAAAACAACTTTAAAAAAGTGTTCAGGGCTTCCCTGGTGGCGCAGTGGTTGAGAGTCCGCCTGCCGATGCAGGGGACATGGGTTCGTGCCCCGGTCTGGGAAGACCCCACATGCCGCGGAGCGGCTGGGCCTGTGAGCCATGGCCGCTGAGCCTGTGCGTCCACAGCCTGTGCTCCGCAACGGGAGAGGCCACAGCAGCGAGAGGTCCGCGTACCGCAAAAAAAAAAAAAAAAAAGTGTTCTGAGTGCCCTGAACAGTGGATGTAAGAAACAAGCAAACAAACAACAAAACAAAACAAACAAAAACAGCAAGGACTGCCACTTTTAGAACAGTGGAGATAAGGGGAAGACCCTTAAAGTTCCCCAAAGCACCAACAGGCAGGTGGCAGTCCCATCACGGAGATGCCATGGGGCATGAGCTTCTCAGCAGCCACCCTGGGAGCTAGAAGATGGAGATCAGTGTGCTCAGAATTCCATAGGAACGTTGGTCTAATCTAGAATTCTGTACCTGGCTGCTGAACTGTAAGCCAAGTGGGAAGGTTGGATATGGATATTATGGGAAATGACCCTCCTGCCCTTTCTTCAGAAATGACTGGAGAGCGTTTACCCAAAACAAGGGCAATAAAACTGAGGACACGGGAGACCTGGAATGCAGGGAGAGGGGATCCCACCACAGGAGAGAAGTAAGGGAATTCCTGGGTCAGGAAGTAAGGAGGCTGCAGGACAACATGAGGTGGTCCAGCGCAGAGCAGGAGCATAGAAATTTCCAGAAAAGATGCTTCCTAGAGCAAAATAGGACTCAGAGATGGCCTGATTCTCAGACTGCATGAGGAAGAGCATACACAGGAGAGAGTTTAGAGACAAATAGGTATATGCAGAGAAACACGTAAACAAATAGATGAGGCCGTGATTAGCTCAGGGACGCCGCAGGAGAAGGAGACACAACCATCACACTCTTGGTGACTCAGCGAGGACAACATTGACACGGACCTCGTGGCACAATGGCAGACATCGATTCAAACAAAAATTGAACAGCATTGAGAGAATGGAGAAATGTGAAATGTGTGCATTCGTGAATGTGGATGGGAGAGAGCATAAAGTTGCCGTCTTCTTTTACATGGTGGGAGCTAATGGAGAATGCCCAAAATAAACAGTATAATATACACAGCTGTGTGAGCAGGTTATTGTCAGCATATAGAGGTCAATAGAAGACAAAACAGCTAAACATTTGAAAGTATTTGCCCCTGGGGGGTAGGTATTGGTGTGGGGATGGGCGAGGCAGAATTTTTTTTTTCTATTAAAATTCTTCTAGTCTTGAGTGTTAAACCATGTATTGGTGCATTTATTGTATATGCATCATGATAGATGATGATAGATAGATAGATAGAGAGAGAGAGAGAGAGAGAGAGAGAGAGAGATTAAAGATAGATGTTTGACCTTTTTTGACACCTTTAGTTTAGGTGAAGTGCATGGTGACATGGAACCATCTCCAGACCTCTGAACCTCAACTCTTGAGGTTAAAGAGACTTCCCAGATGGACTTTTGGCTGAGCCAAGGTCTGAAGGGAAAAAATGAAAGGTGTTAGCTGGGGCAGGATAGGAAAGGAAGGTGCAGAGAAAGATAGGGTGAGTGAGACAGAGGTGTTACAAACAGAGAGAAACTATTCTTTAGCCAAAGTGCTGTCATTCTATAGGGGGAACATACTAGAGGAACTATGCCCCCTTACAAATGTATTTCATGCAGACAGTCCTTCCTGTGTGAAATAGAGAATTCCAAAGAAAGAGAGAATTCTCAGTACTGATATTCAAGGCCCTGCTGCAAAGAAAATGTGGTCCAGGGAGGGACGCAGCAGAGCATCAGCCACCCTCACAGAACCTAGACATCAACAGAAAAGGAAAATCCAGATGGAACCAGAAGGACCTTCCTGAATGTCATCTGCCAGGAGGTTACCTGGATGCTAGTGAGAAGAAATTGGAGGCCAACACAAAACCACAGTGTGCAATTATGTTAACACAGTTTTCCCACATACCCATGCACCTCTACATTATAGGAACATCATTCTGTAGGGTGGGCTCCATGATTTTCAGTTAATCCCTTTGTGGCTAAGTCATTTCCCCAGATATTGAAATAAGCCTCTGCGTGACCAGATAGAACTGATAACAGAAAAGCATCCAGGTCTTAGTAACCAGGCCAGCTGCTCTTGAGAAGGTTTACAGTCAGGGTGTTATTTCCGTTTGGAAGGTGAGGTCCAAGGGATTAAATGGCATGCTGTGTCTGAGGTCACACAATGTGATATGGGGTGGTGGACATTTTTACCCAAACACTCTGATTCCAAATGAATCAACTCCCACCCTTCCCCCATCTACCCCATCGCTGAAGGGATGGCTGACGTTGAATACCTGCCCCAGGCAGCCTGCAACATGCTGGCAGTTTTACATAGAGGATATTTTAGGTGCGTAATAATATTTCCGGGTGGTGAGAATTATGCTTATCTTATAGATAAAGAAACTGAGAGTCAGCGACCCAAAGTGACTTCCAAAGGTCTCAAGGCCAGGCCTGTTGGTTCCACATCCAAGCTCTACCTCTAAGACACAGCTATTCCTAGGCCTCTGACCCCTGCTAATGTCCTCACTGCCCCCATAACTCCCATCTCCCTTGTCTCCACTGAACTGAGCTGAACCCCTACAATGGTTTCCTTCCACCTCCTCCCGCTATCACTTCCTTCCTCCTTGGCCACTCAGTCGCTTAAGCCAGCTAAGGGTCAGGCACACAAAAGGGCTGAGCTGCAAAGCGTCCAGGGGGAGAACAGGAGGAGAAGTGATAGGATATAGGGGAAGAGAGGAGCAGAGAAACAACAAAGTGCCCAGCACTTCTGGAGAGACACCGGTGAAACCCTTTCTGGAGTGCGATGGTTGTCAAGTCCCCAGATAAGAACAACCCTTGCAGTTTTGAAAATCCACTGCCTTATCCCCCATGAGGTCAGAGCGCTGGCTCCGTGGTGCTGTCAGCACACAAAATCCCAAGCTCTACTATATATAAAACAGATAACTAGTAAGAGCCTACTGTACAGCACAGAGAACTCTACTCAGTTCTTTGTAATGACCTACATGGGAAAAGAATCTTAAAAAGATTGGAGATATATACATGTATAACTGATTCACTTTGCTGTACAGCAGAAACGAACACAATATTGTAAATCAACTCTACTCCCATAAAAATAATAAAAGAAAAAAATCCCAAGCCTCTCTCTTCTTTGGAGTACAACACATTCCTCCACAGTCAGATGGGTGTTCAGACAGGTTAATAACCTGAGAGGAAACTCACCCCTTCAGCTTTTAGCTAACCTTTGCCTAATTTCACCTCCTCCCTAGGAACAGTTATCCTCTAAAATGTGCTCCTGATTATAAATGTCCTTTCAGATGGCCAGGGACTCTTTGTGGAAGGTGATGGCAACTAGATCGCCAGAGGCTGGGAGCATCCACACACGACCACAGCCAGGCTTGCCAAAGATCGAGGGTGCTATTTGGCACGTGGCCTGTAATCTACTGTTGCCATTTGATTATTATAATGCATCATTGGCACTAATAAATACAGATATATACAATAAAGTCATTCAATAACAACTATGGCATGCATACAGTATCCTACACTTGAAGCGATTTTAATACAATGTTATTCCTGGTGGCTGGAGAATCAGTGGGCTGGACATGCACACATTGTTATGCAGAGACAGTGGGATTGTGATCCATGGTACCTGTGGTGTGTGGCCCTCAAATCAATTAGACAGAGGTGTCCACCTATGTTACCTCATTTCAACCCTACATGAATGCCATTAAGTAGTTCTATTTTCTTTCATTTAGAGAGAGGTAACCAAAGGCCAAAGAAATTAAATAAATGGCTCTTCATTTTAGCTGAGCTATGACTTGAATCTGACCCCATGGATCCTGTTCTTTCCACATTCCAGAAGTTTCAAACCTTTTTCTTGTTCTTCTCCCAACTAAATGCTTAGGCTAAACTGCAATTTCTAAAGTAGATTTAAGTAGAGTTCAAGAGGTATAAGTATTGGCTGTGTACCAGGCGCTGTGTTAGTACTTACCTACGTTAACTCAGTCCTCACACAGTGCCTGGCATCGGTATTGTGATTACCCTATTTCCTAGTTTAGGGAACTGAGGTCCAGAGAGGTTGGGTAGCTTTCCCAAGGCCATACAGATAATTAGTGACACTGCTTGGATTAGAACCCAGGCAGCCTGGCTCCCAAGCTCTCCAGAGGGCTACTCAGCAAATTGAATCTGATACAGCACCATCTTCATCTGACCCCCCTTCCTGGAAAGGAACCGTTTTAGGATTACAAACTCTTCTGCATTCTACCCATACTGTTTCCTGATCTAAGGCACAGAGAGCATTTCCTATGTTTTCTTCCAGATGATGAATGTCGCTCTATTAGTTTCCTAGGGCTGCTGTAACAAATTACCATGAACTTGGTGGCTTAAACAACATATATGTATTATCTTACAGTTCTATAGGTCAAAAGCCCAATACAGTTGTCATTGGGCTAAAAGCAAGAAGTAAGGCTGCATTTCTTCCCGGAGGTTTTAGGGTAGTATTTGTTTCCTTGCCTCTTCCAGCTTCTGGAGGATGTCCACATTCCTGGTTCATGGATTCCCTCCATCTTCAGAGCCAGCAAGGCAGCATCTCTCTGATCCATCCTCCACATTCACATCTTTCTCTCTACTAAAGCAGGGAAATGTTCTCTACTTTTAAGGATGTAAGTGATTAGATTGTGTCTGCCTGGATAATCCAGGATCATCTCCCATTTCAAAGTCCATATCCTCAATCACATCTGCAAAGTCCCTTTTGCCACATGAGTTGACACGGTCACAGCTTTCAGGGCTGACACGTGGACTTCTTGAGGGGTCTGCTAATTTTCCTGCAATGCTGGTCAAAACACAAAGTCACCCTGGACATTGCACACATCACTGATTTTTACTTTGTAGTAAGGCAACTCTCACAGGATCTTGGTGTGAGAATTCATCCTCTAAAAATAAAAGGTTTTATGTTCATTATTTCCACAAACTGTTGAATACCTGACCCATCAGGCTTAATATTCTCACTACTCTCAATTTCACATGATTATCCACATTAATATTATGACCATATTAACTAGCCTCTGTACATCAATGCAAACAATTTTCACATTTATCATTCGATGGAATAAAGTGAGGCCACATGTGTAAAAGGACTTTGTAAGCCCTAAATTTCTATGCAAATATCAATTTTGATGAGAGACTAGCTGATGGAGGGATAGGAGAAAGTACTGGGTCCCGCTAGATGCCCATCAACATGTGTGGAAGGGAACAGAGAACATTCCTTTTGCTGTTACTTAAATGGAACAGAAGGATCTGAACTTAATTTAAGCTTCAGAAAAGTTGATGATTTTGTT
Organism: Monodon monoceros; assembly: GCF_005190385.1. Classification (NCBI taxonomy): domain Eukaryota; kingdom Metazoa; phylum Chordata; class Mammalia; order Artiodactyla; family Monodontidae; genus Monodon; species Monodon monoceros. Next base: position 167,731,198 of record NW_021703778.1, read on the forward strand.
GCTCTCCAGATTTATAAAGCTACTAGAGATTCTTGCAGAATGAATTATTGTGGGTGAAATCGTTGCCCAAGCACAGCTGAGCAGAGGCGTGCACTGTTGGGTCAGGGAAGGCACCTTCACTCTGGAGCAGGGGAGGTGATTTTGAGCAGCTCTGTGATCAATACACATATTTTCTCCTCTATGTAGCCCTGAACACACAGGGCAAGGATTATGGGGAAATTTTCTAAAGTAAGAACAGAGGAGAAGGCAAGCTGGCTCAAGTTGATGGTGTGATGGGAAGAAGGACCCCTCTTCTCTGGGCTCTGCACACGTAACTGGCTTTGACATTTCCAGAGCTTCACTCTGCTTCCCTGGGCCTCAGTATTCCCAACCATAAGGTGAGCCTAGTGGACACTATGATATCTAAGGGGCCTTGTATCCCCAAACCACACCACTTTCTCTCAATAACAAGCACCCAGAGAGAAGCTGGATCTTAGCTTCTCATTCCCCTGGCTGCACTGATTTATACCACTGCATTATCAGTTCATTTTATTTTCATTTAGATAAGTGCTTCTCTCATATTAATGTCGTATGAATCTCTTGCAGAGCTTGTGAAAATGCAGATTCTGGTTCCGTAGGTGTGGGGTTCTGCATTTCTGGTAAGTCCTCAGGTGGTGCTAAAACTGCTGGGTGTATAGGCCTAGAGATGGCCATACTAAGTGAAGTAACCCAGAAAGAGAAAGACAAATATCATACAACATCGTTTATACGTGGACTCTAAAACAATAATAAAAATGAACATATTTGCAAAATAGAAACAGGCCCACAGACATAGAAAACAAACTTATGGTTACCGAAGGGGAAAGGGAGGGGATAAATTAGGGTTAACATATACACACTACTATATATAAAATAAACAACAAGGACCTACCGTATAACAAAGGGAACTCTACTCAATATTTTGTAACAACCTATAAGAGAAGAGAATCGGAAAAAGTATATGTATGTATATAACTGAATCACTTCGAAGTACACCTGAAACTAATACAACATTGTAAATCAACTATACTTCAATAAAAATAAATAAATAAAATAATAAAAAATAAAACCAATGGCTGGTGGACCACAATTTGAGTAGTGACAATATCCACCCTGTTGGATCCTGCAGTTCTGTCCACATACCTGACCCCCTGCTCTGCTACCCCTTACCTCTCATGCCCTCACTCACATCAGCCAGGTACAGGCTGTTGGACTCATAGTCTTTGGAGCCATTTTAATGGCTAGTGATGGGAAGACAGTGAGAATTAGCCTAAGCAAAGAGGGGAGTGTGCACAGGCTCACACTGCATGGAAATCTAGGGAAGAATGGGGAAGGATAGAGCCAGAGATCTCATGCAGAGCACTCAGTCTCCTACCTCTCACTCTGATGCTTCCTCTTTTTTGGCTTCTCTCTCTTCTACTGAAATCATCAGACAGGGCTGCAAACAGCTCCAGGCTTACCGTCCTCCTGCCCCAGGTGAGAAATCCCAAGTAAGGTTCCTAACAGGCCTAGGTTAGATCATGGGTCTGGAACAATCATTGGGGGGTTGCATGTCTATGGGGAGTGGTTGCTGGATTAAGCCCCGTGCCCATCAGGCAGCTCCCATTCTGTTAACAAGTTTGGGGCTCAGGGAGAGGAGAGCTCCCCAAAGAAGGATGAGGCAGAGATATGGCCCCAGTGAACCACTGTGCGTGTGCCAGCCCCTGTCCCCTACTTGGTGCCTGTTACAAAATCTGAGAACCCCATCTGGGAGCCATTTCCTTCCATGTGGGGTGGTGCTTATGATTCTGGGCAAAGTGTTCTTCAAACCTCCTCCTTTCCACTGGTCTGTCCTTCTGCTACGTGGGGTGACGGGACCTAGCGGCAAGGCAAGCAGGTTGCCTGGGGCAGTTCTCACTTAGCTCTGTTGTCCTGGTCTAATTATTCCTAGCATCTACCTTCCACCCTCCCAAGGCTTCTGCTTTGGTGGGCAAGTTCATTATCTCATAGCTGGTAGGCATCAAACTCTAAGGAAGTGACTTCGTTAAGAAATCTTAAGCCTGGGTTTTGGCATCAGACACGTTGGAGATCACCTTGACACTGTGAGATACTGGCAAAGTCACCAAAGTTCCCCCAGACTCATCCCCCCCTCTGAAAAATGGGGTGCTGAGAAGACAAAATGAGAACACATTTAGCCTAGCATTAGGCACAGGAGTGATACCTCCTTTCTATTTTTCCAGAGCTTTGATTTTGACCCTTACCTCCAGCCCCCAAGCTCAAATTCTGACAAGCTTGGGAAGCTCATCCTGGTGTATTTTGCCAATTTCTCTCTATCAGCTCCATGACTAAAAGACCTCAGTCCTCAGGGCTATGTCAGGTGGATGCCGTCCATTCTCATTTAAGGTAGGAAACGATTTGACTATCTTTGCTGTTGCTACTATAAATCCTACTGGAGTCACATCAAATGGGACAAATTTCAAATTTCACCCATGAGACCTTTATCAGGTTTGCATCCCATTTAGAGACCCACAGTGGAAAATGGATTTCAAAATTATGTGCCCTGCATTTTGAGGTTGAATATTTTAAAACCTGAATGCATAACCAAAAATTGGCTGAGGGCGAATAAACCGTACCGACCCATATCAATGAAGGAGATCAACTCCACTTCTACTGGGAGTGAGTGGAATTGCTTATCAAACCGCTCATTTCCCATATTCTCATAAATTACAACAACAGGCAGAAGAGATTGGACTCCTTTCTTCTGTTTCTTCCTGTGTTTTCTCTGTGCAGTTTTCTGGCACTGTAGCCTACAAAATAAGATCACGGGAATTTGGAAATCTTTAGAAACTTACCAACTGTATATCTGTGACTTGAAAACTGGTAAATTAGAGAAAAAGTCATCATTTTATATTGACAAAGTTCAAAATGGACACCATCAGGGTAGGTTTAAAATAGGTAATAAAACACATTTTCCAACTCAAACCTACAGGTAATCTTCTCGCAGTTGAAATGGTTCATATAACACTAGAAACATCACCAAACAGCCTATTATGGCACGTGGACTTACCGTCATGCCTTTTAAAATCTGCAGAATTGCTGAATCTCATTTTTGTTAAACGTTATCATGTTGTCAATTTTCTAACCTCATTCCTAATCTTGAAAATGTGCCCCTGATTTCTATTTCACTCAAGCCAGTAATAAGATATTATTTTCCTCTTTTATCATCTATTTTCTATGGTTTTCATGGTGTCATCATTTATTATTATTTATGGCCCCTAATATACATCTTGACATCCAGGGTAAATATTGTTAAGCTCAGTGAAAATTTGTTGAACAAGGGCTAGAGGGTGGTGGAGTTGTGTTATCATGTGTCATCTCTTCATAAAGCATCGATAGCATACGATAATGCAATGGCTTCTTGTTCTCCAGATATTTCCTCTTTGGTGGCTCTGGGCCGGGCCTGACGTCTTAGGTTCCAGGGTTTCAGCAACAAAGGGCATCCAGTTCTCACCAGGAACAGGCAAAAGCACAATATTGAGCGGTTGCAGCTAATCCTTATAATTGTGTATGACTTTCGAGATGACAAAAGGCTTTCACGTTTGTTATCCCATTTGATCTTTACAGTAGCTCTGGGAGATAAGACAGGCACTTATTATTAACCCTATATACCAGACAAGGAAGCTGTTAGGAATCAAGGCGGCATTTTGTGGTATTCCACGATGTTCAGACCAGGGACCTGTTAATGACAGGATCCTAGCAGATAGGTTGCACCTCCCTCTGGCAGATGTGGAAGAGGAATGAGAGGCAGGCAGAGTCCCCCGCTGGGTAGATGGCGATGGTCCAAGCAGCTCTCTGGATGGGGCCAAGCAGAGCCGAAGGCAGAGGCTCCAGGCATGGGGAGGGCATCTGATTGCCCAGGACATCTAAATCTTCACCCCCATCCGGGCCAGGCCACATGGGTAAAAAACATCCAGGAGGGATGGAGCTGACCAAGACCTTCATCCTGCATGGAGCTCCCACTTATACCAGGCATGGGAAAAAGAAAAAATATACATACACACACACACACACACACACACACACACACACACACACACATACATTCCTTTATTTAATCCTTAAAGAAATTATATTTAGTTATCTGCATTTTACAGAGTAGTATTCTGAGATTTAGAGAGAATAAGCAATTTCTGAAGTACAGGATTAATGGATTTTATTGTAATAAAGAAAAATGTTAAGGGAATTCCCTGGTGGTCCAGTGGTTAGGACTCTATGCTTCAACTGCAGGGGGCCGGGGTTCAGTCCCTAGTCAGGGAATTAAGATACCCCAAGCCGTGTGGTACGGCCAAATTTAAAAAAGAAAAAAAGTTAAAAAGTTTGACAGTGGGTTGTTTTCTTTCTATATAAATATAGATACAGATTACATATTTGTATATATGTGTATACCTCATTTTATATACGCCTATATGTAGGTATGTAGATACAAGTATAGATATAGATATTAATATAGAGGTAGAGACAGAGGTGGCTAGATTTTTTACTTTTGTTGAGGTATACAGCACAGGTGCTGAGAAGCACAGATATAATGGTGCAGATTAATGCATTTTCACAACCCAAACATGTCAATGCAATGTGGCTCTCACCCAGCTCGGGAAGCCTGGCAACTCCACTACCCAAGAAACCTTCCACAAGCTCCCCTCCATCCCTACTTCTCACAGCCTACATTAGCTCTACTTAGCTCTCGTCCTGCATATCGATGAAACGTTCTGTATCATGTCTAGATTCTTTCACTAAATATTCTGTTGGTGAGATTGAACCTCATTATGTATTTTTCCTGGAGGATTCAATTGTGCTAACCCATAAGTGAGCTTTTAACTTAAGAGAGGCCAGCCTACTTCGTTTCTTGGTCTGTATCCATGGCCTGACATTTCATGACATTAAAACTGCATGAAAGCATTAGAAGGTGTAGGGGATAGGAGCTAATGGAAGGCTTGGGTTTGTACCTAAGGCAGATCCATACTAGTTGTGTGGCCTTAGACAAAGCCCTTAACCTCTCTGTGCCCAGAGTCTCTTGTGACTTGTCAGGGTTTCTCTCCAATATCCATTTGATACAACATGTATAAATTTGGTGTCCTATAGAAGGAATCAGGACACCCCCCAAAAGCCAGACGTGTTTATTTTGTCCAATTATCTTTTTACACTGGGAGGATTATTCAAATCCATTTAGTAACCCATTATAGTTTCTATTCAATACGCTTCTGTAAACTTAAGAACTCATTCTGGCAAGTTCCTTCCCCTGGACTAGCCTGGCAACGCCCTTACTGGTTTTTCTGCGGCTGACACCTCTACTTCCAGCCTCGTCTCCAGACAGAATGGGCAGTGATCACCAGCGTGAGCTTTCTAAAACTAAAACCAACCCTGACATTCCCCTGCAGAATGTTCTCCATCAGCCCCTAGGTGTTGATTGAATAGACTCCTAGTTATGTAGCATGGTATGCAAAACCCTTTAGAATGTGGCCCAACCTGCCTCATATCCAGCCATTCCCCAAACAAACCTTACTGTCTGGCGTCCGACCACAGACTATGCCTCTGACCCAGCAGCTGCTTTTCTCTCTGATTGAAGGGGGAGGGGAACCCCCCCCCCAAATTGCGGGGAGGACTGCGTCTCATCTATAGCAAGGCTGGCAAACCATGGCCTCCCCAGGGCCAAATTCAGCCCCACTGTCTGGTTGTACAGCCCATGAGCTAAGGAAGGTTTATGGTTGGAAAAAAAAAAAAAGAATATTTCATGACATGTGAAAATGATAGGAAATTCACATTTTAGTGTCTATAAGTAAGTTTTATTGGAACACAGCCATGCTTGTTCGTTTATGTATTGTTCATGGCTGCTTTCACGAGACAACAGCAGAGTTGCCTGGTTGTGACAGAGCCTCTGTGGCTGGCAAAGCAGAAAATACCTACCAGTTGGATTTTTACAGATAGTCTGTTGACCTCTGATCCACATTTACAGTACTTTGTACTTTACTTTCCAAGTTGAGAATATATGTATGTATATGTATATATATGTGTGTGTATATATATGTACAGATATATTTGTCTGTGTGTGTATATATATATATATATATATATATATATATGTTTTTTTTTTTTTTTTTTACTCTGTGTAGTAACGCTTTATTCAGTTTTGTATCCCAGCCTCTAATACAGAGCTTGACACAGCACTATACACACAAGTGTTAAATTGCCTTGGCTGCTTGGGTCCACAGTTTAAGTTAGTGACTCTGAGGTTTACCTAACTGGAGGTTAGTGCATCTACCCAGAGGTTGTATGTAGATTTAAGTTTAGAACTCAGTATTTATGCTAGTGAATGGGAGGGGATATATCCAGGTCAGGTGCACAGCTATTTACTTTGGCTATTGAATAATAGGCATTGTGTTAGGAATACCAAGTTCCTGACCATAAGAGATGAAAAAGGTGTGAGTTCTCCCCTCAAGTTTACCTTTTAAGAGGTGAAGACAGATGATAATAGATCACTTGAACACTCTTTTAGTTAGCTCTGTGTTTTTGGAGAGAGAGGACATTCTTAGAAGTGGAGGGGAATCCAGAGACCCAGAGATGCAATTCCTTCTTTGACCATCCCCAAGCAAATTGTTTGACTTCACTAACCTTGATTTTCACATTTGGAAAAGGGCTTGAGTGTAAAACAGATCAAGCCTGAAGTCCCTTTCAGCTCTAAGTCTACAGATTTATATATCTTTCCATTTTATTCTTTTATTTAACTTTTCAATAGACATCTTTCTAACCAGTGGCATCCAGGCATTTGGCTTGTTTTAATATGTATGAATATATCTGTTCTAAAGGCATTATTCAGAGGTTTTTCAGCACAAAACCCAAGGGAGACCTCTCTATCTTAAAACGTACTAGAATGTATAAACAAAAGAGTCTCCATATCTAGGAGAAGATAAGACTGTATTTCGAAGTTCATTTTTTTAATTACCAAATCACTTCAAACAGTTTCCAAACGTAATAGGAACAATATGGTATAGCTCTTGATGCTGGCTTCCACAATTAGTGTGTTATTAATTAAACTCTTGAGTAATATAATAACTTGACGGTTAAAGCCCCTCTTTGCATTTAAAGTGCGTGCAAACTGTGGCTCCAATTATAAATAAACTCTACTGCTATGGGCTTAAAACTGCAAATTTAATTATTCAGAGTAAATTGTTCAATCGATGCTTTATTCTGGAGAAATGTTTCCTGAACATTCTAGCAGGTTCAATACGAATGGATGTCTAAAAGAGAGTTCTATAGGATAGGCTTCCTTGTACATAGTTCTGTCCCCTATCCTCCCTGCCCTCTCTACTTCTGCTCCAGACAGAAAATCCAGATGGGTTCTCCCACACTCCTGGTTCTTCCCATCCAATCTACCACCCTCTCACTCCATGGCTCCTAGAATAAACTCCACACTAAACATGATTTGAGCATGCCCTTCCATCACTTAAACGTTATTGAGTATTTCCATAAGTTTCAGAATGAAACTTAAACCCCATAGCTTTGTACATCTGCCCCTGCAAGGATACACATCACTCGCCATGTCTAGCTCCTTAGCATCTGTCCCACACTCACCTATTGGTCCATCTCGTTGAACCCACAGATGTGACTTCAATGAGCAAAACTGTTTTGTACCTCCAGTCCTTTGCACAAGCAATTCCTTTCTCCGGGAATGCCTTCCCTCTGTGATGAATTCCTCTTTGTACTGTGCTAACCATTTTACTGCTGGAGAGAGGATGCTTCCAGCAGACAAGGCTGAGTCAGGGTGTGGACTGGCCCTAGAGAGCAGGAAGTCATTGCAATTTCTAGGACCATCTCAGAAAAGGCCTCAAGAACCCTAGGCTAGGTGAGTTATTGATACCACTCAGGGATTCCAGAAACCTAGTCACTGCCCCCAAGTAATTGGCTTTTGTGGCTTCTATTTGCTTCCCATCAGAGAAAGACTTCAGTCCAAGGCAAGCTCTGTGATGAGCATCTGAGGTGTCATTGTCTCTCTGCCTAAAGGCCTGTAGAGGACCATCTCCAGGGAGGAATGGCACTGATTCAGGATGTCAGGCACACAACTTTCCCCAAGAAAACCATCGAAGTAAATGAAGGCCGCACATAAATAACTTGCAAAAAGGCAAAGCAGTCCAGTAGCCCTAAGAATGGGTACAGACAAATCATTCTGGAGATTTAAAAAAGAGGATGACCGGACCTGGTTGGGGAAACAGTCAAATCCTTCATGAAGGAAATGGCACTTGTCATAAATGTATGGAGACCAGTTAGTCTAGTCGGGACCTGTAGATATCAGGAGCTAATCTCCACGCATCAGGTAGGACTCACTTCCTGTCCATGGACTCTCTACCTTTTATTCATATCAAAGATTTTGTGGTCTTTTGAGTTTGTTGTTGGTGCTCTTGATACAAAGCAGCAAATTTCCAAACTTCTATTGCTAAGCTAGACAACTTACTTGACTTTTGCTGTGTCTAATCTGTCACTGATGTTATTGTCTCATTATTGCTCCCTTAAATGGAGTCATTGTTTTTAACTTGGATGAACCTTCTTCTGTACAACTCTATATTACATATTTAAAGGGACAGCAGTATCCCACATCATCATTTAGAGATGAAGGTAAAATAAAGACAATGAAAATGAAACATTGTTATGAAATTCTAGCTAGATGCTGTTGCCTGCCAAGGTTTGAGCCTATGGCTTGCCATCTCTCTGTTAAGAAGAAAGATTAGGAGTCTGTGTAGAAAAGTGTTAAAAATATACATGCATGTGGGCTCCAACCTGAAGCTTTCTCCCTGAAGCAATTGAAATAAGGTTGAAAACCATAGACATTTTTCATCATGAGTTTGGTGTTATCTGATGCTATTGCCATGCACTGCCTCAAATCATCTCGGGCCCCATCTGTGTCGAGTTGCGCACTCAGAGAAGCATAGATAAGAAGGAAAGAGCACTGGGCCCACATTCAGAGACCTGGTTCTATTGCCAGGTCAGACGCACATGTCCTTCAGCAAGTAATTGAACCAGTGTGTCTACAATGAGGATAATAGCAGGCATTACATCTATTTCCATGGAGTCATTCATCCGTTAAAGTTGCAAATACCCATTGTGCTCCTACTATGTGATAGGTCTTTTCCTGGGCTCTGGGCTGTTTTGAAAAACAGATGAGATATTGGATCTGAAAACACACTGGGATGGGATAAACAGCCATTATCGTTACCATAACAATAAGCTTTGAAAATGTGCCCTCCTCTGCTGGTGCTATTTCCAGCCTGCCCACATCATGCTTGGAAGAAGGTTTTCTTGGCCCAGGAGTCCAGAGATGCTTGAGTTAGACCCTCTGCAGGTCCCCTGAAGCCTGGTCCTGAAGTCCAGGATGCTGCATTGTCTTTGATGCACTGTCTGTACATCAGGGCAGGTGCTGTTACTTTAAAACTGTGCCTGCTGCAATTAAAAAGCCTGTGAGATAAGATCAGAAGCTAAAGAGAACAGCTGAAGGGCAGTCAAAATATTTTAATAATGTAACCATGCTTCAAATTTTAATTTGGTTTTACTTTGCATGCTTTATTATCTGAATGGGACAAATGGAAATGCAATAAATTTCAGAGGTTTGATCAGCTTGAGCCTTAAAATTCTTAATGATACTGAGAGTAAGGCTCCCTGGTGCTTCTCAACACTGTAAGATTAGATTATAGAGTGCTCTGGATTTAGTGGGGGAAGGCTTGGGTCTGGCCTCACCTCTGACCCTGACGCCTGTGCCCTTGGGTAGGTCACCCCTCTGCTCTCAACTTGCTTCCTCTTCAGTCAGATGTGAACAGTGCTCCCTACCTGGTCCATGTCTCCCGAGGGTCTCCATAGACTTCAGTGATTACGTCCCAGAGACATACCTGGACAGCATACAGAGAAGACAAGACAAGCCCAGCATTTTGAATATTCCAGAAACTTGCCCCAATCCATCTTCTTATGTTGGCTCTTTCCAAAAGGGAAGACTTTACTGATACCTGCACCTCTGCTTGCTTGCCTCTATGGGTTCCCTTTGATTTATCTTATAAGATTTTCAAAGTTCGCCTTTTCCCTGTAGCCTTTTCAAATTCTATCATCTGGAAATGACCTGTCCCCTCAGCCTTCCACTGCAAACTCCATTCATCAGATCGTTAGCACAATCTACCTGGAAGAGAGTGGTTAGCTGCTCACCTTTTCTCTTCTTCCCATGCATGTAGCCAGACTATATTTCCAAGACTCCCTTGCAGATATGTGTGGCCATGACTGAGCTCTAGCTGATGGGATGCAAGCAGAAGTGATGTGCACCTCTTCCAGAACTGGTCCAGGAAAACCTCCCATGCATCACCCCACACGTTCTTTTGTTCTTCTGGCTTAATGCAGCTGCACATGGAAATCTAAGAGACCAGGTTTTCAAGATGATGAAGCCATGAGATAGGAGTCAAGAGCCTGAATCATCCCTTGGAGGAGCTGCTCGTCAGTGGGAATATCTGCTCTGGACTTTCCATGAATGAGAATTATGCGTCCATCATGTCTGAGCCATTGTATATTCCACGGTGTGGAATTGCCTTCTGCATCTTTAACGAGGTGACATCCTCTGGGGCAGGGCGCTTGCTCAAAGCAGGTCCCACGCTGATACTGTGTGTAATTATCCTCACTAAAATATGGGTTTGGTGGAGAGTTTGATAACCTGAAGGAAACATACTCACCTTTTTACAGGAATGTTGTGACAAATTCATGCCTTCTACACTATAAATTAGGTCTAGAGTCACAAACTCAGAGTTACATTTCGTATTTCCCAACATAAGTTATAGGCCCATTTCAAAGGTGCATATGATAAAGAAATATCAGAGGGAAGGATATTTTCTATAATTGAGTACATAATAAGCATAAATATATACATATATATCCTAATTTTGTAGATGATTGAAACATATTTTCTCACTTGTCTACCTTTCTTCCTTTAATTTCTTCAGTAATTCATCAAATATCAATAATATTTGGGCCCCTACCCTGTGCTAGATGTTTTCCTGGGCTTTGGAGGTATATCCATTAAGCAAAGTATTTGCTTGCATAGGGCTTACAGCCTACTGCACACAATAAATAATAAACAAGTGTATTTGTGTGCTGCCAGATGGCGATAAGTGCTCTGGACAAAATGTTAGGAGGCAGAAGCTTCACAGACAAGATGACATTGAAGCAGAAACCTGGACAGAACGAGGGGGCGATCCATGTGAACTTCAAGGAAAAGAGTATTCTAAGAAGGTTTAATAGCAAGTGCAAAGGTCCTGCAGTGCGAGAATGTTTAGGGAAGAGTAGAGAGTATGATACAGCAGACTAAGCCAATGGGAGAATGGTACCAGGATGGGAGGTGAGGTTGGATCCATAAATTGGGAAAAGAGTGGCAGATTACACAGTCACTTGCCCCTGAATGAACTTTGTCTTTTACTCTAAATAAGATAGAAAAGCATTAGACTTTTCTATCATTAGTTATTAGACATTATTAGTTAGACATTAGTTATTAGACTATGATTAGACATTACTAGCATTAGTTGTGAGCAGACTACGATGATGCGAATATGTCATAACCAGCTCACTCTGGCTGCTCTGATGAGAACAGAGGCTAGAGCAGCAGAACTTACTGCAATGAGGGACATGCTCTATATCCGTGCTGTGCAATACAGTCACCACCAGCTCTGCGTTGCTCACTTGTGGCTACTGAGCCCTTGAAATGTAGCTAGTTCCATTGAGAAACTGAATGTTTAATTTTGATTTAAATTAAAATTAATTTGATATACCACAAGTACCTAGTGGATAGCATATTGGATGGTGCAGCCCTAGAGAGACAATGGCTAAGCAGGTGACCAGTTGGGCTGTGGTGATACCAAAGGTGTGAGAGGAAGACGTCCCAGCTCTGGGCCTGATGAATGTGGTGAGAAGTCTTCACAGTTCAGATGATTTTGGAAGCACATCTAATAGTATTTCCTAACAGAGAAAAGAAGAGAAAACAAAGATTCCTGAAAGACTTCTGGCCCAGCAGTAGAAAGGATAGAATTGTATTTTCCTGGGATTTTAAGACAAGGGGAGGAGCAACTTTGGGGAGGAGAAGAGAAATCAGAAGTTTAGGTTCGAACCTGATAATTTGGGGCTTCCTGGTGAGCATTGGCATGGAGCTGTTGAGAAAGCAATTGCACATACGTGGCTAAAGTTGAGGGGTGAGGTCCACGCTGGGGATATATGCTTGAGAGCTGACATTTAAAGACACATGACTGGATGATAACATCCGGGGAAATGAAAATGTAAAGAGAATAGACGTATCTGGAAACAGAGTTCTAAGTGCTCCTATGCCCAGAGATCTGGGTGATAGAGAAGCATCAATAAATGGTGAAGACCTGGCAGAGGGAAGGTGTTGAGAAGGTGGGGCAGGTCAGTGGGATCATAACACTGACAAGTCACATCACTTGGGGAGAGGAACTGGACACTGGATTTCACAACAGGAGCCATGGGTAACCTCGGCGAGAACTGTCTGAGCAGGACAGAGGGGCTGGAAGCTTGGCTACAGTGTGTTCCTGGAGACCTTGGGGGACCAGTGCAAGGACTTTTACTGTAACTGGGGACAGAGAAATACAGGTGGGTCGGTCCGTTCATAAACATTTACTGAGTCTGCTCTGAAGCACGACTGGGGTGGGGATGGGAGAGACAATTCTAATTAGTTAGGTGGAGCCTTCCTTCTCTCTTTTCCTCATTCCATCATTTCCTGGACCTTGAGTGGCTGCTAAACAGAGGGGCTTCCTCAGGGATATCCTTTGGGCCACACAGGTGGAGCTGGAGCCCCCTCTGTGCCTGCCCAGTGCCCCCATTGCCCTTGCCTTGTCTTTGTCACCCTTTCACTGCCCCTCAACTAGAGCAGGAACTCTCGTGAGATGTGTCCATCATCCTCATCTTTTCCAGCGTGGAGTGGGGCACAGAGTAGGTGCTCATTAAGTGCTTGTCAAGGAGATGACTATAAAAATGAATAAGACATAATTCCTTGCTGTGGAGTTGCTCAGGGTCGAGTGGCGAAGGGAGGGAAAGTTGGGAACTGTTAATGAGAGCCTGGAATAGGAGGGGATCTGAGAGAGAGGAAGAGAAAGCCCAGAGGCAGGTTAGTGATCACTGAGGCAGGGAAGGAAGGAAGACCTCAGTGTCCTGAGAGGGAGCAAGGATGCTCGGCTGTGCTGGAGAACGTCCCTCTGGCTGGGCTCTCCAGTGGGCAAGATGGAGTGTTTGCTGCGTCCTAGAGACAGGCTTCCAGAACTCTCTGGGTGTGGGCCCAGTTTCCCCCCAGACTCCAACAGAACACTGCATGGTCCTACTGCACATGAATAGCACATAGCTCTCACCACGTGAGCCTCACCATCAGCTTCAACAGCCAGTGCCGCCTTCCTGGGCCTGCAGTTTGCCCCGCTGGGCCCTGGGCTCAGAGGCCCCAACACTCGGTTCCAAGCTCTGTGGTCACCCTCTTGAAATTCTTAGTTTTTGAGTAAATGACTCCCCGTATTCATTTGGTGCTAGTGTCGTGTATTATATACCAGCTCCTGTCAGCCTTTACCCTGTTCAGTAAGATGAAGCCACTGATACACATCTGGATATCTGGGCAGGGTCAGATTCCTAAACACATTTCTAAATGCTGACTCTCCATTTCTGCATACATCTCTTCATACATGAGCTGTTGCCTATGAGCATAGAACTGCATACCCCACATGGAGTAGTGTGACCCTAAAGGATGACTGAGACTTGGGCAGGGCAGTTGTTCCAGGTAGAAAGAAGAGGGCACAATTTAACTCATCACATATACATATATGACAGGGACAGACACAGAGAGAAAGAGAACCTCCCAGGCATCTTGTTCAGGGCCGACACTGTACCATATGAACAATGGATACTGGATCCATATCCTGTCCCCTAGACAGCAAGGGATACGTCTTCCTTGCGATGCTCGGGGTGCCAGCATAAGGCAGTTTGTAACAATAAATGTGTCTTTCACATCCATTACAACAATCCTTATAATCCGTCCAACCACATGTGTAGGGAGTGAGTAACCTTGGCCACATTTCCCAGGTAGGAGAACTGAGTCACAAAAAGTTGATTGAGCCGCCCCAAGCTCAGCAATCAGTCCCTTGAATCCAGGCCCTCTAAGTCTGAAAGATGCATGGAACCCACTCTCTGCCTGTTGAGTGTGGAGAGCAGCCTTCCATTTCCAAATGTAAAGATGTATTCTTTTCCCTTTATCTCTGTGAGTGAACAAGCTGTCATTTTAGCAGGAGCCAGAAAGGTGAATCGTTCTGTGAAACTTTCTATAAAGAATTTATGAAGATGAAGGCTCTGAGGACCCAGCCTGACTGCACTGGAGCCAGGAGGAGCTCAGGAAGGCACAGCCACTTCTCACCAGCTCACCGTCTATTTACCTTGGATTTGACCTCCAGCTAAAATCCTCCTGCTTGGGGAAAGAGTAAAGAGGCTTTTTCTTTCTCACCTTGAATGCTGTGCTCCCTTTCAGCAAGTGCCACCCTGTAGGACTGGGCTCTCCTGCTTCACCTTCTGAAGCCCAGCGCTGGCTATGGGAGTCTGAGCTTCTAGGGGTAGTGCGTTTCTGCTCAGAAGCTCCCCTTGAACCTGGACCTTAATAGGGCAAAAGGCACTCTCAGATTCACTGCTTTAAATAAATGCATTTAGCCAAGAAATGTCCCTTCTGCCACAGATGTTTCCCACTGGAACTAGAGTGCAAAGGGGAGTTTAATTAAAAGCTAACAATTCCCAGGTCCAGCATTGGCATAATCAGCCAGCCTGAGTCTGGAGGTGAGATCCCTGTTGGCAGCGTGTAAGGCGGAGGCCGGGGCAGGAAGGTGTCCTTTGAACAGACTCCCGTGGAGCAGTTGCTGCATCGCTGTTGGGAAGAGAGCTGAAGGAAGACTCCTCTGACTCTGAAGAATTGCTCACTGCATCAGTGAGGGTTTCACTACATGTCGGCATGCCAGGTGAGGACGAGGGAACGGGGGCTTCTGGCATTCATTCACTCACTCCTTCCTTTAGTCAACACTCACTCAGCCATGACTGTGACCAGCACTGTGCCCAGAGCACCTTCCCATGGGTTACTTTGCGTGGTCGTCCTTGTGTCCTGCAAAAGATGTTGAATGTGACCTTATTTGGAAATAGGGTCTTTGCGGATGATCAAGTTAAAATGAGATCATTCAGGTGGGCGCTGATCCAATGTGGCTGGAGTCCTTATAAAAGGGGCCCTTTTGGATACAGACGCACAGAGAGAGAGAAGGCTATGTGAAGATAAATGTGGAAATCAGGGTGATGCTTCTACAAGCCAAAGAACACCAAAGATTGCCAGTAAACCACCAGAATCTAGGGGAGAGGCAGAGAGCGGATTCTCCCTCAGAGCCTCATAAGGAGCCCTGCCAACATTGTGATCTCGGACTTCCAGCCTCCAGAACTGGGAGAAATATTTCTGTTGTTCTAAACCATCCTGTGTGTGACACTTTGCTACAGCCGTCCTAGCAAACTGCACGATGGAGGTGGGCGTGGAAACCTCAGGGATGTCAGGGGGAGGGACTTGTTCTGTGTGAGGACGCTGGGGGGTCCTCCCAAGGATGATGACCTCCAGGCTCTCCCTTAATCTCCGAGAAGACAGTCCCGTCCAGCAAGTGCACCAAGGCCACGGGTAAGGACAAGGGATGCTGTGCTCAAGGAGAAGGATGAAACAGGAGGGGGTTACATAAAGCACAGTGCCAGCCCTCTGCCTCTCTTCCCAGCAGTGAAGTGCTGGGGAGGCAGAAAAATCCACAGAAACACATGACAAAATATTCATGAAAGACAGGAATCGACACATCTCACAGTGTTTTGGGGAGTGTTTAGCCTCTCTAACATCACCCACCCCCCAAATATTCTTTTTTCACTAGGCCTTTCCAAAGTCATGAGTTACATTCCTTGTTAATTTCATTAATGTCATTCATTTCAAGCTCTCTTAAAAGCAATATGTGCTCTCACTTTTAAAAGACATCAACAATAATGATGATACCTGTAAACGCATCTCATTCAAAGGGCAGCGTTAGGATTTGTAAGGAGAAGAGCAATGATGTATCTTTTCTTCTAGGTCCCATGTTACTCAAAGACAAACAGTGAAATTGGTTTATTGTGGTTGTGCCCAAACCTGGCAAACTATATGGAAAGATATTGGTCCAATGCGTCCTGTCTCAGGAAGGTGTCGGAAGTCAAGAAGTTATTCCAGGCCAAAGTCAGGTGTAGGGTCTGTGTCTGCTGCATGTTGGACTATTTTATTAACCATAACATCCCTGTCCAGCCAGACTAGAAATTCAAGGTTACACACAGAATCATGCACGTTCTCCAAGTACAATTGCATGCAGCCGTGCGTCTGTAGTGGTGCTTCAGTTTAAAAGGCTAGGTCGCCATCAGCGGCAGTGGCAGGAATGACTTGCTGTCACTGTCAAACTATTGGTCAGTGGGTTTAGATTTCCATGGGTCCCTGGTATGAGTCTCTAGAACCCAGCTGGAATCTGTCAGACTTAACGTACCCTGTCCTCACAGCATCTTGGACGGTCGCTCGCCATTCTGTTTTAGTACTCATCTTTTATTTTATTATTATTTTTTTTTTGCGGTACGCAGGCCTCTCACTGTTGTGGCCTCTCCCGTTGCGGAGCACAGGTTCCGGACGCACAGGCTCAGCGGCCATGGCTCACGGGCCCAGCCGCTCTGCGGCATGTGAGATCTTCCCGGACCGGGGCACGAACCCGTGTCCCCTGCATCGGCAGGCGGACTCTCAACCACTGCGCCACCAGGGAAGCCCTTTAGTAATCATCTTAATCAGGTTTTCATCATATTTGTTATAAAAATAGCAACTAATAATTATCAAATATGTATTATGTGCCAGAAACTCTGTGTTTTACATACAATTATTATTTTTAATTACCATTCACTAGTCACATGCCCAGACACCAAGCTGGCATTGGTTAAGAGACCTGGCCCTCCAAAGACAATTCCTCATTTAATCCTTCTGACAAGCTGTGACTTATATCGCCCCTGTTTACAGATGAGAAAATTGACATTGAAAGGGGCTAACTAAACTGCCCAGCCTCACAGCCGAGATTTTAGGCCATCACTGCCTCTTCCACACACAGGCTATGTATCTCTTTTCACATCCTCCTTCTCTTGGACAATGTTGCTCTACAATTGGGTGGTGTTGCTTAAGGCAATGTTACATCCTTTCTGGGTAACTCACTGAATTTCCAAAATGGGATGAAGCAGACCCGGGAAGAAAAGAAGAGAATTGGGTCATAGCCTCAGTCCCTGGGAAGCAGGAGGCAGAAGGCCCACGTTATCGAGGATATAAATTAGGAAGCAGTGAAATGGGGTCTCTACACACCAGCCACCCCTCTGACCCTCTGCTCATGGAGAACCAAGAATTATAGGGAAAACAATTCTCATCCACCGTAACAGCTAAAATATAGCACTGGGGTGGATTCCAGAAAACAGCTGCCTGAATAAACTTAGTGGACACACTGCAGGAACCTTCTGTGTGTATCTAATTTCCACACCCTTGTGGATTTCTAGCCAGTCCAAGTTGGCAGCTCAGACATCCAAGTTTTGCTGCGTGCTTGCTATTTAATACCTAGTCTTGTTCCCAGCTGTGTTCTGCAGGCCCATAAAAATCAAGCAAAATTCCAATAATGTAGGCAAGGAAAAAGCATTCAGCCCTGCCATGTCCTGGGCGTGCATGTTGGAGCCATACAATAAGGGCTGGAGTACTCAAATTTGACTCTAAGTTCTGCCACTTACTAGCTCAGTGACCTTGGAGAATTGATTTATCTTCTCTGAGCTTCAACTCCTTAATTTACCAAGGGGACATTGCTACCACCCAGGACCTGGTAAGCATTAAATAGGCAATGAGTGTGAAAGCCAGCTTTTGAAGCTTCCATAACATTTTTCCTGTGTACATAGTTTAAAACCTTCCTCTTTATTTAGTACATGTTTCTCAAAGCTCTATGCATACACCTTAGCACTTTATAATGAGCTGTTTACTGAGATCACCTGTTCCTGTTGCTGGCACGTGGTCAGGAACTGCAGAGGTAAGTAGGCGTGTGTTCCTCCAGAGACACCCTCAGTCTAACACAGGGATGGATGT
This sequence comes from Monodon monoceros, assembly GCF_005190385.1. Classification (NCBI taxonomy): domain Eukaryota; kingdom Metazoa; phylum Chordata; class Mammalia; order Artiodactyla; family Monodontidae; genus Monodon; species Monodon monoceros. The sequence goes on from NW_021703778.1 coordinate 167,749,424, forward strand.
AATAATGCAGATGTCATCAACATCAACGCAGTTGTCGATCCTGAGAGCTGTTATAGATGCCGGAACAGAGATTGGCAAAATCCAAGAGGAAAGGATGAGTCCCTCCACCTGAGAGAGTCTGAGAAGTTGCCTTAGACCTGAAGAAAGTGTTCCGTGAGCTGAGGAGTGAGTGGAAGATGCTAGACCAACCAATCAACAAACTCACAAGCCCAGGTCACACCAGGACAGAAAGGAGGAGCACAGAGAAATGGATGGCCATCTGGGATTTGTCATGCGGAGGTGTATTTGAGTCAAAGTTTGGAGGATGAAAAGAGGGTTTGTGTCGAGAGGCAAATCACTGAATTTCTCACTGAAGGGTGAAAATAAATGGTCCTTAATGGGTCCAAAGGTGATTGAAGATTTAGATCATAGGGAGTTAGTTACAGGGCACTAAGGAGCTTGGAATTCCTTAATTCCTAATTCCATAAAAAAGAAGTAAAATCCTGGAGGACATCACTATGAGAGAAATAAACCAGATAGAGAGAAACGAATCCTTTGTGATCTCACTTATATGTAGAATCTAAAAAAAAAAAAAAAAAGTTGAACTCAAAGAATCAGACTGTAGAGTGGTTGTGGTTTCCATGGGCTGAGGAGTGAGGAAAATGGGCAGATGTTGGTCTTCTTGTAATCTTTCACTTACAAGATGGAGAAGTTCTGAGGACTATAGTTTATAACACTGTGTTGTATACAGTGCTTGAAATTTGCTAAGAGAGTAGATCTTAAGCATTCTCACCAAAAAAAAAGCAACTATGTGAGGTGATGCATTTGTAACTTGGGTGTAGTTATCATTTCACAAATCATCACACTGTTCACTTTAAATATATAAAATTTTATTTGTTGGTTATACCTCAATAAAGCTGGGGGAAAAGTAAATTGTGATCTACCATAGAAATTGCATTCTCCTGGCTGGTGATTGGTAAACTGGGGACGTGTGACCCAATGCTGACCAATGAAAGGTAAAAGGAACACTTTTTATTTCTGGGAAATATTTTCTCTCTTATTAAAAGATACACAAAGCAGAGATATCCCTTGCTATGAATTGAATTCAGTCCTCCAAAAAAATATGTTGAAGCCCTAACTCCCAGTAGCTCAGAATGTGAGCTGATTTGGAAACAGGGTCATTGCAGATGTAATTAGTTAGGATGAGGTAATTCTGGAGTAGGTTGGACATTTAATCCAATATTTCTGATGTCCTCATAAGAGAGGAGAAGAAACTGAGAGAGAACACTGTAGGGAAACATGGAGACACAGAACATGGAGACACAGAGAGAAGACCGTCATGTGATGATGGAGGTAGAGGTTGAAGTGATGCAGCTACAAGCCAAGGAACATATAAGAAGGTGGCCAGCAAATCCCAGAGACTAGAAGAAATCAAGAAGGGATTCCCTCCTATAAGTTTTAGAGGGGGCATAACTTCCATCCTCCAGAACTGTGAGACACTGTCTCTTTTAAAAGTTGATAGTTTGTTATAGCAGCCCTATGAAACTAACACACCCTTCACTGTGGGGTTTGCATCTTTGTAGTGTTGAGCTTTGAGGGATGCTGACCTGGGAACATTTTCCATGTGCTCAGGAAGGTCGAGAGAAAACAGAAGGATCTTTGGCTCCTTAGTTGGGCTGATTTCTCCAGAGTCTCTCTACCATCCATCTCTTCGGAGTGTGATGTAGTATATCACCCAGTCCATTTGAGTTGTGGCTCCTATTATTTACTGGTGAAAACATCCTTTTTAGTCAGGTTGATGCTGCCTGGTCCAGCAAGGCATACATCACACTCAAGAGAGGGGCTTTTTAACCTGATACTCTGCAAAGACAACAAAAGCAGGTTTTGAGAGTTACCATCCTCTCATTCTTCATAAGAACGTTATGTGACTCCTCGATGGGCTGATGTACAATGAGTTCAGTATCACTCTCCATTTCCTTTCCTAAAATAACATGTGTTCCCAGGGATCTGTGCCTGTGCCAGACCACCCTGGCTTCTTCATTGTCTTCTAGTGTGTCCTGTCCCCTCACCTCTGAGCTGTACTAAAAAGGACACGTTTGCTTCAGTGCCTTCATTTATTAAGCCACATTCTCTACTCAACACTTGCTTAAAATGCAGCCCTTAGTAGAGTGCATTTCTACAGACAGCGTTGATTCCATCCTTTATCCTCTGCAAACAGCCAGCTCTCTGCTTGACTAGTTGACAACGAAGGACCTGGGACAGTGGACTGAGTGTCTCTCCAAGCTCAGTGCCCATGTAGCTGCTGTGGCTCCATTCTCTCTGTCTGGGGACAGCGTCCTGAGGTAGCAGGGTGACTGGAAGGGCAGGATAAGCTCCTCTGGAAGGAAAGAAGCATCTCATGCTGGGGGATCTAGTGGAAAATGGACCCACCATTGCACAGGTCCAAAGTACTACCTGGGTGACACCAGGGATGTTCTCTTGTGCCAGCACCAAATGCACCCCACCCCACACTTCTGCTGCAACCACTGGAACACAGGAACAACTCAGATATATGGCTATTTCATCCTTTCATGTCTCATATTGCATGACCTACACATAGCACGGTACAGGGAGAGTGTCTCTATTCACTAAATGTGGGCATGGCGCCATGCGTCTTGGTAAGGAATTTACACGAGTAACAGAGAGAAAATATTGCCTCGATAGAAAAAGAATATGGTAGATACTGTTACTATCCACAGTTTGCAGATGGAAAGACTGAGGCACAAAGATGCTGAACATTTTACCCAAGAATACACAGCTGGTATGTGGTTGAACCCTGTGGTCCTATTTCCCGAATATGTTATTTTAGGGTACGACCAGAGAAAGCAGGGGCAATGGGCAGCAAGAGTGATCAAAGGGCAGGGAGGGAGGGAAGCCACTGCAGACCAGGCACTGAGTTCTGAGGGTGAGGATGAGAGACAGCCTTGGCAGTTCAGTCCAGGATCGTAGGGATTTCTGGACTCTCATGAAATGGAGACTTGTTTTATTCATAAATGAAAGGGAAGGGAAAACTAAAGTGCTGGGTATTGTAGAGATTCTGGAGGAGTTTGATGTACCTGCTGAATATAAACGGGGTGGAACTCACGTTTTAAATGTCCAGTGTCAGACATCATGCTGGGAGCCTTGGGAGCCCAACCTCATTTCTCTCCACTTAACTTTCTCAGGTAGAGAGAACAGGGCACAGGAGGGTCAACAAGAAGAGTTACTCCAAGTGTAGCAACCTAAGTGTCCATGGACAGAAGAATGGATAAGGAAGATGTGGCACGTATATACAATGGAATATTACTCAGCCATAAAAAGAAACGAAATCGAGTTATTTGTAGTGAGGTGGATGGACATAGAGACTGTCATACAGAGTGAAGTAAGTCAGAAAGAGAAAAACAAATACCATATGCTAACACATATATATGGAATCTAAAAAAAAAAAATGGTTCTGAAGAACCTAGGGGCAGGACAGGAATAAAGACGCAGATGTAGAGAATGGACTTGAGGACACGGGGAGGGGGAAGGGTAAGCTGGGACGAAGTGAGAGAGTGGCATGGACATATATACACTACCAAATGTAAAATAGATAGCTAGTGGGAAGCAGCCGCATAGCACAGGGAGAGCAGCTCGGTGCTTTGTGACCACCTAGAGGGGTGGGATAGTGAGGGTGGGAGGGAGACGCAAGAGGGAGGAGAAATGGGGACATATGTATATGTATAGCTGATTCACTTTATTATACAGAAGAAACTAACACACCATTGTAAAGCAATTATACTCCAATGAAGATGTTTAAAAAAAAAAAAAAGAAGAAGAAGAGTTACTCCAACTGTAATAGCCAGGAAGGAACAGAGAAAGGGCCAGAACCCAGGCTGGCCTGATTTCAGGGTGTGACCTGTCCCTGCTCACCCAGCCACCCACCAGGAAAGTGTTTCCCATAGCCTGGGGCTTGCACACAGCTGCCTGGTCATGATTTGGCCAGGCCTCTCCCTGTTGAGGGCAGCCTACTCCTAGAAAAAGACTTTGGCTTCCCCAGGAAGCTCCTAAACCCTGAATCCTTCCTGAGTGCTCCCAATTTCTCTGGAGTGTGACTACAACCTTCCTGGGAGGATCCAGGTAAGCTAGCATCTAAACAACTGTTCAGGCTCTATGATGTGGGGAAAAGTAAATCTACCCAGTGTAGTCACCAAGAGTCCAGGGCACCTCCACCATGTGCTTCCTGCATTGCTCTCTCTGTGTCAGGGAAGTGGAGAGGCAGATGGTTGCATAGAGATTCACTCTTCTTTCCCTCTTATTTGATTTTTCCCTCTTACTTTCTCAACCTCTCTTTCACTTTACATTGGCACTCTCTATGTTATCAATGAAAATGTGATTTCTCTCAGGTTTTCCTCTTCTTAAATTATTCGTTATGTTTAGAAAGTATGCTGAGGACACTGGAGGAGAAAAACACTGTTTGGTAAATATGCTAGCCTGCTTGGTAGTTGAGTAGGTTGACCAGCTGATCCAACAATAGATAGATGATAGATAGATACATAGATATGGGCAGATATGGGTACATGCATATCTGTCTATCTATCTATCATCTATCTATCTATCTATCTATCTATCTATCTATCTATCTATCTATC
>NW_021703778.1:167754061-167879948 GCF_005190385.1 Monodon monoceros
ATCTATCTATCTATCTATCTATCTATCTATCTATCTATCTATCTATCTATCTAACAGTCTATCTATCCATCTATCTATCCAATCTGTCATCTAGTGGAATGGGAGATACATTTATCCTCCAAGCATCTGCCCTTGAAAGAAGAGGGAAATTTGAGCTCCCACCTTTGTCGTATGACTCTTCTGCTTCTCCTTGTGCAACCAAGTCAAGCCCTATAATGTGTCTTATCATTGTCAAACTCTCTAGAGAGCACACCTCCCTGGGACCAGTGAAAGGATCTACACCAGGTCTTTTATTTTTACTTTTATTTTTTTAAGGCTGAGTTCAGCACTGTTGGTGGCACCAAAAGAAACCACTGCCACTAGTTGAAAAGTTAATTATGGATTTTGCCCCTTGAAATAAAACATAAGTTTTATTGGAAGTCGAGGGATAAATAAAACCAGCTGGAGGGAGACTGTCATGAAACGGCTGTGACGAAGCCCATGATGTTCTACTTAGAATAAACAGTCCTTTTATTTTGTTTTTTTAAAGCCCGGGTCTGCCGAGTAAAAGTCATCATCCCTTTCATGTGGGACAAAAGAGGATTTGGAAAGGGAATTTTCTTAAATCTGTGCATTGAAAATGCAGCTTATGGGAGCCTAAAGAAAATACATTTCGCCTTTTCTTACAGTGGGTTCCTCTTAATTGTGACTTTTATAAACCCCTTCTGCAGCCATCGTAACCATTCAATTAACTAACTTCGTTTTTGTATGATGAAAAGAGCCTCTCTCATTGAACATACGGCAGTTATTAGAATGTCTCTAAAGTCCTTTTTTTAAGTGATATGAGAGTCTTCTAGATAAAAAAAGGTTTTATTTATACAATCCTAAAATATATGTGACTCTGAGAGCTATAAATAAATACTCTATAGTAGATGCAAAATCTCATTATAAGTAACACTTTTATTAGCATATCCATTGAGCAAAAGGCCTTATGATGTTAATGTTAATAAAATTAATCTGGAGCTTTTCCATTCAACTAATAATTCCTGAGCTCCACAAATCAGGCACTGTGTTAGGTACTGAGTCTATATGCATACGTGTGCGTGCATGTGTTTGTGTAGGTATGTGTACATTTTTATTCAAGAGTGCTCATTATTGGGGAAAACTACTTTGTAACTAAATTAATGCCATAGTAAAACTAAGATTGATGAGAACTTTCTGTGTGCCAGTTCCTATTCTAAGTACTTTATATCTGCTAGCCCACTTCATCCTCACATCAAGTCTGAGAGGTAGGTAGTTACCTAGAGATTCTGAGAGCAGAAAGGGAAAGCAAATTGTCTGTGTTTACCTATATACCATCTGGCTCAGCTGGGGTAGACAGTAAAGCATGTCTAACAAAACATTCTACATTTGAACTAATAGACATCTATTTAGGTATCAAATTCAGAAATGTAAAAAACCATTTGTTATATTTTGAAGAACCAAGAAAGCTTTGCTGAAGAGGAAAGTCCCAAGCAGGCCTGAGAAGATAAGATTGGACAGAGAAAGAGCCCCCAGTAAGAAGGAATGTAGATTAGAGCAGTCAGAAAGATAGACATTGGGGTGTTTTTATAAAACGAACAACCACAAAATAAGAACCTAAAAACTCAATGAGAGGGGGAATGGTAAATAAATTCTTATATAATCACAATGGACAGCCAGTCATAAAAAGTTGTATTTCAGAATAATTTGAACACTTGCAAAAATATTTACAACACAGAGTCGAGTGAAAAAAGCAAACGAAAAAAATGTATGTTCAACATAATGGCCATAATGTAAATAAACACAAGCACACATGAAAAATTCTAAAAGACAAATAGTATTTTTTTCTTTGTTAGGAGATTATGGGTGATTTGTATTGTCATCTCTTTATTGTTCTGGAGTCCAAGTATATATATTTATTTCATAATGGCCAGGTATTTACTTTAAAATCTGAAAACGTCATGAAAATATGAAGATAGCAAACAGTTAAGGCACCTTGTATATTTGTCATCCTTTTCCTGGCTTTGATGTGCCAGAATCTATACCATTCAAAAAACATATAGTATATAGTCAAAGCACAACTTTAGACACAAAGGATAAGCCTCCCTCATAAAATGTGCTTCCCTTAGTGCTCACAATATTCAGGTTCTGGTGTCTGTAAATTAAAGCTGTTTTCTGCCCATGGTGTGGGTGGAGGTAACAAGGGGAGATTGTATTGACCACCAACTGTGCTACATACATAGAGCAAAGCTATGGAGAGGGGTGGCAGGGATGGGAAGTTCCATCAGTGTCCTTGGCTGGTAGGCTAGCAGCATACGATGGTAGTGAAACCAGGTATGGAAGCAGAGGCATGACCTTGAATTTCAGACCAACATTTGAGCCAGGGGGGCTGTCTGACTGCTGGTGCTCTGTCTCTGTTTCTCTTCCTCTTGGAGATGATTTTCTTATGGTCAGAGATGTGCCCCCAAATTCCACAGTCTGTTAGAGGCAAACTGAAATGGATTCTGTTTCTCCTCTGTCTGTACTTTCCACGACCCATTAGTGAAACTTGGCAATTGTTCCCTTCTTTTGTAACTCTTCTTTTCATTCTTTTCTTGCTTTTCAACCATTCATGTTCTCCAGGGCAGGTGGCTAATACTGAGTTCCATTTCTGCACCATTTTTAAAAATTCATGGAACACTTTTTCCTGCTATACCAGGAATCCTAGAGTAATGAGTGAGAAAAACCTTCCCGAGTCTATTTTTCTAATTAAATAGAAGTTAGGCCATGCAAACTGTCACTATGTATCTGAAACCAACTCTTGCCCAGTTTGGGATGACTACAAAAGGAATCTTCTCCAATACCTGGAAAGGCCCAATAGAACTGAATTTAGTTTGAAGAAGCATTCAGAGCACATGGTAATTTAAATTTCAGCTTCCTATTCAAAAATCACTAGAGGATTTTTTTTTTTTTTTGCTGTTTTACAAGTGTAGGGTTTTGAACCAAAGTTATAATGTCAGCAGTAAATAAAGGATGAATCTTAACCTGGCAGCGAGAATGTGCCTCTGATCAGAATTTGTGCAAGAACAGATGTATAACAACAAATTCAATATTTTATTACCTTTTATTTTCATAATAATTTTTATGAATTCTAAATTATACTAATCATAATAATGGCAATTTTTTGGGGTGACAATATTACATATATTGGACATTTTCAAATAGCAATCAAGATGAGCAAGGTGGAGAAAAACAACACTGTTTTATGCCTGTATTCCGTGTTATAATTCTCAGAGCACTTCTGTTTTGTAAAGTAAATTTTTCCTCAAATTAAAATGTGAGAAGGTATGAAATTCTTATTAAATTCATATTAAACAAAGAGAACACGGGTTATAAAAAATTAGGAAAAATAGTGAATTTAAATAGTTTAGAGATTTAGATAATTAGATCATTTCTAAGGCTTGCCTTTTCATAGATCATTCATCCATCCATCCTTCTGTCCATCCATCCATTTATCCAATCTTTTATTGCAATGCCTGTGAATCTGTGTATTTTTCTCTATATATACATAACTATATGAGTATATGATTTTGAGTATGCATATATAAAAATACCAGTATATTTTAATAGACAAGCAAGGTCCCTGCCCTCATGGAGCATGGCTTGATGATCCAGTGGCTGGGACAATGTTAAATGGACTTGAATGTGAATGTCCATAGTGATCCTGTGTCTTCTTTTAATACTGCTGACCTGGGGGAATATCCTCAACCCAAAAGCTATAATCCTGGGAGGGTCCCCTGGGGAATTAAATATGGGAGAGAAGGTCAGTTCGATGTGGATGACTAGGTAAGGAAGAGAAGAGCCTGGAGGTGAGGACTCTGAAGTTAACTGGGACAAAGCAGGATCAGAACATCCTTCTTATATTCAAGACATATATTCATGTAGCCCTTGGATAAGGTAGAAAACAGAGTCTGAGAAGGGTAGACTGAACTGCATGACTTCTACAATTAAAGATTTCCTGGATCAGGGGTGGCAAATTACAGCCCTTGGGCCAAATCTGGACATCAAACTGTCTGTGTAAGCAATGCTCTATTGGAACCCAGCCACTCCCATTTGCTTATATATTCTCTATGGTTGCTTTCCTACGTGCAAGAGACACCTCTGGTCTTGAAAGCTGACAAGATTTACTATCTGGCCCTTTATGGAAAAGTTTGCCAAGCCCTGAGGAGGGACAGTTGCCCAGGTCGGCATCTCAGCTAGGTAGCACCTTTACATGTCAAGTTCTGAAAGGATGCTAAACCTGGTTAGTGTGCCAAATAAATAAAATATTACAGACCTTCCCAGTCGAAGGAACAGAGTACAAGGAAGAAAGAAAACCAATAATAAAAGGTAATCCCATCAGATTTATTGTTTCAGCCCTGAAGCAAGGCAGGTGCATCTGAAGAGTCTTCCCTTTGGGGACAGTAATCCCCCCACTGGAGCCAACAAGCCAACTGGGACATGAGGACTGAGGACACAGGCAGGAGAGGGGTTGCAGGAACACACAGTCTCAGCCTCCCCAGGTCAACGCCAGGAGGGGGGCCACAGCGCTCTGAAGACTGGCCTTCATTCATCAGGACTTTTTGGGCTCCTCGAATCTCACAACTAAATTGGGAGCTCTTCTCTGTTAAAGCATAATTTGTAATTGAAATATGATCAATGCATTACTAATGCCAGGAGCCATTCTGGGTCAATTTTATTTACTCTTGTGCAGTCTAAACATTCACACAAGAGTAAGGAAAAAGAAACAGAAGGACAGGGGAATCATGGAAAGAAAAAAGGAAAAAAAACGGAGGTGGACAGAAAGAGAAAAAGTGGGAAAGAAAAGAGAGGCTTGCTTTTTTTTTTTTTTTTTTGATGTGTTTGCCTTCACGACTTCGAAGTTCTCGCTAATTCCATCTGTCCACAACAGAGCCTCGACGGCGAGAAAAAGAATTTCCATATGTGCAAATTAGCATCCAGCCTCCCTTAATCTGTGCCATGGTCCTCTGAAGTAGATGGTGAGCTCGCCTGCCAAACCCACTAATGGCATCCGAATAGAGGCATGATTGGCTGGAGCCGCTGTTCTCCCTCCAACTCTGAGCCGGCCCTTCTCTCCTCTGTATTTTCCATTCTGTTCTAAGGGTGTCACTTTGCTCATCTTCCAGTAAACACATGGCCCCAGCAGCGCCGCTTCCTTAATGAAGGCCCACTTCCCTCCAGACCCAACCATCTCCCTCCTAATGAGAGAAGACCCTTGTAGGGTGACATTGCAGTCGCCAGCCCTGCAGCAGATCACACACCCAGTCTGCCTGTCAAGGCTGTGCAAGGTGCAGCTGGCTGACTGCTCAGAGCCTGTTCCGGAGTCACAGGGAGTTGGGCAAGCCCTGCCAAAGTGGCCCAGACTGGCGTCCACAGGCAGTCACAGCCCCCATCCCTTGCTCTCTTTTTGTCCCACTCTGAGTCTGTTTCCTCCCCCTGCTTCCGTCTTGCTCCTAACCTGGCACTTTATTCCTGCCTCCAAGGCTTCAAGGTCCATTTATGGAATTTGTATGCAGTGCAAGGAAACAGTAGAAAATGGACCTGGGTCCTTTTCTAACAAAGCATGTATTCTTGTAGAAACAGTAGCTTGAGAACAAGTCAGTAGAAGCTTGGGGCGCCTTACAAAGCAGCTGTGTAAGGAGCTTGAGGGGTGTCAGCACCCCAACCCAACTCAATGTATGATTTTGGTTTCCTAGGTTTCAGCCTTGGTACTTCCGCAACATTTTTGCTTGAGCTCATTCTTTCACTGCCCGTCCACCCCCACCCCCAATCATGATCCCCTTGGGTGGCTGGTGTCTCCTTTCCCAGCTCAGAGCACCTATCCCCGGCACTGTCTTCCTTATAGGGTCCAAGCAAAACGCTCCCATGCCTGGATGCTATTTTTTCTATAAACCCCTTTGGAAACCTCCACCTGTTCATCTCCTATGGAGCCCATGGGGTAGCCAGAGAAATTGGAGGGGGTAGACACTTAAGGTCACGGAGCTTGACAACATCCTCCCCGCCCCACCCTGGTCAGATCTTCCATCCACCTGCCGGGACTTCTTACAGTGCTGATGGCATTTTTGCCATTGCTCTTCGTTGTTGTTGTTCTAAAAATGAAGGGCCGGGGGGGAAGTAAGACATCCCTCCCACCTTTCTCCTTTTTTCTGTGCCCTTTTCATTCCCTCTAGATATCAACATGTGAGAATCAAGACCAATATAAATAAGCAGATAAAACATTGGTCATCGCAAATGCCTCTTGGAGAAGAAGAAGGGGGTCTCAAGTGATCAGGGAGACACTCACTCACCACCAGGAGGGTGATGCTGTGTGCATTCAGGTCTCCTGGTTCAGAAACCCTGGGACTGCACTTCAGCTGTCTTCCTGGAAGCTCCTACCTTGTCCTAATGTTGTCATCAGCCTCCCCTGGATCTCCAGATGACAGATGAGCCGCCATGCTCTGATTCATATCCTCAAGCTTACAAGGGACCATGGCCCCTCCCTCTCCCCGTGTTCCTACTCATTGACCCTCCCTCACCCTCTTTCTGCGTGGCCCCAGATTCCCTCCTAGGGGACTCCACTCCAGCTGTGGAGAAATTCAGAGAACAATCCAGAAAATTCCACAATGTGCAGGCTGATAATGGGTGGGATAGGGCATAGAGAGCACACTGTCTTCCTTTCCGACGTCTTATTTTACAGGAGGGAAGGGGAATTCCCAAAGAGATCGATGGAATGAGACAAGCACTTTCCCTCAGGGAGGCCCTGAACAAAAACTGCATCACTCTTCAATGTATCCACATCTGCTCTCAAAGTTCCCAAGGACAGACTGGGAAGAAAGAACAGAGAAGGTGGGTGCAGGACAGCAGCCCTCAGACCCAGGGATGGCTGCCACAGGGAAGAATGGTTACACTTATTCCATGTGTCCTGAGAGGAAGTCCTAGTAAGGTGGATGGGAAATTGTAGGGAGACAGATAACAGGACTTGAGTTAAAGAATTAGTCCCTGACCCTCAGACCTGTCAAAATATGAAACCAGTGGCCTCGGTGTGAGTTTCAAATAATTACTGTTGCTAACCATGGAAATTATGTGATAACTGCCATTTGCGAAGTGATTTGTAGACCACTGAGCCCATTTCACACAATGTGATGTGTACCTTGATCCTGACACCATCATACCCATCGGGCAGGTATGAGCGGTTCACGCACATTCGACAAATGAGGAAACTGAGGTTCCCAGGGTTTAGTGAATGGTGTAAGCTCTCACGGCTGATAATGAGCAAAGCCAGAGCTGGCTGGACCTCCTCCTGCCTTTGAGCTCCAAATTAGTCATTATCATGAACACTTTATCACCGACGGGCTCAGGAACACAGTGGACAGGGCTGGGATGATGTTGTACAAGACTCCAGCTTTGCGTGGGTGCTTACACGGGAGCAAGAGAACGTTCCCCCAGAAGGCTAAAAGCCAGGGGTTCTGCAGGCGAACCAATGGCCTGTGATCACACACAGAGAAGCTGGGGTGATAGATACTCGTGACTTCCAACATATGACCTTTTCTGTATTACATCCAGGAATGCTGCATGTCATTCCTTTCGTCTGAAGTGTCCCTCACTCTTCTACTTTCTAGGATTCTTAATAAATAGTAACTGAATATAGACACATAAATGTGGGAGAAGATCCTAAACTCAAATCAACTACCATCTTGTCAATGTCTCACTTGCAGGTGCCCACAAAATCTCTGCACCTTGCAATTCTCAAGCTGGTCTGTAATTTGTATTACCTTTCCTGTATCTTTAATTAGAATATGGATTCTTTGAAGGCAGGACCTAGGTCTTCTGTATCTTAAACAGCTCTGTCCCTGGCACAATGTAGATGGCTAAATTTGAAGGAACAAATGAATCATGTATATACCGAGATTATTAGGAACTGACTGCCTTTGGAGATCCAAATTTTTTCTCCCCCATATGCCCATAAGACTTGGGCTCCTAGTCCAAGAAAGGTAACCACACCTGATTGCCTGGGCCGCTCAGATCTGAGAAGGTCCCCCTTGTTGCTAATCCTGACTTGCCTGGTGGTGCCAGAAATAAAACCACAGCCTCTTGAGCATAGCAGACTCCATATGCTAGCCCCCTAGTCTGCTAAATCACCAGCCAGCCTAAATTTGAAACATTTCTAAAGTGTTATACAATGTTGCAATAATGTTTTTACAAAACAAAGGCTGAGTTACTGGAAGCCATTTTTGACCAATCAGCATCTTATTGGAAAAGGAGCCCTGATGGTACCATTGGTGACACAGTGGAAAAATATATATGTATATATGTATCCCAGTCAAGGCTCAGCCAGGAAACATCTGCTTTCTAAGTGGGGAAGAGGTGACCAAGGGGCTGTGGTTGAAGTGGAACTGGGGAGGAGCCAGAGAATGGGGGTGGAAAATGGTTAAAAGGGAAGAATGTCAAGGAAGACTCCACTGTTGGGTCCTGGGGAGATATGGAGATAAGACGGTAGATAAGACTTCGGCACAGAGTTAGGAAAATTGAGATCTTAGTTCACACTAGAACTTCATTCACATGGGGATAAGTCCACTTAACAATGCTTCATGTTCTTAGACTATATTAACAGTGGTCGTGTCTCAGGAAAGGGAGGTGACAGCTTGCTCTAGTCTGTGCCAGTTAGAGCACACTTGGCATTTTTTATTTAATTCTGAACGCTGAGCTTCACAGAGGATGTGCAGGGGAGACTCCTCAGGGAGGAGTGATGGAGATGCAGACAGCATGAAACAACAGGGCATGTAAAGAAAAACATTAAAGAATATTAGCGTCAACTTTATTATCTTCAAATAGCTACAGTACCGTAATAGGGGACCTGAATTTTGTTCCGCCAAAATTCTTTTTCGTGGAGATTTCAATTCAGGCTTCCATTATGTTTTTAAATAAATTGCATTTTATAGTCAATACTACAAAGAAGATATATGGAAACCAGGCTTGTGTGTGTGTGTATGTACACACACCCATGCACATGAGGTTTTTAATTATTTTCATACAAATGAGAATATATTATTCTATCCATATCAGTGTGGTGTGTGTGTGTCTGTGTGATATGTACGTATACACATATATACACATATCAATATTTATGTCTGAAGATATGAAATATATATGATACATATGTGTACATACAGAGAGAATAGATGAAGAACTAAACATATGAAGAGCTAAACTTCATTTCTTCATTCTTTTTAGGAACTAGGCTTCCACTGTGTGTGCATGGGCGTTTATGTCTGCATGTAACAAAATTTGCTTAAGCAACTTTCTATTAATATTTAGGGCACTTATATTTTGATTCTACAGAAACTATTTCAGCTATTATCTTTATATATTTTTCTTCATACACACTTGCCATAAAGTGTCTGTGGATGTTTATTCTCACAGCACTCACTGCCTGGCCTCCCTCTAGTGGGGTAGCGGTGGTTGTCACTCCCAACACTAGTGAAATACTACACAGAGCTGCCTCTCCTCAGCCTACACTTTGTTTTATTAGACTCTTTGATCTTTGCCAATCTGATAGATGAAAACTAATATCTCACAATAGTTGTAATTTGCATTTCTCTTATCTTCAGTAAAGTTTGCATATTTTCATAGGCTTAAAAGCCATGTGTCTTTCCTTTTCTATAAACGACCTGTACTTGTCTTTTGTCATTTCTTTCCCCTAAACTCATTAGAATTCCTTAGATGACTAAGTTCCAAAGAAATTAACCAAACCTCTTGGTCCCATCTTTTAGATAATGAAATCATCAGGAAAGTGTACACATGTGACACAATTCATACCTCCTCTGTTCTGTGGACATGGGAGACACGCACAGGCAGGGGTCATGGGTTGTCATCTTGTTTCCACACCAGATTTGAGCTGGGACTTGATCAAGCCATGGCCACTCTGGGCCTTCGCCTCCTGCTGGGTTGTGAATGCAATCCACAGGAGCAGTGCTGGTGTTTCGTAGTAGTGGGGAGACTCCAAGGAGAGGATGAGTGGGAAAGCCCTTCCACACTCTAAAGCTCAGGGTATCCTGGTGACTCTGTGGGTGGGGTAGTGACCCGGGCCCCTTGAATCTCCCTCACTGTACCCAATGCCTGACCTGAACCTTGACTTCCACCCCTCAGAACATGAGCTGCCTAGGACCACCATTCAAAAGCCACCAACTCCAAGCCATCAGAGGACTTTCAGCACCTGAATCCCCAGTTCTCAGTGGGCGGAGGTGGGTTCTGAGCAGAGCAGCCAACTGTGGCCCGAGTCTAAATCTTCCTTCCAGCTTTCCCCGTTTCAGGACTTATGAATTATTAACGAGCCCTCTGTTTGTAATGCCGGGCTCTCTGCTTCCTCCAAATTAAATTACCGAGGGATATATTTGATTATAAACATACTTAGTAAATGTTTTCATTGTTGCTTTCTGTAGCTTTCTTTGTACTAAAGTGTTATAATGTCAAAAAGTCAACCACAAACATCTACAGCATGCCGTGGAAAACCACTTAAAGCAAACGTTGGGCAAATTAAGTAATCAGAAATGAAAACCACTTTAGGACAATAGTGAATATAATTTGTCATCTCTCAAATAAAATGGGTGGGGGGGACACTTCTTCCAGCAGCTGAGCATTTCTGGAAAGAGAGCTGAAATTTTCATATGAAATCTGAGTCAGTGTCCGGAGTGTTCCCTTTCTCTAGTGATGTGACCTTGACTAAGGCAAAGTTTCTCAGTACCTCTCTTTCCTCTTCTGCAAATTGGGTTAAGTCTCTCCTACCTACTCCATCAAATCTTCAAGAAAAGCAGTTTTATCAGCTGTAAATGATCTTCAGATGTGAATGCTAATTACTGTTTTACCAAAAGTTAGCTACAAAATCTGGAAAGATGAAATTGAACAAGCAGTTGGTAAGCAATGACTGTGTGCAAACTGGGCTATGGGTTCGGGGCCTCAAAGATTAAATGGGTGTGCATCATACAGACCCTGTCCTTCAGAAGCTATGGTCTCATAGAGGAGCAGACACACAAAACTGTAGCTGGGATTCAACTGGGAAAGTCTAGCCCTGTAGTACAAATCAACCATTCTAGGCAGAGAAGGTGGTGTTATGTTAATCATCCCGGGGAAGCGAGGGGACAGAGGCCCATGTGTAGATTTGATAGCAAAGAGAAGTTGGACCAGAAAGGTGGTAAGGATGCTCCTGGGTGGACAGAACAGGGACTAGAGTTGCAGGGAGGGGGGCAGTATGTGCACAGGCCCAGGAGTCTAAGAGAGCCCTGAGCTGAAGACCAGCACCCCAATCATGTTTAAGGGTGGTGTGGAGACAATAGAACTGGACAAAATTTTCTGGGGCCGATGTAGAGGTCTTGAATGCCATCTTAAAGTCTGGATTCTCTTCTGTAGCTCATGGCAACCGCTAAGGTATTTAACTAACAGATCATCATCACAACTCTACCTTTCAGAAAGATAACTCGACAACTAAGAACAATGAAATGGAAAGAGAATGGGTTCAGAATTGAGAGAGACCTAAGTTTAACTTCTTAGCAGTTCTGTGACCTGAATGGAGAACTGAACCACTCTGCATTGTACTTTCTTCATCTGTGAGAAAATCATGCCACCTCCCTGAGTTGTGGTGAGGATAGACGAGACCATGTGAGTAACATTTCTAGCCTGTGCCTCACAGAGAAATAGGTGACTATTGGCTTTCGTCTTCCTTTACCTGTGGAAATTCTGATCTTTTGTTCCTCAGTAAACATAGGAGAAAAAACCTACAAACCCCACAGGAAAATGGGGGGCCCAGCCTTGGTTTCCCCAGACATAAAATGAGAGGTTCAGAGCAGATTCATTTGAAGGCCCCATCCAGCTTTAACTGTGTCTCATGATAGCAAATGGACCATGCAGGAGGCAGAGTGTGTTTAAGGTATCAGAGTCCAGGGGCCCTTCTAAGACCATAGCATGACAAATGGCATTTAATACAGGCTACACAGGCACCAGATGCAGATTTTAATGAAAAGAAAATGGTGTCACCATATCATCACAGATTAACTCCATCTATCTGCACAGCCTGGAGTGCTGAAGTCATAGTTTGAAATTCAGCGACACTTATGGTTAACACATGCCGTTTTAGTCATGTTTTTTTCTTCATCGAACATTTAATGAGCACCTACTAATTCCAAGAGCCATCCTAATTCCTGGGGATATGGAGATGAAAGAGATTGTCTCTTAATGAAGTTAACCATTCTCCCCAACCTCATCAGAGCCCCTGGAGGGCATTGGTGGTATTTTGTCAGCCTCTGCTGATATGGTACCAGCTTGGTGCCTGTTGGACATGAGGAAATCAATAGCATCCTTGTTGATGATGGGGATGGAGATGGTGGTGGTGGTAGTGATAGGGCTGGTGGTGGTACTAGTATGGGTGTTGTTATCATTGCTGCTGGTGGTGGCGGTTGAGGTGATGCTAGTTTGGGTGGTCATGGTGGTTGTGGTGTAACACTGGTACTGGTGTTAGTGGTGGGGTTGCTGGTTGCGTTGATGATGGAAGTTTTCACTTGAAGAATTATTTTGTTGTTCTTACTGTATTGAAGCCAGTGTTTTCTAAATAATTGTGTTTTCGCAAAGGAACACATGTTTGTTGTAAAATAAGATATTGGACAAGAGAAAAAGATGGAAACCACCCATAATTACACTACCAACATTTTGGTTGTGTGATTACAATATAATACCATTACGAAGCTTTTTTTTGGGTGGGGGGGTGCTGTGCCTCACGGCTTGCAGGATCTTAGTTCCCTGACCAGGGATTGAACCCAGGCCCTCAGCAGTGAGAGTGTGGAGTCCTAACTAGGGCACTGCCAGGGAATTCCCATGAAGCTTTTGATAAATGTGCACATGCATTTTAGAGAGAACATATTGTTTTATAACCTGTTTTTTTTTTTAATTCCATCAAAACCATTTCTTTTCGAGAAAACAAAAATATAAATCACATACAACATTCCTTTATGGTAAATAATGTCTACACCTATTCTTAAAGACATTATATTATTCCATTGTCAGAAACTATCATTCTTTACTCAACCTGTTCTTGAGCATCTTCTTTCTAAGAGTGATGTGTATGGACTTGAGAAGGGAAGAACCAAGTCTCAAAATCAAAGTCCACTTAAAGGTGGGTGGCATTGGAGCAGGTTCCTTTATCTGGCACGGTCTCAATTGTCCTCTTCTATAAGATGGGGGTAAGAATGCCTACCTCCAAGGGCATTTTGAGGTTTAGATATAATGTTTATATAAAATTTCAAGCCCACTGACTCAGACATAGACATAGCAGATACTCAAATAGCTTTTTCCACTCATTTCTCACCACTCGCTGGGTCACTTTTGCTTTTGGTTCACCCCTTTAGAAAATTGTGGGAGTTGTTAATAGAAATAGGTTCATCTTCCAACCCAAGAATGGAGACACCAAGTGGACAAAGAGAATCTAACCTCTCCATGGTTATCCTCTTGCTCTATCTGTCTATTGCTCTTTCTATTTCCATCTCTCTCTGTCTCTCTGTCTCTGTCTCTGCCTTACCCCCTCCCTTGATGCTGTGTCTTGTATAGCTGTGGGGACCAGAGTACCATTTCTCTCTGCCACCAGAGATGTGGAAGCAGTGAGAAGAGGGGAGGGAGTGTCCATTACTGAGATCATAGGAAAAGGATAGATGTGTTTCTGGCTCACCTGGTGTGATGAATTGGAACTCAGAATGCATTTTGTCCTTTTTCCCAAGGAAACCACATTGGAAGTGATAGCTAGGTTCACAGTTTAGCCCTCTAAATCTGCTTCTAGGGCTTCCCTGGTGGCGCAGTGGTTGAGCGTCCGCCTGCCGATGCAGGGGACACGGGTTCGTGCCCCGGTCCTAGAAAATCCCCCATGCCACGGAGCGGCTGGGCCCGTGAGCCATGGCTGCTGAGCCTGCGCGTCCGGAGCCTGTGCTCCGCAACGGGAGAGGCCACGACAGTGAGAGGCCCGAGTACTGCAAAAAAAAAAAAAAAGAAAGAAATAGAAATAAATCTGCTTCTATTCATAAAATACCTGAATTACAATGCAAACAAGACTGTTTAATCTAACAAGTGCTGAAGCCAGGTTAATTAAAAAACAAAAGACTTTTTACCCCTACAGGTGATAACAATGCTGTGGCTACACATCACAACAGAAAAAATTGCCCTGGTGAGAGAGAAACCTGAATATAAGGGTGACTTTATGGTATGGAAGCTTCCGAGATACAATTGTATTCAATAATGGTTTTAAATGAAGAGGGGATAATCCAGGCATGTTTGAGGAGAAACAATTTCAGGCATGTACAAAAGCACTGAGCAAGGAAGACAAGAATGTGTCCTGAGATGAGAGTAGCATGAGGACGGAAACGTGGGTCTCTCTTTGTTGTGGGGTGAGAAACGAGAAGGGTTATGTACCTTGAGGCCAGGTCACAGGAGTCTTTGGATTCCATGCAAGATATCTGGACATTTTGTTCCAGAAGTGTGTTTTAAGAAGACTGTCTGCAGGCCAATGGTACCTTAAAGAGATCTCTTAACATGCAGCTCCCTAGACCTTCCAAGTCAATCCCCCTGTGATGGTGTGAAGACATTGCATTTTCAAGCTGCCACACTTCTCGTGCACAATAAGATGGGCGGACCCACCTTCTGAATAACAGTGAGCCTTCAGAGGCCATTGGACAGTGGAATCACAAAGTTGATGGTAATTTACAGTAATTCAGCTAAAACTCATTTACAGTGCAGAGCAACCTTTTAAGAATCTTCCCAAACTACACATGCAGCATGGCCTTGGGGTTAACGTCTGAGTTTAAACAACCTTTACTTCTTGTGCCAAGCTACTGAGCTAGGAATTATAATTTCTCTCTTACAAAGGCAGAAACCTGGGTCAAGGTAGCACAGTCTGATCAAGGCTAAAGCCTCATGAGGAAAAGAGGCAGAGTCCAGGTGAACCTGAGCAGGAGCCCAGTGAGGCTCCTGGGCATGGATGCCTTTCTGTGTAGGAAGTAGAATTCAGCCTCCATGATCTTCCCTGGGTTCCAAAGTGCAGGTTCAAACAGTAGCTAATCAGAAAAGGGAGGGGATGCAGAGACAAGGAGCAGTCAAGAAACAATAGTGCAGCCTTGGGGCAGGGTTCTGGCTCCTCCTCGAGGGATACACCTAGCAATACCTTTGAGCTCTTCTGCAGAACTAAAACCTCCACCAAATGGAGGATGTTAACTACTTGATGAAGCATTCTTCATTCCAGAGAGAAGGTCACAGTTTGTGGAGAACTGCAGAGGCTCCTCAGGAGACCACGTGAGGCCAGATTAAAGGAGCACAGGCCCTGCACACACCCTGATCCTTATCAGAAACCCCACCCTTGAACAATTGCTATAAAACACCTCACTAAATCCCCTCCCCACCCCACCGCCTCGGGTTTGGGACACACAGTTTTGAGGGCATTAACCTACTGTGTCCCCCTTTGCCTGGAGAAGCAATAAAGCTGTACTTTTCTATTTCACCCAAAACTCTGTCTCCGAGATTCGATTCAGCACCGGTGCACAGACACCGAGCTTTGGCATCACAGGGGCCAGTGGTCTGTACTCTTCTCACGCAGTGGTACCACTTGGTGGGACTGGTCTGGATGTCCAACCAAAGCCATTTTGTGAATTGAGGAAAACTGAGGTGAGTTGACTTGCAAAAGTCATGTAGTAAGTCATCTGCAGACACAGAATGAAGCCTCATGTCCTTCTGCTCATTGGTCTCTGTTCCTCCATTCTTTTTGGCCGCCTGTCTTGAGTCTTCCCTTGACTCTCCTGACTCTTACCACTGCCTTCTGGCTGAGTGGCAACATCCCTGGTGACAAGCAGAAACTAATCACTGCTGGTCCCTCCTCATTATCTCAGATAGCAGGAAAAAGAACCTGGACTGTATGTCCCTGTCATTTTTCTCTAGCATTTTGGGTGTTGGGATGAGAGAAGATTCTTTGACCAGATTTCTATAAATGGACATGGTTAACTATAATCCCCATGTATGCTTGTAAAATGTGTCACTTAAAGATGTTTTCATTGGCACTTGGAAATCTGAAATCAAAACCAAGAAACAGTTTAATTCAATTACAAGTAGAGAAAGTTAAAAAAAAAACTGAACAAAAACTGGCTTCTTCTAAGCATCCAAATGAGGAAGGAAAGAAGCATCATGATTATGTGGCTTCGTCAAAGCCATGAGGGGTTTCTCACCCCAGTGCCATTCAACTGCTGCTCCTGATGCGTGAGAATCCACCTTCTCAACTATTCGGTAAATAACGCATGTTTTCAATTTGGTGAAACATGCCCATTCAGCATCTACAACCTATCAGACTCTCAGGGAAACATGATGCATTTTAATAAACCCAATATTTAGCTAAATACAGCAAAATCCCATAATAACATTTTTCCAGAGGGTGGGGAATGAGAATAGATTAAGCGGGAAATATCATATGTGTGACCACCCAACCATGTCTTGAAAAGGTAAATGCTACATGTGGGAAAAGATTATAAGTGTGATAAATGAACTTGGATGCCTACGTGGGGGAGTGCTTTAGAGGAGGAGAAGGGGACTTTCATGTGTGGGTGAGGAGGGCAGTGAAGGGAGGGTGCCAATCAGTGGCTCTCTACATGCCTGTGACGGTTCCAGCCATCCTGTTGGCTCCAAGTGACATTCAAGGCTCTTGGGAGTGAGTGTTGGAATGAGGCCTGGGACCTTGTCTAGCCTGCCATTTCTCAAGCCTTGTCCCTTTGGACAGACCATTTGAGATCCCTGGGCCTCCTCTGATGCAAAAGTAAAGGGATTTAAAATACCCCAGTTTCTGGAAATGGGACCACCAGTTAGGATCCTCTTCAAATACCCCCCAACCCCGAAATAGGGTGATCTTCCATTTACTGAAAATACCCCCATGTAAACAGTAAAATGCACTTGTGAGAAAGTTCACTTTATTCTTCCCTCCGGAGGCAGTGAGTGTTCAAGTATTATTATCTAAATGTGCACTACAGTATTTGCTAGGCAGCATAGGAAGTCACAGATCAGCTGTCATGGTTGAAAGGGAAGGTGGTCCAAAAATGTGGCTGCTAGAAAGACTGTCCAGGCACGGGTATGCAGACACAGACAAGGTCTATGAACTTGGCTGCAGGCTCACACTGGCTGACCATGGCAGCAGACCTCTAAGACTATAGGTCTTTTTGTCCTGGTCCCCACGTCCCAGAGGAACTTGCCACCCAACCATCCTGGAGTTAACTGATGCTGCCACCAGAACACACCATGCCTCGTACCTCAGGTCCATGCGTCCTTCTTGCTTTCATGCTGATAAATATTTGGTAGGTTCATTCAGGCTGAGACTAAGACTCACTTTCACTGACACAGCTCCTGGTACCCAGTGTGCGTGGGAGGAGAAGCAGCCCCTCCCTGGAATCGTCAGAGGCTGCTGATATTTACCAGAAGAAACCATAAACTGTTGGGTGGACAAAAGGGCTTAGCACCATTCTCCATGCTTCCGTGACATTCTACCAGTCCCCATCTCTGAGTCTCATCTCTGATCCACATCCCTGGCTCAGTAAAGACCAAATGAAGTTCTGGATCCCTTGGTTTCTCATTCACGACTTTTGTTCCTACAGGCAGCATCTGTTACTCTCCCATCTGAAAGGATGCCTGTTGCTAGGGAAAGAGACTAATTGTCCAAGTCCATTTTTGAACTTACCAGCCATCTGCATATTGGGGTAATAAGTCCTAACACAGAGAGCTACAGGCTGAGCAACTGAGTCTCAAAAATGACTGAATTTTGGTGGGCCTGGGGGTTATCCTGGGACTTGGTATAATTCAGTGATTCTCAACCAGGGGCAACTCTCAGTGCATTTTGCAATGTCTAGAGACAGTTTTGTTGCCAGAACTGGTGGTGGGGGGAGGGATGCTACTGTCATCTAGTGGGTGGAGGTCAAGGATGCTGCTAAACATCCTATAATATCCAGACCAGCCCCGTCATGACCAAAAAAGTATCTAGCCACAAACGTTCATATTGCCAAGATTGAGAAACCCAAGTCTAAATGGAATATTTTCTCAAAGGCTTAAAACTATTTTATCACTTAAAAAAAGTATGGAATTCATACAAAAATGTTTTTTCTCACTCTGTGTGTTCCACGTTCTCTATAAGAGGTGTGTGTGTGTATATATATATATATATATATATATAGTAATTATATGTATTTTATGTTACAAATATATACTTTATAGTATAAATATATATTTGTTATAAAATATTTATATAATTGATGACATGTAACATAATAATTATAATTATCAATGTAATTATGCCATAATTTTATAAATAATAATGCAATGATACCATGATATATAATGATTACATAGCCAGCAAAATGGAGTAAGAAAATAGCCTCTTGCAAACTGAAGAGTAATACACGCAGGTTATACCTGGAGGGAAAAGTAAGCATCCCTCCTTTTTGCCATGATTATCCAATCACCTGCAGGAAAAATTCCTGGGCTTTGTGCCAATTCCTGGACCCCACCCCAGACCTGCTGAGTTGAGTCACTGGGGCTGGAAATCAAGATTCTGCAGAAATTCTTCAGGAGATCATTATGCAGAGCAAAGTGTGAGAATCACAGCACCAGCCCAGCTTCAAGTTTAAAGAAATAACAACTACAAGTGCAGTTGATGTCAGACTCAGCTCTGAGCAACGGGCAGGAAAGGTACAATAATTATTCGATGTACAAACATTGGAGATTAGGGTTTTCCCCATTCACCAAGACAAAGCAGTATGTCCTAAACACTCCAACAAGGACCCGCACCCATGCTTCTGCTTCTCCTTTGCCACAGGGCTTTATGTCTGAAGGACAGTGAGAGATTATTCCATACCTCACTAAAGTATGCTCACCATTTTCTGAGAATGGGACAGCCAGTTGGCTTTCTAACTATTAGTATTTACATATTGAAAGGCAGTCATATTGAGTCTTGGATTAAGGATGAACCAGGCAGTCTTAACTCTCTCACTTCTGACTGGAGTGCAAAAATCAAATCAATTACTCATAAACACTTGTGATAAGATTAATTTAATTTTTTTCCTTAAACAAAGAGGGTAAATTAAAAGAATCAGCTTGCTCCTTCCCACACTGTAGTGACAAGATTAAAAATTAAATTTATACATATTTCATTTCTACATAATAAAGCCTTTTTGCAAAAAGAAAAAAAATGCCACAGTTCATCTAATTAAATCAAAGAAAATTGCCTGCAGTGATGTTATAGTATTACAATTAAGCGACTGCCAAAAGCAGCCCTCGGAATTCTTAAACACCACTCTGGGTTGAAAAGCCAAATCAGCTTTCGGTGTGTGAATTTTGGGGGTGACTTGAAAAAAATGCAGAGCCTTTTCCTCTATAGGTACATAAGGGTAGAAAAAAAGATTTTCAAGCTATTCTGGGGTCACTAATATATTGAAGATAGCAACAAGATCTAATTTTGGTTAAAAAAAAAAAAAAAAAAGAAAAGAACCCGAAACTTGGGAAAAGAAACAAACCAAGGGTATTAACATTCCCCCCTTTTTCTCTCTCAAATATGGAGACCACTGAAGTTGAGAAACTTGAAATAAAATTCTTGAGGTAGGACAGTTTCCCAAACCCCGCCAAGATTGCCTCCCAATACTTTGGCCCATTGTTCATATAGACATCATCAGTGTGTGGCCCCAGCTTTTTCAAAAACTGCAATGTCCAAGCACAGCTAGAAACCCCTTGCATCACTGCTTGGATTCGGGGAATTTATAATATCGAGCTGGCCTTAGAGGGACTTCTTGATGAAGAGGCTGGATAGGTGGGTGGAGGTGGCAGTCGCCCCTGCAGAAACAAAGACGTGTGGCACGTTGACTCCTCCTCCCCGCACGCAATGAGGTCTACAGGAAGTTCCTCATTTGGCTTCTGATAATATTCTGGCAGGACTGAATTTCGTTCTTGGAAATCAGGCCCTGGAACAGGGAGAAACTCACACAAGCCTTGGCCTGGATCCTGGTTTTGGTGAATCATTCGTGCCTTCTTTTAGGTTAAAACAATGTCCCATGACAGGTGCTGAGCAAATGTTGACTGAATAGATGTTTCTTTCAGCAGCGGCTTGGCAAGCAGTGTCGTGGGCCCAGTGGAGCCCATGCGGGTCATCACATTCCTGGTTTCTGCTGCTTGGTGGGGGGCAAAAGTTTGAGCTTGAGACCATGTGTTTACTCAGAGGCTGACAATTCACTATCTTTCATGGCAGAGACCAGCTACCACGTGGCTTTGCAGCTTTTTTTTTCTTTTTTTTTGATTTTTAAAAGAATCTTTATTCATACATAGATAGAGAGCAATGTATATATTTTTTCACTCTTTTTTAGATTCTTTCCCCATACAGGTCATTACAGAGTATTGAGACTAGTTCCCTGTGCTATACAGTAGGCTCTTATTAGTTATCTATTTTATATATAATAGGGTGTATATGCCAATCCCAATCTCCCAATTTATCACTCCCACCCTTTCCCCTCTGGTAACCATAAGCTTGTTTTCTAAATCTGTGACTCTGTTTTGTAAATAAGTTCATTTGTACCAATTTTTTAGATTCCACATATAAACAATATCATATGATATTTATCTTTCTCTGACTTACTTCACTCAGTATGGCATAATCATGTCTCTCTTCAGATTGTATGACTCCTTTGCCTTTTACCTCTTCTTTTTCTTGTCTGATTGCTGTGGCTACAACTTCCAATACTACATTGAATAGAAGCGGTGAGAGTGGGCATCCTTGTCTTGTTCTTGAATATAGCAGGAAGGCTTTCAGCTTTTCACAGTTGAGTATCTGGATTTGGGGATTTCAGATAAACTGTCATGGACTTTTGCCCATCCCCAGGTATGTTGTCAGGTTCAAATGACAAGGTGCTTGGGGAACACACGTAAAAAGCTTCAAATACTCAACTTTGCAGCTTTTTAAGTGTGTTCCCCAAACACCTTGTCATTTGAACCCAACGACATCCCTGGGGATGGGCAGAAGTCCATGACAGTTTAACTGAAATCCCCAAATCCAGAAAGCTCTGAAACACATATATTTGTTCATAAATTTAACACAAGTATGACAGTAAACTCTAAATAAATGTGATGTTATTTATGATTTCCATGTATCCTACAGAATGGAAATAAGCATAGGTTTGTGTATGGAAATGTTAATGATTTACTTACAGGATCCCCTCTCAAACCCCACTGGAGGTGGTACAATACCCTGCATACGCTATATTATCTCAGCAGCATCATCAGCTGAGTAATAGACTCTTTATTTCTATAGATGAAAAAGCTGAAGCTCAGAGAGTTTGAGCAACTTGTCTAGGGTCAAACAAAGTGATGGGACCCAGAGTCAAGCCAGGATTTATGGGGACTCCAGAACATGTCGTTTTTCCACTAGGGTAGACTTAACCACTCTGAGGATGAAGGTCTTACACCTGAGAGTTTCTCCTAACCTTTGCTCCCCTGTATTAGTCATTGATTGCTGAGTAACAAAGTAGTCCAAAACTTAGAGATTCAAACAACATGCACTTAAAAAAATAAATTTATTGCAGTATAGTTGATTTACAATGCTGTGTTAGTTTCAGGAGTACAGCAAAGTGTATTGATTATACATATAGATATATCCACTCTTTTTTAGATTATTTTCCCATATAGGCTATTACAGAGTATTGAGTAGAGTTCCCTGTGCTATACAGTAGCTCCTTGTTAGTTATCTATTTTATATATAGTACTGTGTATATGTCAATCCCAATCTCCCAATTTACCCCTCCCCCTCCTTACTCCCTGGTAACCATAAGTTTGTTTTCTGCACCTGTAACTCTATTTTTGTTTTATAGATGCACTGTTTACAATAGCCAGGACATTAAAGCAAACGAAATGTCCATCAACAAAGGAATGGGTAAAGAAGATGTGGTACATATATATAATGGAATGTTACTCAGCCATTAACAAGAAGGAAATAGTGCCATTTACAGCAACGTGGATGGACCTAGAGATTGTCATACTGAGTGAAGTAAGTCAGACAGAGAAAGACAAATATCATATGATATTGTTTACATGTGGAATCTAAAAAAAGGGTACAAATGGCTCACGTGGTTATCAGCAGGATTCAGTGCTTCTTGGGATGCTGGACTAAGGGCTTCAGTTACTCACTGGCTCTTGGCCGGTTTCTCCCCAGATGGTCCTCTCCATCAGAGCAAGTCTGTAAGAAGGACCAGAGAGAGAAATATCAGTAAGAGGAGAGTCAGAGTCTCTTGTAACATAATCTTGGAAGTGACATCCATCTCCTCTCCCATATTCTCTTGTTACATGGGAGCAACTCAGTCTAGCCCATACCCAGGGGGAGGGGACTTCACAAGGATGTGAACACTGGGGGTGGGTGTCTTTGGGAGCCATGTCACAATCTACTGACCACATTATCTTTCAAAATCTGAATCCCTGCAAACCCTGAGGGAGCTACGTTACCAGCCCCACTTGACAAGGATAACAAGTTCTGGGTGAATAAGGTTGTTCCAGGTCTTAAGACTCATGAGGGGTGAGTAAATACTTGAACCTGAGTCCTTCTTTGCTTATCTCTCCCACTCCTGTGTGACATGCTTCTAACTCCACCCTCAGAGTGGTTAAAGCTAACCTCGTAGAAGAGACATGCTCAGGAGTCTCCGCAAAGCTCGACCAGGTTCCATCACTCACCAGCTGGGTGACCCTGGGCAAGTCACTCCCACTTGAGCTTCACCTCAAACAGCTCAAACCCTGGCAACACAGAGTCATCGCTTTACAAACAGTTGTTGGAGAAATCAATGCCTGAGCCCCAGTTTTTCCCCCTAGACTGGTTCCTCAGCTGGACCAACCTAAAACGTGCAGCACTTACTCAGTGGCTTTGAAGGACACGCAGGAACAGTGGTTTTGGCAGTTTGTATTCATTCATTCAATCACTTTCTTTGCTGGTCCTGGAAAAATCTGAAAAAGTTATCAAATGAATGTACCCAAAGCTTCACAAATTCAGAAACTTTTAAAAAGGCTTTCAAAGACTTTCTGAAGCCCATTCATAAACCCCGGGGTTAAAAACCCCAGTTCTAGAGACATATTTAAGTAGAAGGGTTTTCACTCTCATATAAGCTAGCCCACACATACCCAGGATTGATGCTTACTGAAACAAGCCCGTGCAGTTAAAAGAGACAGAACATGAGGCTTTACTGTACCCGGTCCTCGTGACCACTAATTTGGCTTCTAGGAAAGAGCCATATGTCTACCATTCCTTCCCACTCCCTCACCCCCAGCCCTGGCAGAACACAGTCTGGTGCCAGCAGCACCACCTCTGGGATACCAGAAGCCAGGCTCTTGCCCATGTGGTCTTTCTCCCCATCCAGTGACCCCCTCCCAGCCCTCATCACCTCCTGGGCCTGCTGCCTGCACACCAGTTCCTTCAGGGTTCCTGGATTTGGAACCCTTATCTGGTTCCAAATCCAGGGACGCCTCACCCATCGGGGATTTCCAGGTGACCTGCCCCATGCCGGGGTTCAGATGTGGGGAGAAGGGCCGGCCACTCTCAGGCCCAGCACCAGGGCTTTAGCCTGGGGATGCGGGGCAGTGCCTCGGGCAGCCACCTAGCTCCACCACCTACTGACTGTAAATGACTTGGGGGCAAAACATTGACCTCTGGGGCCTTCAGCTTCCTTGTCATTAAAGACAGAGCAGGTGGCCCCACCCCACCTCACAGGCTTTGAGTGGGAAAAAAATGGCTTATGGAACATGGAAGGGTGGACCGCGCTGTCCAGGACTAAATTTAGGGCTGCCAAAAAGAAGGGCAGCATGGTACTGCAGGCAGTTAGGGACATGGGCTCTATAAGTTCAAATCCCTGCCCTGCTGCCTCGACTGTGTAACCTTGGGAAAATTATTTAACCTACCAGAGTGTCTGTTTCCTCATGTGTAACGTAGGGATGACCCCAGCAGACCTCATCTGCTGCTGTAAGGATTCAGTGAACACGAAGTACACAAAGCAGTGGGGGCAGTGCCTGGCTTATCATGGTAAGTAATTTAGGAATGCTCCCTGTCAGATTATCACGTTGGGGCCTTGGTGACCCTGAGGCCTGCCCACACATGTGCCTGGTGTGTGCAAGGGAAGCCCACACACCTGAACCACATGTCCTGCCCTGGGCCACATTATTTAATCCCTTATGGCCTCAGTGTTGCCATGTAAAAGTAATGAGTGGACTGTCTTAAGGAACTGTGTTATAGAAACAGGGTTCTAAAAAAACCCTACGACTTCCTGAGCTTAGATTCAAATGAAGACTATATTCTCAGTCTCCTTTGTAGTTAGGTGGTGTCTTGCCTTTGAGCCCTGGTCAACAGGATAAGTGTGGAAGTCCCCTTTCTGTTTCTCTCATTCTCAGTGCTCTCCCCTTCTTCCGAAGCCATGAGTTACAGGTGGTGTGGCCACTGGAAAGAAGCATGTAGGTCCCTGAGTCACTGCATGGAAGGCAGCTGCCTATAAAGGGCACCCACACATAAAGGATGGTAACATGCCCAAGGAAGAATTCTAGAAGGGACTCATTCTAAAATGTTTATTGAATATTTCTATATATGGGATGAAGAGATGAATCTAACATCAATTCTTCTTAAAAAAAAAAAAAAGAATATCTAAACTTTGAATGATTACCATGTGGCTGAGCTGAGTGCTTTTCTTGCATAATCTCAATTTTGTTTTAACAATCATCGAATCTGATATTGTTGGCATCTCCACTTTATAGATAAAAAATCAACACTTAAAGAATTTAAGGAAATGTCTTAAGGTTCCAAAGGTAGTAAGTAGCAGAGCCTAAACTTAAAGCCTAGGCATTATGATTCTAAATCTATGCATGTTTTTAGTCACATTGCTGCCATGATCTTTCTTCCTTAAAAGGATCCATGATCTCCTTGTAGAAACATCCCACGGGCACAGAGAGCCAAGTTATAAAGCAGAAAGTCTTGAATACCATAAGAGAGGGCAGGTAAAATGCTGTCAGGATTCAGAGGAGGGAAGAGTAACTTCCAGCAGGGAACTCAGGAAACCTCCCTGGTGGATGTCACATCAGCTCTATAAACCTGTAAAATCACATCCTGAACGCCTGGACTCTGCAGCACCATCCCCCAACTCCACCCCTCCCTCTATCAGTGTGGTCCTTCCTCCTCCTTCTCCTCTTCCTACCCAATCATACAAACATTGTTTGTCCAACTGACATCTCATGTCTTCTGGAAAGCTCCTCTAAGAAAATACAAGAATCCTTACATGTGTTTTGAAATATTAATAGACACTGCAGTTATCCATCTAGGGGTGTGGTGCCATAGTTCACGGAAGTATCTCAGAGAACACCAGGGTATAGAGGGCCAATGGGCTGGTGCCTTGGAGAATCAACCATAGAGGAAGGCAAAAATGATTCTCTTGGCAGCAAAGAAAAAAGTCAGCAAAAAGTCAAGCATGCTGATGTGAATGTGGTATCCATGGCAGTTGGTTCCTGCCACCAACTGTCACCAACTGATGGGGATAAAGCCTGGGGGGAGTTGCCCTCAGCCCCAGAGATGAAGTTATTGATTTCAACTGGGATTACCATAGTACGCTGCATATTACTTTCCTTACAAAACTATTTGTGGCAAGTTACACTGGAAATGCTTTACATTACTATCTGGGTGACCTAGTATGTTACAGTTTTGGGGATATGGGCCAGGAGCATATATTTTGATAAAGCTCTGTGGATGATTCTGAAGCATTCTATTAGATTATAAAATCTGTTCTGGAATAGAAGAATCTGACCTTCTATTCCAGAACAGATTTTATAATCTAAGAGAATGCTTCAGTTACACCCAAGAGCCTGTGCCAAGACAGTCTTCAGTTATACCCCAGAGCCTGGGCATGGGATACTGAGGCACCAGGTACCTAAGTAGAGGTGCACAGACCCAGTGCACAGACCCAGACATGATACAAGCAAATCTCAGGTTCTAGTATGGGGATTAGGCCTAACTGTCTGGCTGTATGCTTCTCTCTTTGAAGTCTTCCCAGGTTATTGGTTGACTTGCTCCTGGAATGGGATTATTTGGCGGTCAATGCCAAGAGGAGAAATTTTCCTTCAGAGTTCAGAATTAGGGATAATTAGTCATTGCTATCGACGGTAGAAGGAGGGTGAGAAAGTGTAACTTCAGAGTCACAGTAGCTTCTGCTTAAACCGGAACATTTCTCACAGACTGGAGCAGAGAAATAGAATAATCCACCCAAACTCCCACTGGAGAAGTGTCTGGAGTAGCATGTCAGAAACAGAGGCAAAGCTGTCTTCTCAGAATGAAAATCAACCCATCCATTCACCAAGAGGTTGGAGACAAAAGAATTCCAGTGCCTCTTTGACTCCACTACCTAGCTATGTGATGCAGAGAACATTCTTTTTTTTTTTTGCCTGGGTCATTCTACTAAAATAAAACATTTTGACCAACTTGATAAAGCAATTCATAGCAGTGAGTTCCATACTTTGACTTTCCAAAGTGGCTATTTACAGTCAAAATCATTATATAAGTAATACTAATTATTTCTAACGAACAAAATTATGAGATCATTTTGCCCAATACTATCAAGTTACACATGGGGAAACTGAGCCCAGAAAAAAGAAGAGGCTTGACTGTCATCACATAGTCAGTCAATGCCCTGTGTTATCAAAGTCACCCATGATTTATAGTTTCCTGAAGGAACTTGCAAGTTCCATGGCAGAATCTCAATTGTTGAAATGACCCAACCAGGCTGTAAGCAGAAAGAAACTGAAAAAACCATGTGGAGCAAATCATGCTTTTTATAAAAGAAACCAAGACTTGAAGAAACAAAGGGCCTGAAACACAGCTTTCTGGACTTGATTTACCATGAGAAGGCCCATTAGATATTAAATGATACCATGCAAATTTAAGCTATTATCACTGTGTTCAGTAATTTTTTAAAAAACTATTTATGGAACTGAGTACATCACATGTATTTTTTTTACACACTAGCAAGTTAGGAATTCTTGTCTCCATTTTGAGGTTGAGGAAGTGGGTTCCTGGGGGTGAAGTGACATGCTGTGGCCATGAAGCTTGGCATATGTAAGGTCAGGACTCAAACCAGGGCTATAAGGATGCTTTTGGCACCATTCTTCCCGTGCCTGCCACACTGCTTCCCTCATTTAGGCTGATACGTGCATACTCAAAGGTCATGGGAAAGGAAACATAATACTTCGGGGAAATTTTGGAATCAGGACAATATTGCCTCTTCAGGAAGTAATAACTTGCTGGAAATAGATAAAGAGTGAAAAATCCAGACAGCTTGACGTTTTCTCATACAACAATAGGTCACCTTGCAGTTTTGCTGTGAAAAATGTTCATTCATTACTCAGACACTGGCTGAGTACTTACCACACATTAGCCACAGTGCCAGACCTTATAGAGGTCACAGTGGAATTGTTCCCAGGCTCTGCTTTCCAGGAGCTCAAAACCAGGGTGTAAGTCATGATTGATTGCCACGTAGATTGCTTCTTCTTCTGTAGAAGCTGGGTCATCTTCATTGACTTTGGACTTGGCCAGTAATATGTAGGAGACAAAAAGTATAGTATATCCAAAGTTTTAAAAGACATTGCAAGTTTCTTCCACTGCTCTTCTGCCCTTTGCCATGACGATGATAGGTCCTAGAGAGTGTTGCTCTATCTGTCTGGGTCCCAGAATGAGAAGATATCTGGCATTGAACCTCACCTCATAGAGTTGTATCCTGGAGCAGAGTCAACCAGCATCCTACATGAGTGAGAAATGAATATTGCTCTACATCGCTGGGCTTGTTTGGGGTTGTATGTTAAAGAAGCAAAGTGGACTGACAGAGGACATGAAATTCTAATACAAGATACAAGTTCTGAGATGATGAGTTCTGAGAGAAATACAGACACCCTTTTTTTTTTTTTTTTAGTTTATAGAAAGAAATAGATTGCTTATGTTGATAAAAATCAGGAAGGCCTTATGAATATGGTGGTATGTGAGGTAGACACTGAAATTAATAGGACTTGAACATGGAAATAAGGTGGGATGGTTTCTGATGCTCCCATTATTCAGGGCTGGGGCAGGAAGTTGGGGAGGGTCAGTAGGGTTAGAATATCTGAGAAAAATCTGTTTCTTCTATGTTATCTTGCAAATACTTTAGGGCTGTATTCATTTTGATGACCTACTCTTCATCTATAGAATCTCAGGAACTGATCATAGTAGACTAACTTTTCCCCAGAGATGTTTTGGAGAATAGAGTGCCTGATGGCATATGCATCTGATAGAGATTGGGAAGCATGCCTTAGATTCAGAAGGCAGGAAAAGTGAAGGAAAAGTATGAGACAAGACATCAGAATAGCTGGGCTCATCGCTGTTCTTGAGATTAAAGGACTTTGTGATTTGCGTTTATGTTCCTCCCCTACCTGGCCTCAATCCCCCCACCCTTTCACTGAGGGGATAGAGTAAGAGGCTCTGAAAAATCTGAGCTGCTAAGGATTCATTTTAATGAAAGACTCCAATGTTAGGTTTGACTTCAGCTGCCAATTAAGTGTCATGTCACACATGCATATAAGGTCGCCAGGTTGACCTAGACAATGGAAAACATCAGCTTTGACTCTCATAAAGGTCTGCCAGTTAATTGCCACTCTCCTCACTTCCCTGAATCTTATTCTTTCATATCCATGTTAATATCCATGTTAATGTTTTCCTCTATCATTTCTTAAAATCTGTATATATTCTTTAGGAAGCTTTTCTTTCCCTCACTCTTTAAATCTTAACTGCTTATAAACAAATACTGAATACCATACTCAATTTCTTCCATTTATAACTCCTTTATCACTTCCTCTAATTCTGACAGAAACTTAGATTTCTCACTCTGTGGCTGATTCTGAACTGTTCAAGCTGAAAAACCCATTATTCCTGTCTTTTATCCCAAACACAAAAATTACCATCTCAGAAAATTCTGTTGGCCCTATGTTAAAAAATAGATCCAGAATGTGAGCTCTTCTCACCAACTCCAACACGATCACTGTACTTTCCCATCATTGTTGCTGTAATGTAACTGGTACTCCTGGTCTCTACATTCTACACTCCACATGGTTGCTAGAGTGATACTTTGAAAAGTAAATTAGATTTGGCAGCCATGAAAATGTGCTGCTCAGATCTCCTGTTTCAGGGAGCATAATCGATTGATGAACCCAGCTACTGTCCCTTAGATACATCACCATATCTGTGCCAAGACAGTGTTTCTCGAGGTTTGCTTCTAGTCAGTGACCACACAGAGTGGGGGTACTGATGTAGGCCCATTCCTACAATATGTAGGACTCTACTAATGGGTAGTTTTGGTTCAAAGACAACCATTGGCTTGGCCAAATCCTTCTTAGAACAGTCCAAGACTCTTCCTATCCAATCCTGCTTTCTTTCTCTCTTTTTTTTACAGGAATCAGATCTATATTGAGATCTGAAGTCTTTCCTCGACTACTCCAGCCTTCATAGGCATTTTCACCAATGCATTTCTTTTTTCTTTAATTTAATTAATTTATTTTTTTATAAAGCAGGTTCTTATTAGTTATCTATTTTATACATATCAGTGTATACGTGTCAATCCCAATCTCCCAATTCATCCCACCACCACCAACCCCCGCAACCGATACATTTCTAAGTGAACTCCAATAGGATGAACCCAAACAACTCTATTTTCAGACACATCATAATCAAGCTGTTGAAAATTTAAAATAAAGAAAAAATGTCTGAAAAGAGCCAGAGAAAAAATGACACATTACTTCTAGAAGAACAATTACATGAATGACAGGATATTTCTCATCTAAAGCCATGGAGGCCAGAAGGAAGTGGGCAATATTTTTAAAGTGCTGAGAGAAAAGAGCTGTCAACCCAGAAATCTATAGTCAGTGAAAATATCCTTCAGGAATGAAGGTGAAATAAAGACATTCTCAGAAGAAAAGAAACTAAGTAAATTTGTCAATAGCTTATTGTTTTTTAAAAAAATGCTGAAGAATGTTTTTCAAATGGAAGGAAAGTGATCCTAGAGGGAAACTTGGAGCATCAGCAATAAAGAAAGAGCAACAAAAAATAGTAAAATTCTTGGCAAATATATTATTCTCTTCCTCTTAAGATCTTCAAAATATATATGACAACATAATACAAAAATTAATGACATTGTCTGATTGGGTTTCTTGATGTTTTTAAATACAATGTATGTAAAGACAACAACAGGAGGGGGAGATTGTAAAGGATGTTCATGATGGTAAGCTTTGTACATTGACTTGAAATGGTAAAATATTAATTCTAAGTAGAAAGTGAAATGATTCGTATAAATATTGTAATCCCTTGGGCAACGAATATAAAGCTATAAAAGAGTCAAAAACCCAATAGATGGATTAAAATAGGATACAAAATATGATTTAAATAATTCAAAATAAGACAGGCAATAGAAAACAAGGGAATAAAAAAGATAATATGTGATACATAACAAAATAGTAGACTTGGTTCTAAAACAAAACAAAACAAAAAAAACAATAATTACATTACACATAAAAGATTTGAGCATGATAATTAAAAGGCAGAGAGTATTAAATTGTATAATAAAGTGTAAGACCCAACTCTGTGCTGCTTACAAGCAACTCACTTTAAATATAACTATATAAGTATGTTAAAAGTAAAATAATGATAAAAGAAGATATACTTTGAAAACTCATATCAAAAGAAAAATAGAATGGCTATATAAACATCAGACAAAGTAGACTTGAGGAAAATGCCAAGTATAAAGAGGGATACATATGATAAAAGGGTCAATTTACCAGAAGACAAAACAAAACTAAATGGTCATGTACCTAACAACAGAGCTTCAAAATATATGAAACAAAAACTGAGAGAGCTAATAACATGGAAAACAGGAAAACAATAAAGAAAATAAATAAAACCATAAACTGGTTCTTTGAAAATCATCAATAACATTGATAAATATCTATCTAAGCAAATAAGAGAAGAAAAAAGACACAGATTACTATATCAGAAACAAAAAATGGGATATTATTACAGACTCCATAGATAGATGTTTATTGAGATATAATTGACATATAATATTAGTTTTAGGTATAAAACATAATAATTTGATTATATATTGTAAAATGAGACTCCATAAATATTAATAATAAGAGATTATTGTGAATAAATCTACATGTAGAAATTTTGACAACTTCAATGAAATGGACCAATTCCTTCAAAACCACAAACCAACAGAGGTCACCCAAAATGAAATTCACAATTTGAATTGTTCCTCATCTATTAAATAAATTGATTTCATTGTCAGAAACTTTCTGAAAAAAATTTCCAGGCCTAAATGGTTTCACTGGCAAATTCTGTCAAACACTTAAACAGACATTAAAAATTCTCTACACTCTCTTTCAGAAAATGAGAGGAAGGAACACTTCCTAACTTATTTTATGAGTCCAGTATTACCCTATCACCAAAAGTAGATAAAGGAAACAACAGAATAATATCCTTCATAAACACAGGAGTAAAAATCCTCAACAAAATCTTAGCAAATCAAATCCAGAAATATGTATAAATTATAATACACCTTGATTGAATCCACTATTTTAATATAGTAAAGAAGAAAAACTACATGAACATATCCATTTATACAGAAAGCAGAATTTAACAAAATTCAACATCTATTCATGATAACAAATAAACATTCAGAAAACTAGGAATAAAAGGGAACCTTTTTAATCTGAAAAACATAATCTACAAAAAAAGCTGACAGCTAACTTTATACTTAATGGTGAAAGATTGAATTAGTTTTCCTCATACTGGGAACAAGGCAATGAAGTCTCCTCATCACTCTGATTCAACCATACAGGAAATCTAGCCAGTGCAATAAAATAAGAAAAAGCGATAAAGAGTATACCACTTAGAAAGGAAGAAATAAAATTTTCTTTGCAGAAAAATCCAGTGGGATACTATATTTATCAAAATTGCAAAGGCAGTTCAATGGAGAAAGGAGAGTTTAGTCAATAAATAATTTTGGAAATATTGGACATCCACATGCAAAAAAACATTAGCTTTGACTTAAACCTCACCCTTTTACTAAAATTAACTGTAGCAAAGATCTAAATGTAAAAAATAAAACTATTGGAAGAAGTCATAGGAGAAATTCTTATGGCCTTAGGTATGACCACAAAATCATGATACATAAAAGGAAAAAAAATGATAAATTGGATTTCATCAAACTAAAAAAAAAACAAAAGCAAAACCTGTGAATGACAATGTTAAGAGAATGTACATATAAACAACAGACTGAGAGAAATACTTGGAAATTAGATAATGAATAAAAGAAACTTATATTCACAATATATAAAGATTTCTCAAAACTCCACAGTAGGGAGACTTCAAGATGGTGGAGGAATAAGAAGTGGAGATCACCTTCCTCCCAACAAATACATCAGAAATACATCTACATGTGGAACAACTCCTACAGAACACCTACTGAATGCTGGCAGAAGACCTCAGACTTCCCAAAAGGCAAGAAACTCCCCACATACGTGGGTAGGGCAAAAGAAAAAACAGAGACAAAAGAATAGGAATGTGACACACACTGCTGAGAGGGAGCTGTGAAGGAGGAAAAGTTTCCACACACTAGGAAGCCCCTTCACTGGCGGAGATGGGAGGTGATGGTGGGGAAGCTTTGGAGCCACAGAGGAGAGCACAGCAACAGGGGTGCAGAGGGCAAAGTGGAGGGACTCCTGCACAGAAGATCAGTGCTGACCAGCACTCACCAGCCCGAGAGGCTTGTCTACTCACCCCCCAGGCCGGGCGGGGGCTGGGAGCTTAGGCTTGGGCTTCAGTCATATCCCAGGGAGAGGACTGGGATTGGCTGCGTGAACACAGCCTGAAGGGACTAGTGCACCATGGCTAGCTGGGAGGGAGTCCGGGTAAAAGTCTGGAACTGCCTAAGAGGCAAGAGACCATTGTTTTGGGGTGCGTGAGGAGAGGGGATTCAAAGCACTGTCTGAACGAGCTCCAGAGACAGGCATGAGCCACGACTATCAGCGAGGACACCAGAGACGGGCATGAGATGCTAAGGCTGCTACTGCTGCCACCAAGAAGCCTGTGTGCAAGCACAGGTCACTATCCACACCTCCCCTCCCTGTGCAGTCCACCTGTGCAGTCCGCCACTACCAGCGTCCCGTGATCCAGGGACAACATCCCCAGAAGAACACACGGTGTGCCTCAGGCTGGTGCAATGTCATGCTGGCCTCTGCCACTGCAGGCTCGCCCTGCATTCCATACCCCTCCTTCCCCCCAACCTGAGTGAGCCAGAGCCCCCAATCAGCTGCTCCTTTAACCCTGTCCTGTCTGAGCGAAGAACAGATGCCCTCAGGCGACCTACACTCAGAAGTGGGGCCAAATCCGAAGCTGAACCCCAGGAGCTGTGCGAACAAAAAAGAGAAAGGGAAATCTTTCCCAGCAGCCTCAGCAGCCACAGATTTAATCTCCACAGTCAACTTGATGTACCCGGCATCTGTGGAATAACTGAATACACAATGAATCATCCCAAATTCAGGTGGTGGACTTCAGGAGCAATGATATATATATTTTTTTCCTTTTTCTCTTCTTGGGAGGGTGTATGTGTATGCTTCTTTGTCTGATTTTGCCTGTATAGCTTTGCTTTTACCATTTGTCCTAGAGTTCTGTCTGTCCATTTGTTTGTTTGTTTGTTTGTTTTTTAGTATAGTTTTTAGTGCTTGTTATCATTGGTTGATTTGTTTTTTGGTTTGGTTGCTCTCTTCTTTCTTTCTATTATTTTTCTTTTATTATTACTTTAATTTTTTTTTAATAATTTTTTAAAATATTTTATTTTCTTTCTTTCTTTCTTTTTTTCCTCCCTTTTCTTCTGAGCTGTGTGGCTGACAGGGTCTTGGTGCTCCAGCTGGGTGTCAGGCCTGTGCATCTGAGGTGGGGGAGCCGAGTTCAGGACACTGGTCCACCAGAGACATCAGGGCACCATGTAATATCAAATGGCAAAAGCTCTCCCAGAGGTCTCCATCTCAACACTAAGACACAGCTCCATTCAATGACCAGCAAGCTACAGTGCTGGGCACCCTATGCCAAACAACTAGCAAGAGAGGAACACAACACCACCCATTAGCAGAGACCTGCATAAAATCATAATAAAGTCACAGACAACACAAAACACACCACTGGATGTAACATGACTACCAGAAAGACAAGATCCAGCCTCATCCACCAGAACACAGGCACTAGTCCCCTCCACCAGGAGGCCTACACAACCCACTGAACCAAACTTAGCCACTGGGGGCAGACACCAAGAACCGCAGGAACTATGAACCTGCAGCCTGTGAAAAGATGACCCCAAACACAGTAAGTTAAGCAAAATGGGAAGACATAGAAAAACAGCAGATGAAGGAGCAAGATAAAAACCCACCAGACCAAACAAATGAAGAGGAAATAGGCAGTCTACCTGAAAAATAATTCAGAGCAATGATAGTACAGATGATCCAAAATCTTGGAAACAGAATAGAGAAAATAAAAGAAACATTTAACAAGGACCTACAAGAACTAAAAAGCAAACAAACAATGATGAACAACACATCAAATGGCATTAAAAATTCTCTTGAAGGAATCAATAGCAGAATAACTGAGGCAGAAGACTGGATACA
The DNA here is from genome assembly GCF_005190385.1 of Monodon monoceros. NCBI lineage: Eukaryota > Metazoa > Chordata > Mammalia > Artiodactyla > Monodontidae > Monodon > Monodon monoceros. Next base: position 167,788,856 of record NW_021703778.1, read on the forward strand.
TGACCTGGAAGATAAAATAGTGGAAATAACTACTGCAGAGCAGAATAAAGAAAAAAGAATGAAAAGAATTGATGACCGTCTCAGAGACCTCTGGGATAACATTAAATGCACAAACATTCAAATTATGGGGGTCTCAATATTTGAAGAGATTATAGTCAAAAACTTCCCTTATATTGGGAAGGAAATAGTTAATCATGTCCAGGAAGTGCAGAGAGTCCCATACAGAATAAATCCAAGGAGAAACACACCAAGACACATATTAATCAAACTTTCAAAAATTAAATACAAAGAAAAAATATTAAAAGCAGCAAGGGAAAAACAACAAATAACGTACAAGGGAATCCTCATAAGGTTAACAGCTGACCTTTCCGCAGAAACTCTGCAAGCCAGAAGGGAGTGACATGACATATTTAAAGTGATGAAAGGGAAAAACCTACAACCAAGATTATTCTACCCAGCAAGGATCTCATTTAGATTCAATGGAGAAATTAAAACCTTTACAGACAAGCAAAAGCTAAGAGAATTCAGCACCAGAAAACCAGCTTTACAACAAATGCTAAAGGAGCCTCTCTAGGCAGGAAACACAAGAGAAGAAAAAGACTGACAATAACAAACCCAAAACAATTAAGAAAATGGTAATAGGAACATACATATTGATAATTACCTTAAATATAAATGGATTAAATGCTCCCACCAAAAGTCATAGACTGGCTGAATGGATACAAAAACAAGGCTCATAGCTATGTTGTCTATAAGAGACCCACTTCAGTCCTAGGGACACATACAGACTGAAAGTGAGGGGATGGAAAAATATATTCCATGCAAATGGAAATCAAAAGAAAGCTGGAGTAGCAATTCTCATATCAGACAAAATAGACTTTAAAATAAAGACTATTATAAGAGACAAAGAAGGACACTACATAATGATCAAGGTATCAAACCAAGAAGAAGATATAATAATTGCAAAAAGTTATACACCCAACATAGGAGCACCTCAATGCATAAGGCAAATTCTAAGAGCCATAAAAGGGCAAATCAACAGTAACACAATAATAGTAGGAAACTTTAACACCCCACTTTCACTAATGGACAGATCATCCAAAGTGAAAATAAGTAAGGACATACAAACTTTAAATGATACATTAAACAAGATGGACTTAATTGATATTTATAGGACATTCAATCCAAAAACAACAGCATACACTTTCTTCTCAAGTGCTCATGGAACATTCTCCAGGATAGATCATATCTTGGCTCACAAATCAAACCTTGGTAAATTTAAGAAAATTGAAATCATATCAAGTATCTTTTCCGACAACAATGCTATGAGATTAGATATCAATTGCAGGAAAAAAATCTGTAAAAAATACAAACACATAGAGGCTAAACAATACACTACTTAATAACCAAGAGATCACTGAAGAAATCAAAGAGGAAATCAAAAAATACCTAGAAACAAATGACAATGAAAAGACGGCGAACCAAAACCTATGGGATGCAGTAAAATAAGTTCTAAGAGGGAAGTTTATAGCAATACAATCCTTCCTCAAAAAGCAAGAAACATCTCAAGTAAACAACCTAACCTTACACCTTAAGCAATTAGAGACAGAAGAACAAAAAAACCTAAAACTTAGCAGAAGGAAAGAAATCATAAAGATCAGATCAGAAATAAATGGGAAACAAATAAAGGAAACAATAGCTAAGATCAATAAACCTAAAAGCTGGTTCTTTGAGAAAATATACAAAATTGATAAACCATTACCCAGACTCATCAAGAAAAGAAGGGAGAAGACTCAAATCAATAGAATTAGAAATAAAAAAGGAGAAGTAAGAACTGACACTGCAGAAATACAAAGAATTATGAGAGATTACTACAAGCTACTATATGACAATAAAATGGACAGCCTGGAAGAAATGGACAAATTCTAAGAAAAGCACAACCTTCCAAGACTGAACCAGGAAGAAATAGAAAATATAAACAGACCAATCACAAGCACTGAAATTGAAACTGTGATTAAAAATCTTTCAACAAACAAAATCCCAGGACCAGATGGCTTCACAGGTGAATTCTATCAAACATTTAGAGAAGAGCTAACACCTATCCTTCTCAAACTCTTCCAAAATATAGCAGAGGGAGGAACACTCCCAAACTCATTCTATGAGGCCACCATCACCCTGATACCAAAACCAGACAAAGATGTCACAAAGAAAGAAAACTACAGGCCAATATCATTGATGAACATAGATACAAAAATTCTCAACAAAATAGTAGAAAACAGAATCCAACAGCACATTAAACGGATCATAAACCATGATCAAGTGGGGTTTATCCCAGGAATGCAAGGATTCTTCAATATACACAAATAACACAATGTGATACACAATATTAACAAATTGAAGAATAAGCCTATGATCATCTCAATAGATGCAGAAAAAACTTTTGACAAAACTCAACACCCATTTATGATAAAAACCCTCCAGAAAGTAGACATAGATGGAACTTTCCTCAACATAATAAAGGCCATATATGACAAACCCATAGCCACCATTGTTCTCAATGATGAAAAATTGAAACCATTTCCACTAAGATCAGGAAAAAGACAAGGTTGCCCACTCTCACCACTGTTATTCAACATACGTTTGGTTGTTTTAACCACAACAATCAGATAAGAAAAAGAAATAAAAGGAATCCAAATCGGAAAAGAAGAAGTAAAGCTGTCACTGTTAGCAGATGACATGATACTATACATAGAGAATCCTAAAGATGTTACCAGAAAACTACTAGAGCTAATCAATGAAGTTGCTAAAGTAGCAGGATACAAAAATTAATGCACAGAAATCTCTTGCATTCCTATACACTAATGATGAAAAATCTGAAAGAGAAATTAAGGAAACACTCCCATTTACCACTGCAACAAAAAGAATAAAATATCTAGGAATAAACCTACCTAAGGAGACAAAAGTCCTGTATGCAGAAAGCTATGACACTGATGAAAGAAATTAAAGATGATACAAAGAGATGGAGAGATATACCATGTTCTTGGATTGGAAGAATCAACATTGTGAAAATGACTATACTACCCAAAGCAATCTACAGATTCAGTGCAATTCCTATCAAAATACCAATGCATTTTTCACAGAACTAGAACAAAAAATTTCACAGTTTCTATGGAAACACAAAAGACCCCGAATAGCAAAAGCAATCTTGAGAAAGAAAAACGGAGCTGGAGGAATCAGGCTCCCTGACTTCAGACTATACTACAAAGCTACAGTAATCAAGACAGTATGATACTGGCACAAAAACAGAAATATAGGTCAATGGAACAGGATAGAAAGCCCAGAGACAAACCCACGCACATATGGTCACCTTATCTTTGATAAAGGAGGCAAGAATATACAGTGGAGGAAACACAGCCTCTTCAATAAGTGGTGCTGGGAAAACTGGACAGCTACATGGAAAAGAATGAAATTAGAACACTCCCTAACACCATCCACAAAAATAAATTCAAAATGGATTACAGACCTAAATGTAAGGTCAGACACTATAAAACTCTTCGGGGAAAACATAGGTGGAACACTCTATGACATAAATCACAGCAAGATCCTTTTAGATACACCTCCTAGAGAAATGGAAACAAAAATAAACAAATGGAACCTAATGAAACTTAAAAGCTTTTGCACAGCAAAGGAAACCATAAACAAGACGAAAAGACAACCCTCAGAATGGGAGAAAATATTTGCAAATGAAGCAACTGATAAAGGATTAATCTCCAAAATTTACAAGCAGTTCATGCAGCTCAATATCAAAAAAACAAACAACCCAATCCAAAAATGGACAGAAGACCTAAATAGACATTTCTCCAGAGAAGACATACAGATTGCCAACAAACACATGAAGGAATGCTCAACATCACTAATCATTTGAGAAATGCAAATCAAAACTACAATGAGGTATCACCTCACACCATTCAGAATGGCCATCATTAAAAAATCTACAAACAGTAAATGCTGGAGAGGGTGTGGAGAAAAGGGAACCCTCTTGCACTGTTGGTAGGAATATAAATTGATACAGCCACTATGGAGAACAGTATGGAGGTGCCTTAAAACTACAGATAGAACTACCATACGACCCAGCAATCCCACTACTGGGCATTTACCCTGAGAAAACCATAATTCAAAAAGAGTCATGTACCACAGTGTTCATTGCATCACTATTTACAATAGCCAGGACATGGAAGCAACCTACATGTCCATGGAGAGATGAATGGATAAAGACGATGTCACACATATATACAGTGGAATATTACTCAGCCATAAAAAGAAATGAAATTGAGTTATTTGTAGTGAGGTGGATGGACCTAGAGTCTGTCATACAGAGTGAAGAAAGTCAAAAGGAGAAAAACAAATACCGTATGCTAACACATATATACAGAATCTAAAAAAAAAAAAAAAAGTGGTTACGGAGAACCTAGGGGCAGGACAGGATTAGACACATACGTAGAGAATGGATTTGAGGACACGGGGATGGGGAAGGGTAAGCTGGGACGAAGTGAGAGAGTGGCATGGACTTATATATACTACCAAATCTAAAATAGATAGCTAGTGGGAAGCAGCTGCATAGCACAGGGAGATCAGCTCAGTGCTTTGTGACCACCTAGAGGGGTGAGGTGGGGGTTGGGAGGGATAATCAAGAGGAAGGAGATATGGGGATATATGGAAACGTTTAGCTGATTCAGTATGTTATAAAGCAGAAACTAACACACCTTTGTAAAGCAATTATATTCCAATAAAGATGTTAAAAAAAAATCCACAGTAAGAACAAACAGTCCAGTTTAAAACTGAGCAAAAGACTTCAACAATTACTTCTCAAGAAGGATATACCAATGAACAATAAGCACATGAATCTACATTCAACATCATTAACCATTAGTAAAATGCAGTATAAAACCATGGTGAGATACTACTATGTCCTTTTTAGAATTAGAGCATTACCAAGTTCTGGTGACGGTACAGAGCAACTCGGACTTTCCTACGTTGATGGTGGCACTTCAAAATGGTATGGCCACTTTGAAAAACACTTTGGCAATTTCTTTAAAGTTTTGCATGTACTTGCCATCTGACCCAACAATCCTACTCCAAAGCATTAATCCTAAAGAAATGAAAAGTTACATCCACACAAAAACCTATATGAATGAGTCTAACAGTTCTATTCATAATTGCCCCAAACTAGAATCTACTCAAGTGTCCTTCAATGGGTGAATGTATAAACAAACTGGTAAATGTCTCCAAGTAATGGTATACCACTCAGCAGTAAAAGGCACTGAAATCTTGATACACACAACAACATAGATGTGTCTCAAAGGCACTATGCTGAATGAAAAAAACATTCTCAAAAGGTTACAGGATAGATGCCTGAGATGTAAATAATAAAGCTCAGTACCCTCTTATGATGAAAACTCTTTGTGAACAAGAAATAGAAAGAACTTTCCTTAATGTGATAAAGTATATCTACCCAAAATTTATGGCAAATATTGCTTTTCATGGTTAATCATTAGAAATAGTCTCTTTAAAATTATGAACAAGACAAGGATGCTCACTCTCAGTGTTCCTATCCCACATTGCCATGTAAATCCTAGCCAACAGAGTAAGGGGAAAAATCAACATGGAGAAAGAAAAGGGAGAATAAAAACCCGGTATTTTATGGCTCATGATTGTCAATACAGCACACACTAAAGGATCTACAAATTATTAAAAATAAGAGTTTAGGAAAATGGTTACATATGAAATCAATATATTTTAAATTGCATTTCCATATTCAAGCAGAAACAATAAAAATACCATTTACTTTCAATAGCAATAAAAGCATATGGTGCATAGACACCATTCTGTTAAAGATGCACACCTATATTAAAATAATAAAGCTTATTTAAAGTTTTTTTAAAGACCTAAATAAATGGATAGACATACCATATGTAGCAATACAAAGTCTCAATATTTTAATATGTTAAATCTTCTCAAGTTGGTCTATAGATCCAATGCAATTCCAATCTAACTCCCAATAGGTTGTCTTAGAATTTGACAAGCTGATGATTAAAACCTATATGGAAGTACAAAGGCCTAGGAAATATCAAGATACTCTGAGGAAGGATAAGCTGGGTGGGGCAATTTACCCTACCAGGCTTCTAGTTCTATAGAAAAAGTATAGTAATTAAGACCATGTAATATTGGAGTGAGGTAGCTAAATAGTTCAGTGTAACGAAAGAAAGAGCCCTGATAGGGACCCATATGTTGAAACTTGGAATAGAGAATGCATTTTGGAAATTGGGGAAAATGGACCAATGCATGAATAATCTAGATCTTTTGGTTATTCATATGGGGAAAAAAGAAAATGGATCCCCACTTTACAAGAATTCCATATATATTAAAGACCAAAATGTAAGAAATAACATTAAAAATGTTAAAATATATTTTTTTAAATTTTTATTGGAATATAGCTGCTTTACAATGTTGTGTTAGTTTCTACTGTACAGCAAAGTGAATCAGCTATACTTATACATATATCCCCTCTTTTTTGGATTTCCTTCCCATTTAGCTCACCACAGAGCACTGAGTAGAGTTCCCTGTGCTATACAGGAGGTTCTTATTATTTATCTATTTTATACATAGTATCAATAGTGTATATATGTCAATCACAATCTCCCAGTTCATCCCACCCCCCTTCCCCCTTGGTATCCATACTTTTGTTCTCTAAGTCTGTGTCTCTATTTCTGCTTTGTAAATAAGATCATCTATACCAATTTTTTCAGATTCCACATATATGTGTTAATATACGATATTTGTTTTTCTCTTTCTTTCTAAGGGTGTTTATACAGAAGCCCTCCTCACCCCCCTACCATCTCACCTAAGGAAGACATAATGACATAAAGGATGTGATTGTAAATTTTATTATATTAAAATCTAACACATTCATCCAAAGACACCACACAGGTTACAAAAAGACAAGCCACAAAATAGAAGAGTTGCAACATACAAAGCAACAAAATAGTTATATCTAAAATACATTTGGATATATATTATCCAAATATAATATATAAAATATATTTGGTCTAACCCAAATCAATAAGAAAAATACAACGATTCAACAGAAATCTGGATAAGGTCCTTGAACAGTCCCATTCATATATATCTAAATCTATATCTACCCAGTCTAATTAGGAACAAGTTAAATACAAATTAAGACCATTTACAATCAACAGATAGGTAAAAGTTAAGATAACCAGCAAAGCCAAGTGTTAATGATTATACTCATATCTTGCTATTAGGAGTAGAAATTGGTACAACCTCTTTGGAAAGCAATCTGGCATTATCTCATAAACGTACATTTCCATTCCCAAGTATGTTACATTCATTCTATTCTCAGGTGTATATACTCTTGTACATGTGACCTAAGATACAGGTACAAGAGTATTTATACAAGCAGTGTTCATAGTAGCAAAAAACTGAACCAAATTCAAGTATCCATCAACTGGAAAATAAATGAATATATTGAGGTATATTCACCCAGTGGAATTTGCATACTAGTTAAAATGAATCAATGTTACACACCAACATAAATATGTTTTAAAGTATAAGGTAGGTTGAAAAGTGACAGGTGTAGACTGTTACGTAGATAATCGTTCTGTTTTTATAAAACAAAAAATAATTTGAAAAAAATGGTATATAGTTTAGGAATAAACATAAATACATAATACAATTTCAAAAGGGAAGTTGATAAACCCAAAATTCTCTGTGTGGGGTGTTCACAGAGCAATGGTGAGGTATACATTATGGCATTTTATAATCATGCTTCTTAACATGCACATATTAAATTTGTTATTTTGTGTAGGTCAAATGATATTTCTTTAAAAGAATAAAAAGATAAGAGCATGAGCAGAAAATGAATGAAGCATATAAGGGCTTAAGGAATGCAGAGCTCTTAGACTAGGAAAAGACAGATTGTGGATAGTTTTATGTGAGAGTGTGGCCTGAGTATTAAGGTTTTCCTGGGGCTTGGATTACCATAAATAAGGGGCAGAAGTGTGTTCTGGTTGTCCACTGCTACATTAAAAACCATTCCACAATCTAATGGTTTAGGCAACAACCACATTTATTTTGCTCATGGATCTGCAGTTAGGGCAGGGCTCAGCAGAGACAGCCTGAGTCTGCTCCACTCAGTGTCAGCTGGGTCAGTTCTCTGTCTGAGATGGGGGTCCTTAGAAGGCTTGTTCACGCACACATCTGAGACTCAATCAGCTGGTGCCGGCAACATCAGAGGCTCCTGGGGCACCATCTCCTTCTCCCTCTCCCTCCGTGTGGTTTCTCCAGCTCGGTGGCTTCAGGGGAGCCAGTCTTCTTAGATGTTGGCCCAGGTTTCCTAAGGTGCATGTCCAAAGACAGAGAGCCAGGAAGAAGCTGCCCTTCCTTTTCAAACTGGGCCATTTGCAGCAACATGGATGGACCTAGAGATGATCATACTAAATGCCAGACAAAGACAAATATTATATGATATCACTTATATGTGGAATCCAAAAGAATGATACAAATGAACTTATTTGCAAAACATAAATAGACTCACAGACATAGAAAGCAAACTTATGATTACCAAAGGGGAAAGGGGAGTGGGGGAGGGATAACTTAGGAGTTAAGGATTAGCAGATACACACTACTATATATAAAATAGATGAAAAACAAGGTCCTACTGTATAGCATAGGGAACTATATTCAATATCCTGTAATAAACTATAATAGAAAAGAATATGAAAATATATGTATATATACAAAACTGAATCACTTCGCTGTACACCAGAAATTAGCACAATATTGTAAACTATATTTTAAAAAAACAAACAAAAAACAAAGAGAGAGCCAGGCAGAAGCAGTCCCTCCTTTTCAAACTCAGCCACAGAAACCATGCAGCGTCACTCCTGCCATGTCCCAGGCATCTAAAAAGCCCACCCACTTTTCAAGGGAGGGAACAATAATATTTGATGGAGAAATATAAAGTTTCTGGAAAAACAAGTAGAACCAGAAATGCTATTGTGGTCATTTTGCAAAAATGTGTTCTGGCACAGTGTGCTATGTAATCCCTCAGACTGGATGGAATGTGGGGTCTAGGTAAAGAGGTACATAAGAATCAAGGTTGGAGGGATGTGGAAAGCCCTTAAGTATAGGCTACGGTGTTTACGTTTGCAATAGGATCTAAAGGGAGTCATGGAAATTCATGATTCAAAGGGTGGTGGGCAGAAAATGCCATTTGAAGAGGATGCTTTGTACCAACGTGAGAAAGATATAAGGAAGGAGAAGCTGGTGTCAGAAAGATCTGAAGGATGCCTTGCCTAGCCCAACAGGTGTAAGGGGACCTAAGGGTGGCTATAGAAATGGTGAGAAGAAAAATCAAAGACAAAGGGCAGGGACATGGGATGTTCCTGAGTAACCAGCAGTTGCCAAAAGTCCACAAGGACTCAGGACTTCATCACTAAACTCCATCATCACGAGGAAAAATTCTTAAAATGCCAGTCCCCTGGTTCTCAGAACTGTCTCACCAAGCAACCTTGCACCACCTCATTGCAGGCAGAATGTGATGCCCTGACAGGACAGGAACTGAATAATTTAGAGTGATGTTGTCCATAAATATTTAATGATATGAAAAAATGTTCATGAGACAATGTTAAGTGAAAAAAAAAAAGGCACATTGCAAAATAGTATAAATGCCCAGAAAGAAAGAAAAGAAGATGTTCCCTAAAATATTAACAGGATTTATCTCCAGCCGGGGGAATTTTCATTTAACTGTTTTTATCTTTACATTTTTATATGTCTAAATTTCTGCAATAAAAATGTATTAACATTTTAATAAATAAAAGATAGCAATTGTTATAATAATTTTTAAAATATCTAGTCTTGTGCTAAATAAAACCAGATAGAGGATATTTTAATGAGACTTATTCAATCAACCTTTTACTATAAAATTGTATTTCCTCTGTTAGGAGGTTTGCACAATTAAAGCTGAATTTTCTTACCTATTAAAATACACAGCAGCTCTCAAAGTGTGACTTTCCTTGGATTCAAGGATGGCTTAATTCTTTTTTGTAATAATACTAAGATGTTATTTCTCTTTGTCACTGTGTTGACATGCAAAAGGGTGCAAGAGCGACACAGGGTAAAACTGTGGGTGCCTTAGCATGAATCAGGGTGGTGGCACCATGCTGTCCAGTGGTTATTGTATTTACAACCACAGGCAGTAAAAAAAGAAAACAGCAGGGAAAAAATGCCAGTTATACTTAAGCATATCCCTAATGGAGCAGTAAAAAATATTAATTGTCTTGAATCTCGACCCTTGAGTACAATCTTTTTAATATTCTGTGTGACGAAATGGAAGTCAGGATAGGCCCTTGTGCTGTGTGCCCAGGTACTTGGGAAACGTGTATGTGACTGACTGACAGATCAGACCAGCTGCTCTTTCCACACGCTCACCATTTTTACTTGAAAGAACAACTGACAAACTACAGTTACTAAACTTGGGTATTTGGTAGATATTTTTGTGAAAATGAATCAAGTGAGCCTTCCACTTCAGAGGAAAACAAATGGTAGTATTTGCTGCTAATGGTAAAATGTGAACCTTGAAGGAAAAAAATAGAATTTTTGGATAACTTTTACTTTCCACCATGAGCTTGAGAGCTTCCCAATAAGTAAAGACTTTGTCTTTTGATGGGATAAGCAGTGACTTGTTTTTAAATGCTGTATATGAAGTGCGTCAACATTTGGAAATTCTGCATGACTCGGTAAAGCAATATTTTCCAAACAACCAATGAATGATGTTATAAGATTTTGAGTGCACAGAAGTTCCATTCAAAGTGCAAGAGATCATGAAAGAGAATACGAAAAGTCTATGGCTTCAGATTCCACATTGCAACTAACTTTCAAGAAACTACCACTTTTGGAGTTTTGGTGTAGTAGAAAAGAAAAATATCTACAATTAACTGAAAAGACTTCTAAAGTACATTCTTTTCTCACCTCTGTGTGAGGTCAGGTTTTTATCAGATACTTCAACCAAAATGGCCTATCCAAGAACTTGCATGCAGAAACTTATATGAGAATCTGACTGTGTTCCACTGAGCCAGCTATCAGAGATTTGAAAAAAAAAAAAAGAAAAGCAATGCTACTTCTCACTAATTTTTTTATTAAAAAAACAAACAGCTGTGGTTTTTGGTTTAGAAAATATGGTTGCTTTTCATTAAAATGATACTTTATTAGCACACAATGGGTTTGTTTTTATTTGTAAAGTAAATAGATATTTTGAAATTATTCATTTTAATTTCTATTAAAGTAAATGTTGATATATGTAAATCACATAAACACTGTTTGGGGTCCTGAGACCAAACCATTTGAGCGCCACTATATTATAAGAAGACATATATCAGATACATAGGAGGAAATTACCTTCTTCCTGGATATCTTTGTATAAGGACACGATGTGTGGAGGTGCCTTTGTCATCTTGAAGGGCAGATGAAAGATGAAACCAACCAGCTGAAGATGGCACAGCAGAATCTCAGGAAAAAAGAGCTCTTGATGACATCCTTAAGCCACTGAGTTGATCAACTGTGTTGACCTACCTTTGGACCTGTCATGCGAGATAATAAAAGTGTTCTGATCCTTCAAGCCACTCTTAGTTAAGGTATTCTGTTATTGGAACTAAAGGCATCCCAACTCCTATATGAGCCATCTCACAGTAGGACGAACCAGGCATTTATCCAGCTGTGTCTGGTTCTGTGCTGTGTGATCTTTGATATATTATCCCACGTAAACCTCACGATCAACATGGTGAGAGAGGTGGTAATATTCCCACTCAGATTAGATGCCTGAAGCACAGAGTGTGTATATTAATTACCTGAGGTCACAGATAAAATTTCAATCAATACTCAAACCATAACTTTTTGGCTTCCAAGTCTGTTCTCTATTATAACCTTCACCAAGTTTAATATCGCAAGTCAGCATTTCCGACTGTACCAAGTATAAACATCTCAGAGTGCTTTTCAAGCACGACAGTAATCTTTCAAATTTAATAATCAAATATAATTGAGCTTTGTCTGTTTTTAATTTTCACTTTTACTTCATAATTACCCAGGCAGTTAGTTTTTCCTTATGGCACTTGGAGAATTGTTTTCATATTTCACAAAACTATTTTTACTCTATACTGTAAGTATATCTTGCTATGTCTGTATTCCCAGTGGACTGCGAATTCCATCACAGGGCTTGACATATAATAGGGGTTTCATAACAGTTAGTGTAGTGATGATAACTTCATAGAGTATCCACTGCAGACTAGGTACTTGTTATATATTACTGTTAATCCTGATGGTAGCTCTTTGCCATGGTTATTATTATCCCCATTTTATAGGTGAGGAAATCGAGTTCAACAAGGCTGACCCATACAAAGACACATGGATAGTTAGTGTGTGAGGGTGAATTCAAGCACACTTCCTTCTGGGAACATTAAGGAGCGAAACTGGAAATAGTTATTAAGCCTTTTTCTCTCACTTAATACCTCTAGTTATTAGAAAGTCACTCTTTACCAGGGAATCCATTCTTTTACAGACAAGCTTAATAGTGGCAAAGTTCTTCCTTAGGGGGGATTTGCATTTCCACCCATAATCCTATGATGACAAGAATCCAGAGTCTAGTTACAACTAACTGAGCCCTGCAGAGACAGAGAGTGTGGGGCTGGTGTATGTGTGTGACTGCAGGATCCTGAATGGAGGGAGGGGTGTCAAGGGCATGGTTAAGTTGAGAAGGTCTTTAGCGTCTGAGATACGGGATTTCTATGTTTTTTTGATATTTTTATCTTTATCACCTTCCTACCTTTTCACATATTGGCTCCCTTGTATATGCCCAACTCCATGATAAGTACTTTACAATGACTTATTTTTATTCTTCTAACAACTCAATCAGTAGGTGACATTATTTTTTTCTCTTTTATAGTTGGGGAAAATGAGTCCCAGAGAGGTGAATCCACTTGTCCAAGTTTACACAACTAGTGAGTGGCAGAGCTCTCCCAGGCAGTCTATCTCCAAACCAATGTTTTCCATCACTGGACTTTACTTCTTCTTCTACATTCCTGAAAATGAAGGGAGAATAGAGGTACAAATCATGGAAGCCCCCTCTCCCCTGGCATAAGATAAAATACTCAATTACAACAAGCTTTGACTAGTCTGTTCAAGTAGCCAAGTTACAGATTATAACTCTTCAAAAACAGAGTTTTGCAAGTGACCTAATGAGCAATTTTAATTTGCTCTTTGGTCTTCAGACTGTCTTTTATGCTTTTAACTGATTCTGGAAACAGAGTTCAGCCAAATGAATTTCAGGAAATGAATGAACTTTGATATGCATTTATTAGAACTTCTTCCTTCTCGCGCTTTTATGTCATATGCTGAACTAGAAAGTTTTAAGATGAAAATTCTAAATTGCTACAGCTTTAATTTACATGCAGTGAGATGCACAGATATTAAAAGTATAGTTGGATGAATTTGGACAAATATGTACCCTCATGTAACCAACATTTAAACTGTGTTAAATGGTGTCCAAAAAGCTGCCAACAGTCCTTTCTCTATATATGTATGCCTGCTGTCCTTCCCATGAATAGACAGAATCTGTTTCTCCTTCCTTTGAATCTGGGATGAACTTGTGACTTAACTTGACCAATAGAATGTAGCAGAAATGAGGCTCTGCTAGTTCTAGACCTAGCCTGTAAAGGAGGTTGCTTCTGTATCTGTCATGTTGTAAGAAGACAGTCCAGACAACTGGTAACCCCAGGACATATTACAGAGAGTCACAGAACCACCAAGCACAGAACCACACTGCACAAAGGGAAGAATTGAATCAATGTTTTAAGGCACTGAATGTTGATACAACCAAGGATATACAGGACATTTCATCACCACAGAGCATTTCCTCATGATCTTTTACAGTTAATCCCCACTGACCCTCACAGCTAAATGCTTCACATTATTTCTATTCTCATAGCCTAGTCATTACCCATTCTTAAACTTCAAAGGAACTAAACTTCAAGTGATCTTTTATATGCAGGAAATGATGCAACATTTACTCTTGTATTTGGTTTCTTTCACTTAATATAACGTTTCTGATATTCATCCATGTTGTTTTTATGTATTTAGTTTAGTTTGTTATTCTTTTCATTGTTGTGTATTATTCTATACGTATACCAAAACCTGTTTATCTATTCCCCTGATAATAAACATTTGGATCATTTTTAGTTTTTAACGATAAGCAATAAAGCTGCTTTGAAGATTCTGTTACACATGTTTTTGTGGGCATATATCATCATTTCTCTCCCATAAATCCCTAGGAATAGAGTGGCTGGGTCATAGGATAAGTGAATGTTTAACATTCAAAGAAACTAATGAAAGTTTTCTCAGAATGGTTGTGCCATTTCACATTACCCCAAAAATGTATGAAATCTCATTGCTACACAACCTCATTGCTATTTGTAGTAGTTGGTGTTTTAGTTTTACTCATTCTTGTGGGTGTGGGTTGATTTCATTGTGGTTTCAACTTATATTTCTTAGATGACATATAATTTTGAGCACCTTTTAGTGTTCTTTCATTTACCTTCTTTAGTGAAATAAATGCTTAAGCTTCTTGCCCATTTTTATTGGACTGTGATCTTCTTATTTTGATATGTGAAAGTTAAATATTTATATATTCTGGATATAAATTCTTTGTGTAACAAATTCTTTATTCTCACTCTGTGGCTTGCCTTTTTATTTTCTTAATATTTTCTTTTGATGACAAGTAATTGATTTACATGAAGTCAAATTTGCTGATTTTATTTTTCTCTTATGTTTAATGCCATTTGTATTCTAAGAAATAAGGTCACAGCATTGTTCTTCTTCTTTTTCTAGAATCTTTAGAGATTTGGCTTACATTTAGTTCTATGGTCCATTTCAAAATAATTTTTATATGTGGTGTGAGGTAAGATCCCTTTTGTTCCATATTACTATCTAGTTGATACAGCAACATTTCTTGAAAAATACTTTCTTTTTCCCACTGTATTGCACAATGACCTGGCCAAAAATTAATTGGCCACATGTTTGTGAGTCTACTTTTGGATTTCTTATTGAATTCTAATGGTCTGTCTTGATATTCTCACTCCAATAACACTGTTTATAATATTGTAGTTTAGTAAGACTTGTAATCAGAGAATATAAGTTTTCTAACTTCATTATTTCCTTTAAAGATCATTTAAATTTCTACACTAATTTTAGAATCAGCATGTCAATTTTTATAATAAAATCTTCTAGAATTTTAATCGGGATTGTATTAGATCTATAGGTCAATTCAAAGAGATTTGACACTTTGATGGGTTGTCCCATTCATGAATATAGTACATCTCTCCATTTATTTAGGTCCCTAAAATCTGTCTTTCTGCAGTGTTTGTCAGTCTTCAGAGTAGAGGTCTTGCAAATTATTGGAAAATATATTCTTATGTATTTTGTGACTTTTGATATTATAAGTGATGATTTTAAAATTTCACTTTTTAACTGTTCATTTCTCATATAAGTTCAAATATTTTTTGTATTTTTATCTTATATCTGCAACCTTGCTAAATTCACGTATTAATGCAAGCATTTGGGAGTTTGGTTTGTTTTTAGATTCCCTAGGGTAATTTTTGTGAATAATCAGCTGTCTAAGGCTAAAGACAGTTTCACTTCTTTTGTGCCAATCTTATTATGACTTATTTATTTTTCAGACCTAGTACTTGCAAGGACCTACAGGATAATGTTAAAAAGAAGTGCTGAAAGTGAACATCCTTGTTGTATTTCTAATCTTAGATTATCAGAGAAATTGATTTAATAAAATAAGTTTGGAAATGTTTGCGTCTTTTCTATTTGCTGAGAGAGTGTGTAAGAGTTGTTAATTGTGAATTGAACATTTGGTAGAATTTACCAGTAAAACAATCTGAGCCTGGAATTTCTTTGGAAATTTAGAAAAATTAATTCAATTTATTTAATAAATGTAGGAATACTCAAGCTGTCTATTCTTGTTTTGTAAGCTTTAGTAGTTTGTGTCCTTTAATAAAATTGTTAATTTCTTCTCAATTGTCAATTTACTGTTATAAAGTTGTTCATTATATTTCCTTATTATTTTCTTGATGATTATAGAACAGTAGAATCTTTGATAATGTTTAACCTTTTATTTCTGATATTGGTGATCTCCTTCTCTTTTTTTTTTTTTTCTTGATCAGTCTAGAGATATAAATGTATATCATCATCTTTTTAGTTTTTACTTCTTACTCTGGGTTGAGTTTCTCTCATTGTTCTTGTTTCTTAAGATGGAAGCTTAGATAACATCCTTCATTTTTAATGCAAGAATTTGACTCTAAATTTTCCTCCAGACACTGCTTTATCTCACATATTTTAATATTTTATTTTCATTTGTTTCTATCTATTTCTTTATAATCATATTTATAATCATAGCGTCATCATATTTGAAGGGTTCCTTTGTAAACATATAGTCAGCCCTTGATTTTTCATCCATTATAGAATACTATCCTTTTCTTTGGCATGTTTAGAACATTTATATTTAATGTTAGATTTAAATATACCATCTTGCTACTTTTGTTTTCCCATTTGTCCCAACTGTTCTTTGTTTCTATTTTTATTCCCCTGCCATTTTTGGATTAATTGAGTATTTGTTACGCTTCCATTTTTCTTAGGTAGAATCTACTTGCTTTATCCCTTTATTTTATTATTTTAATTGTTGTTGCTGTAACTTATCTCAGTCTCTTTTTAAATATTATATGACCTTAAATATATGGTCAGAACCATACTTCCTATTCCCTTTCACATCTTGTATGATGCCGTTGCCTTACATTTTACTTTTACCTGTCTTATAATGTCACATTTTTTTTTGCCTTAGGCATTAATTATTTATTGAAGGTATTAAAATTGTTTTTAAAAATTTCAGTTTTATTTTGCCATGTATATACAACTTCTGGCACTCTTCCTTTTGTGTAAATTAGAATTTTCAACTGATATTACTGTCCTCTTCCTGAAGAACTTTCTTTAACACTTCTTATTGTGTGAGTTTGCTGCCGAGGGGCTTAGATTTTTTTTAAATATGAAATATCTTAATCATACCTTCACTTTTAAAGGGTATTTTTTTTACTGTATCTGGAATTCTGAGTTGACAGATTTTTTGCAGCACTTTAAAGATATAATTCCATTGCCTCCTGTCAGCTATCATATCTAACTAAAAGTCAGGCTTCATTATCATATTTATTCCCCTGAATATAATATATATTTTTCTGTGACTACTTTTAAGATTTTTTTCTCTTTATTTATTGTTTGCATCAGGTTGACTGTGTTATCCGTTTGTGATTTCCTGAGCTTCTTTGACCTGTGAATGATTTTTTTTTCTCCAAATTTTGACATCTGATCACTATTTTTTCTCTATTTTTCCACTCCAGTTTTTCTCTCCTCTCCTTCTCTTCTCCTTAATCACATGCACAGTAGACAGTTTCATACTGTTCCACATGTCACTGAAGCTTTGTTTAGAGGTTTTCAATATTTTCTTTCATCTCTGGGCTTCACTTTATATTGATGTGTTCACTAATCCTTTCTTTGATATATTCAAAATTATTTTAAGTCCATTATCACACTATTTATTTCATATATTCTATTTTTCTGTTCTAAAATATCCATTGAGTTCTTTTCTACAGTTTTCATATTTCTCCTGAGAATGCTCAACAGTTTACTAATTTTTTTCACATTTTGTAATTCCTTTAAGAAAATTATAACAGCTGTACTAATGTCCTTTTCTACTAATCTAACACCTAAGTTAGCTGCCAGTTTGCTTCTCTTGACTATATTTTCTCTTGATTATCAACCACATTTCTCTGCTTCTTGCTATGTTAAATAAATTTTTATTGTATATATGATATTGTGGATTTATGTAGACACTCTGAATTTGTTATCTTCCTCAAAATAATGTTGTTTCTTTCTTTCTTCTGACAGGCAATTAAATTACTAGAAGATCATCTTGGATTGGATATATGCCTTTCTAGGGCCAGTTTTTTGTTTGTTTGTTTCTTTGTGTTTTTTGCTTAGTCCCCGGTTTTAGAGCTTGTTCTTATGGCATAGTGCTTCTGTGTTTTCAGTGAAGAGTCTATAGTTTAACCAAACTCCTGTAATTTGGTGGGACATCACCTCCAGCTATGTCTTCCAATGCTGAGTAACTGCTGAAATTACTCAGTTCTTTAGCTCTCATCTGCTGGTTTCTGCTGTGCTCCTTGCTGACTTCTTCATGAATATGAGGTTTAGGAATCAGTCAAAGATTTAGAAATAACTAGTATGCAGAACTTGGGGTTTCCCAAATGTGGCCCGCTCCACTCCATTCTCTTCCCCATTAATTTCCAGCCTTAAATTCACACCTCTTTCTCCTCTTCCCAGTAACTCTTTTATGTCTGAGTTCTCTTCCCTTATGTCTACACAGAAGAAGTTGGTTAAATATAAAACTTGTCTAATTTACTTCTCATTTCAAGTATCATATCTGCCTATTTGTACTTGTTCTCCAATGCTTCAAAATATTTTAAATTACTTTTTCAGAGTTGTAATTGTTATTGTCATTATGTTAAGTCTAATACTAGTTACTCTGTTATGACCAGAATCAGACCCTTCGTCAAAATACCGTTACTCACAGGAAGTTTTTTGTGGATATAGTTCTCTAAGTTTAGTCTAGAAATTTTCATTAATTATTTCTCAGGAATGCAAACTTGGCTCACACAGGATATAAAAGTACCTTATGGTAGAAAAGAACTAACATTTATTCAGACCCTATCTTGTACAGAAGGTTTGGCAAACAATATCACTTAAGACAAATTACATCTGTAGGTAGATAATAGATTTTCTTATCATCATATGAAACAACTGAGTCATAAAGAATTGCCTTGACTTACGCAAAGCTGTAGAATTTGAATGTGAGATAACCAGGATTCAAGTAATTATCTAATTCTAACATCTGTAATTACTCCACTGATCTTTCCATTAACCCAGATATTTCTAAAATCCCTGAGACTTTACCATATCAAAGATGTCAAAGTCCCCATTCTTCACGTTCACCTAGGAGGTACTAAAGCATGTATGGGAAATTGGTTTTATACTGATTTGCAAATGTTGATCAGCAGTGGTTTGTGTGGTGCTCTATGTTAAACAATGATAAGCTTTCTTTAGGATTCTGTGAAAAACATTTTGTGAAATATCGGTCATATTTACCATAGACCGCAAAGTTGGAATTGTGAGTACAAGTGTCAGGTAATCGAAATGAATTGGAAATAAATCTGCATCCTTGGAGAAAATATTTTATTAATTTAAATAATAAAAAAAAGAAAGAAGATGTCAAGGGTCCTGGGATGGGGTGATTTCCACAACAAATGTTAATCTGTATTGTACTACTTTCCGTGCTGAGTGAATCCAACTCTCTGGCCAGTAAAATGAGGCAGAGAGTAATTTAAGCATTTGAGTTCTTCAAGGCAGCCCTAGGATGAGTAACATGGATTACCAGAGAGAGTCACTTATGCCATTTCTCAGGCCAAAGTTTCATCCAGGCAGAGATGCTAACAGAATACTCAATGGGGATTTGTAACGACTATGATGTAGTTATCACACTAACTTTGACAAATCACTGGCTAAAACTCTGGAAAACACAGGGTCAAGGGTACACTTTTACATGTGATTAATTCCTACTCTTATGATATCATTTTACCATGCTAAGCATCTTTGGAAGCCTAGGAAAACCTTATGGAAAGTCTTATGGAAATTTTAGGCACCTTTATTTATATAGGTTGTCATGGACTGAATATTTGTGTACTCCCCAAATTAATGTATTGAATTCCTAATCCCCAGTGTGATAGTATTTGGAGACTGGACTTTGGGGAGATAATTAGTTCATGAGGTTGGGCCCTTGGTCTGATAGGAGTAGTGCCCTTATAAAAAGAGACAAGAGAGCTTTCTCTCTCTCTCTCTTTCTCTCTCTGCCATGAGAGGACACAGCAGGAAGGTGGTCCTCTGCAAGCCAGGAAGAGATCCCTGACCAATAACCAAATCAGCCAACACTTTCATCTTGGGCTTCCCAGGCCCCAGAACTATGAGAAAATAAATTTCTGTCTCTTAAGCCATTCAGTCTATGGTATTTTGTTATGGCACCTCAAGCAGACTAATATGTATATTTTGTAGTTATTAAGAATTATATTAATTGCTAGTTTTGTAGTTATTAATTTTTATTATTTTCTATCTGTCACACAACATTCTAAGTGCTTTGCTTACACTTATTATTTTAATCCTCATGACAATCCCCGTCACAGCAATTCCATGAGTTATGTTTGTTATCTCCATTTTACAGCTGAGGAAACTGAAACACAATTAAGCCAATAAAGTATATGATTAAGTCTCAGACACAGATGAGTTTGGAAGAATATTTGGTTGCCCACCACCAAATGCACTGGTGTGGCGTGAATTCGAGCATTTGATATGAAATATTCCCTCTGGGTAGCGGCCATCCTTTATTCTCATCCTGCTGATTCAGGACATAAGCCTTCCGATGGAAACTTGATTTTCCTGTGTGGACTTCCTAGAATCTTGTCCTAATTATCCAGGACTCTGGATACCTACCTAGCTCCTTTCAGACTGTTACCTAGGAAACACTGGCCCCTGCAATCTTTGTCACATATGAGGACTCTTCCAAAATGAACCAAATCATATGAAGGTCTGACTCTGAGTATTGAGTAAGGCCTACTGCGTAAAGCCTTGTGAGTCCAACTCACCTGCCTGATCAGGTCCACGTGCTTACACCTATTTGAACACCACCCTTAGATCCTGGCACTGTGGCCCATAGTATCCCCCCACTCCCAATCTTAGCCTACGCTCCACCCTGATCCATGACACCCAGGCAATGATGATATCACAGCAGAAAGAACAGGCCAGGTTGTCTCATAGGTCAGAAGGAAAATGTCCTTTCTCTTAAGATATTAGTATTCTCAGGTTCTAAGAGGTCCAGCCTCAGAATGAAATTATAAATCTGGAAGCTTCTTTAAAAGTCAAGCATGGAAATCTCTGCTACATCTGACTTTCGTTGAACAACTTCAGCTATTTTCTTCCTCTCATATCTGGAGTTCAGCCAGCCACAGGACACTTGTTTTCTGTTCATTTGTAAATTAATATATCTGGAAGAGAAGATTGTCTCTGAAAAAAGCAGATTCACTTTCCTCCCAGTATAATGAAATTATGTTTGGGGAAGCCTCTGTTGATGTCCAAGAATCTTTATGAGCCTTTTAAAGTCATTGTTTTCTTCTCACAAATGAGAACTTCCTGATGCCAAGGAGTAATGAACTGGAAACCACATGGTGCATTTGGTTCTTAAGCTGGCCCTAGTACATTAGCAAGGCCTGTTGGGGGAGGAAGCCTGTGACTTCCTTACTTCTTGCTTTCCCTCTCTTTGCTATTTTTCCCTCTTTTATTTTCCCTCCTCTATTCCCCCTGCCACCCACCACCCCACCTTTATCCTTTATGCAATAAACACAAGATTCAGAATAGACTGACTTGGATACAAATTTCAATCTGCCACTTGTTGTGTGGTCAGTTAGTATTGGGTGGACATGATCCTTAATCCCACCGAGTCTCAGTTTTCTCATCTGTACAATGGGGATGATACATCCATTCCTCACTTCCTCCCCCCTGAAAGAATCTATCTTAGATTCAGATGTCCCACTCCACCTTCTGCAGCTCTTGCGACTCACAGGGGTGGAAAAGACCCCCAGATCCAGGAGTGGGACTTGAATTGTCACAGTCGATAATGGCCATCCTGTTCCTCTGGAAAGCAAGGAGTTCAGGAACACAGGCCCCCACCAATCAGAGTTTGGGATCACTTATAAGTTGGCTGTGATGTGGGAAAGTAGCCTTCTTACTCTGCTCCCTGGAAGCGTGCTGCCTTGGAGTTTCTAGAATCCATCAAATGACTATAGGTGAAACCACCCTGAGGATGAAGCTGTCACAACAAAAGGAGGCAGAAGAACAGAAGAGAAATGAAGTTCAGTCCCGTGATACGTTCACACTAGACCCTGACTACCCAAATGGAGATAAATTCCTTTATTCTTCAAGCCAGTTTCTAGGGTATATATATATATATATATATATATATATATATATATATATCCAAAAGCATCCTAATATATGTGAAAAACTAAATGTAATAATTACACCCACACAATTAACAGTATTTACTAGGTCCTCAAGAGAAGTTAATTAACTTCCCTCCTTCTATTTTGGATTTCACTCCTTTTTCATTGATTCTCTCCTCTTCTTCTCTCTGTAATCTAAACATATATTGACATTACCAGGCATTAAAAACCACAGAAAACATGAAGAGGTTGCTAGGATGTCTCGGTTTCTAAAAAAACAAAAGATCCTCTCAATTTACTCAAGGCATGGAGGGTTTAGTGTAGGGAGACACATGTGCAAAAAAAAAAACTGGATTATTAGCCACTTGTCCAACCCCTGGATGGTTTCAAAACTATCTGGAAAGAACAGGAATCACAGTACTTCTGGGCCTCATGATTCAGTGTTTTTCCAGGCATTGGAATCCTTGAGTATTGTGTTTATGCCTTCAGCAGTAAGAACTTGTACACCCATACTCTAATGAGACCTAGAAGTTGTTGTCCTACAAATTTTCTCTGTACCAATTGCCTCTGTCTCAGGATCTCCCATTCCAACCCCAAAGACAAAAGATCTGATGGTTACTTCGTTCCAGAGAGGTAAAGCTCTTAGTCTACCTGCCACCCTGTAATTTGGCTGTTCCTTCTTTAGTCCAGTCATCCTAGACCAGAGTTCCTGGGTCTCATAGCATAAGACATGACCACCTATACTTAAACAGCTGTCATTTATCAAATAGTTAATCATGTACTTTGTGCTAGATTATGCTCTAACTTCAAGCCAGGAATAAAATAATCAAAGAACTTTCCACAGAGTTTTCTTAGAATGGGGAGATGTGTGCAAATAGATTTAAATCAACTTGTAAGATGAAAAGGAAGCTCAAAGTAAGAGGGTAGAAGCGATGTATGTGGGAGATGGGTATACTAGATACATGGTAGGCAGGGAATGCCGTTCTGGGCTACACTTGAGTCAAGCTCTAAATGCAACATGGGAGTGAACCACTTGACTATTGGAAAGAAGAGTATTGGAAGGGAACCTCTGAGACTAATGTCCTGGAAAGTGCTTGTTTTTTGGGGGGGGAAACATCCCATAGGATAGTGTTGTTGCATTGACGTGAGAGCAGGGAGAGGGTAGGAGATTTGCACAGATGGTGGAATCAGAGCCCCCACCTTTCCTGAGTCCTTAAAGATTGGAAAAACTTTTTTCAAGCACAAGTTTTTTTTTTTTTATTATATGACAATAGGCATGATCACGTGAAAGGAAAACAAAACAAAACAAATAATAACTAGGCTAGTTTGTTTCTACTTTAATGTCAATACATGAATACACATATTTAATTAGTAGGGCCGTGCCTACCACATTTCCCAAAGTGCCACATGGGGTAAATGCACAGAATGGTTTCCCAGGAGTAACTGGACCATTGGCTGTGAAGTGCACTCAAAGTAAAGTGCATCAGGAAACAGAAGCTCTGAATTCAGATGCCTGAGGTTCTGCATCCCAAAGTTGGCCATCCTCACCCTCCTCACCTGGCCTGCAACTTGGTGCTGAGCTCAAGGCTTTGGGGGGCTCTTCCTCATCACTGGATTCACTGCTGATCACGATTATTTCAGGTGCTTGGTCACGAGTTCTCTTTGCTTTGGAGAGGGGTCAAGCTCATGTGGATATCCTGTGGCTTGGACCCTCTGGTAGAGGAAACTAGGAAACACATCTTAGACTTCCAGGTTTCACAGAGAGAGGTCATTCACCCCATTTCTTTCCTTTAGGTCCTATTAATGGATTCAGTATTTTCTTCAGTTCCTGCTACTTCCCTATGGCTCCCGTTCCTCTCAGACATACTTTCCTTCTGAGATGTCTCATTCTTCAACATAGCATGAGTACTGCATGCCTCATGCAACCATAGCTGCTGGAGGACAGATTTACCTTGTGCCCAGATGTAATCTCACAGCTTCACCTAGCACTTGACATGTAACAGGTACTTGAAATTTTGGTGACTTACAGTCTCTCTGTGGGCAGCACAAGTGTGCTTGACCCTCAGCTGAGCCTTTTTTCAGTTCTTGCTGACCCGGCATCCTGCAAGTTGAAGAAGGGTTTGTCCTCGGCCCAATGAATGAATCACTCTGGAATCTTGGCTGGGTTGAATGCACATGAGTTCAAATTCTAATAACTTCCTGCGGTATAATAATAAAAAAATGTTTTTTGTCAACAGTTCCTGATATAATGCTCCTAAAACCTTCCTGGGTAATAAGAGTGTTGCTTGTATTCTAATAAGATGACTCACGGAAGAGAGAGGACTAAGTAACTTCAAAATGAAAACTGGTCATAAGAAAGACCAAGCCATGATTAGAAAATTGGCACTTTCAGTCTTACTTCTTTACCTCCCCTGGAAGAAGAGAGGAGCTGGAGATTGAGTTTGATCGCCATTAGCCAATGATTTAATCAGTTATGCCTATGTATTGAAACCTCCATAAAAACCCCTAAAGGTTGAGGCTGAGGAGCTTCTGGGTTGGTGAACACAAGGATGTTCTCAGAGGGTGGTATACCCTACACTGCATCCCCTCACTGCCTTGTCCTATTCATCCCTTCTATTTGTCCCTCGGTTGTATCCTTTGTAATAAACCAGTAATTATAAGTGCTATCCCGAGTCCTGTGAATTGTTTTAGTGAATTATTGAACCTGATCAGGGAGTTGTGGAAGCTTCCAAATTTGTAGTTGGCTAGGTAGAAGTGTGGGTTGCCTAGGGACCCCACTTGCAGCTGGCGTCTGAAGTCAGGGAAGTCCTGTGGTCCCTTAACCTGTGGGACTTGCATTAACTTTATGTAGATTGTGTCAGAACTGGATTGGATTGTCAGACATCTGGTTGGTGTTGGAGTACTGGTTGTTGATGCTGGGAAAAGCCACGCAGTTCCTAAAAGGTAGCCTATTAGTTCAGTATTCTTAAATTCCTCCTGTCAAAGATTTAAGATTAATTCTTGGAAGATGATTAGAATGATAGTAGAGAAGTATGATCTAAGAAACCATATCACTAGGGATCACAGGCAGCTCAAAATAAGCCAGTGGCTGGGATTGGGTTCTGAGTGCTGGGCTTGGCTGGAGATGTCGGTATTTGACAAAAACAAGCTAAATAAGCCAGAATTAAGGTTGAGTCAAAGGCATAGAAAGTCCCAAGGATCAAAGCCAGTGAAAACAAGAACCAACATGTATGGCCTTGGAGCCATAAAAGGTTGCTTAATCCAAGGATCAGGGTCTAGTTCAGGACTTGAGCCATCAGGCACAGCCTGGGACTGGGTGAGGGGTGAACAAGGGCAATAGTACTGAAAGGTCCTGGAGAGTCTTCATCTCCTTTTTATCTCTTAATCAGGGCAATTGAAAATCAACTTCACTTAAGGAAACAGAGTCATCAGACAGGTTACCTGGTGTCTTACTTCACCATGATGGAGAAGATTGGGAATAGAAGGAAGTGGAAGACCAAGTAAACAGCCAACAGAAGTCATAGATGCCCTGTAGGATAAATAAAAATAATTGTTCTGGGCTTCCCTGGTGGCGAAGTGGTTGAGAGTCCGCCTGCCGATGCAGGGCACGCGGGTTTGTGCCCCAGTCCGGGAAGATCCCACATGCCACGGAGCGGCTGGGCCCATGAACCATGGCCGCTGGGTCTGTGCGTCCGGAGCCTGTGCTCTACAACGGGAGAGGCCACAACAGTGAGAGGCCCACGTACCGCAAAAAAAATAATAAATTGTTCTTGTTCTCTGAATTTGTTAGACCACACTGCAGACAATGTGCATTTTTATTTCCCATGTCTGAGGATAGTTGCCCTAGCGGCCTGGGAATATATTATTTAAGAGGAGGTCTGTTGCTTCTCTATTCCTGTGATGTAGAGTCAGAGAAAGAACTCAGCGGTGCTAGGGATGGCCAAGGAAGCAAATCTGGAGACAGAAATCTTCTACCTTAAATTGCAAAGTGAAATAGCATCCTGGCTAAATAGGCTTATGCTAGATTAAGACCAACTACAGTCAAATGCTGGCTCTGCCATTTCCTGTCTGTGTGATTCATCAACAGGAACATCCTCCTGTTGAGAGGTTGCCTCATTGTCACTCAGTAAGTTTTTGTTGGTCACCCATAATTAAAAATAGAGGACCAGGATAAGAAAGCTCTATTCTTGATTTCTGGTGTCAGTTTCAACTGTGTATGTTAATCCTATCTTTCCATCCAGTTGCATGGTCTCACCCCATCCCAAAACATTATCTTTAGCTCATAAAATCTGTTCAGACAGGAACTTCTCTGAGCATCTGTAACTTAAGTGGTCATGGATCAGTGAACACTCTTAAATAGTGAAATACCAAGACTAAGAAGAAAGAGCTAAGAAGGAATCCATGTTAAGAAACAGGACAGAGAGCATACACTTCAAAGTACACTTCAAAGGGTGGAACTTTCCCCAGGGCATGGAAACTGAACATAAGGGAAGAAGAGTGACTTGCCTAAGAATGCAAGGTTGGTCAGTTAGTTGGCAGAGACTAGAGTAAAATCCAAGAACCTGAATCTGCTGCTCGCTCCACTTTACCAAGCTGCCTTTCTATTATTAGTGGGTAAACATTTCCTTTTTTTCAAGGAAAGGAAAAAAAATTAAGGCATTTTTGATAGTTCTTGTTGTCATTCAATACTGTAATTTTAGCTCATAAGTACTTCCTAGCAGGGGGAACATGGAAAAATCCCATGCCACCCACCATTCACCCTCCCCTATGTGGTATTTATATGCCCTCATCAGAGACCAAATGTGGCCTATTGAGTCAGAGTCAGAATAAAACCCTTGTCATGCTCTCACTTGGTTGTCAACTAAGGAGCCTTTCTTCAAGTGCAGGTTGCATTAAGCAAAAGTGGTTGTGTGTTTGAAATTAAATCACTCAAATATGATTAAAAACAGGATACGTGGGCTTCCGTTGGGGTGCCTGCTTGAATGGGGTGCCATACAAAATCAAGTTGTATTGTATTGTACAGAATAGCTTTGTATTAATGTTTGGAATAACAAGGTCCCACTGAGAGCCCTTCACATTTTTGAATGGTGCTTGGAGTTTGTCAAAAATTTTCAGGAAGGGATCTGCACCGCCCTGACTGTATGAACAATAGTTTGAAGAAAAAAAAGAAAAAGATCGTTGAATTAAAATGACATTTTTTTACATTACTCTTCAGCTTTTGAGCTGCAGTTAAATGAGAGCCTAGAGAATCTCATGCCTGCCCATCCACCTTCTTCTTCGTATTTGCCGTGAGTTTAACTTAGCAGTGCAATGGGGCAGGAGGCACTTGGACTGTGTAGCCATGTGTCAGAGGCCAGCTCTCCTGCTCACCAGCTCTAATAGTTTCTGTATCTATAAAGAGAGACATAAAAATACCAAGCTTAAGAGGTTGTTGCAAATAAAGAAGAGCTACATTTTGTGGAGGATTATAGCATGTAGGAAGGAAAATCATAAACACTGAGAAAATGAAGAATGGGCAGGAAAGAAAGAAAAAAAATAAAGTACAGCATTCTTGTATTAGTTTCCTAGGGCTGCCATAACCAAGTACCACAGATGGGGTGGCTTAAACAAGAGACATGTATTGTCTAGCAGTTCTAGAAGATAGAAGTCCAAGATCAAAGTGTTGGTTGGTTTCTTCCGAGGTGTCTCTCTTTGCAGATGGCTGCTTTCTTATTGCTTCTTCCCATGATCTTTTTTCTGCATATGCACACCCCTGTGGCTCTCTGTGAGTCCAAATATCCTCCTAGCGATACCAGTCAGATTGGATTAGGGACCACTGTAATGACCTCATTTTAACAAAGCCCCTACCTCCAGAAACGGTCATATTCTGAGGTTCCGGGGTCAGAGCTTCAACATGTGATTTTTGAGAGAATGCAGTTCAACCCACAACAAACATGTCTTATAGTTTTAACTTTAGAACCATATAAATATATTATATATTTTAAAGCAAAATTGAATCAAAACTGTCCAAAGCAATACCTAAACATACCTAAACAGCTTATTAACATACCTAAACAGCTTATTAAATTAAATTAAAAACAAACAAATAAAAACTCCAATGTTTGCCAAGATGGAGTACATCAACTATAATCTGATAACAGCTAAAATCTTTGAACATGATACAAAATAAAACTACTTGAGAATTCTGGAAACTAAACAATAACAGGTGGGTTGTAAGCTGAACTAAGAACATGAATAACTTTCCATTACAGGGATATTGGCAGGGTTTTCTTTTTTCCCTCCTTCATCTCCCAGCTTTGATTCAAGAACGAGTTAAATGATCAAATGTACAGTGGGCATGGAAAAAAAAAAATCCTAGCGAAACCCTCTGTTTTGAGCCAGAGGACAGAGACAAGATCATGTCAGAGAGTATGGGGTAATTTCTCCCTCCCCTTTAATTTTTTTTTTCTCTCCTAGTCATGTTTTAAGGGCAACCCTAGTAGTGAACTGTACTGCCAACCCCACAGCATCACAGATATCCAAAATTCTAAGAGAAGACCCTGCTTTCTGTTAAGGGGATACTAAGAAAGATTTTGAGGAAAATCCAGAGAGGGGAGATCTGAAAATGGCCCACTGTTTCTATGCATAAGCTCAAGACTCATTCCTGGGCCATGCATGGGTGGAGCAGAGCTAAAGGAACAGAGCAAAGGCTTTAGGAACTGGACTGTGAAATTACCTACAGACTAAACCCCAGACTAACCCCTGGGTGGTACATGTGCAGGCAGATCCAAACGGCAGAACAAGGACTTTGAAAATGTAGCTGACGTTAGAGCCACCAACCACAGAAAGTAAGATGGAAGTTGCAGTGTCAGCCTAATCAGGTTGATTGCCTGTTAAAACAAAACAAAAATAAATGTTCTCTGGGGGATTTTAACTGAACCCAGAACCTCACAAAATAATATTTAAAATGTCCAGGATGCAATCCCAAATCACTTGATAAAGAAAAACAAACAAATAATTAAAAATCTGACCAATTCTATAAAGCTAAGACAATCATCATATTCCAACTACAAGATCAACCAGACGTCGGAATTACCAGGCAAAACTTTTAAAGCAGCTATTATAAAATCTCATCCTCGAAATAAAGACAAACACTCTTGAAACAAATGTAAGGATAAAAGTTCTGAGCAGAGAAGTAGAAACAATAAAAAGGAACACAATGGACATTTTAGAACTGACAAATTCAATATATAAAATAAAAGAATTCACTGAAAGTTCTCAGTAGAAGAATGGAGGTGAGATAAGAAAGAATAAGTGTACTTGAAGATAGGTGAATAGAAATTATACAGTTTGAAGAACAGAGAGAAAAAGAAAATTAAAAATGAGAAAACTCAGGAACCCATGAGGAAGTTTTAAAAGTCTAACTTCATGAGATTGAATTTCCAGAAGAAGAGAAAGAAATAGGTAAGGAAATAAATTTTTGAAGAAATAATGGCTAAAATCTTCTTATATTTTGAGATATACATATATAGGTTCAGGAAATTCAGCAAAATGCAAACAAGATAATCTGAAATATGCCCAAAAATATAGTTTAAAATGCTGAAACCCAAAAATAAATTACAAAAAAAAATCCTCTTTAGAGCAGAGAGGGGGGGAAATAAATTACATATAAAAGCAAAACAATTCAGAATGAGTGTGAATTTTCCATCAGAAATCATAGAACAACATTTGATGTCTAATTTTGAGAGTATAGGGTTTTATATACTTCATTAAGTCACATTTAGTAATTATGTTGGAACCAGAAAACAGGAGAGTAGTATTTTTAAATTGTTGAAAGAAAATAGCTGTATACCTAGAATTCTATATCTAACAAAAATCCCTACCAGCAATAAAGATAAAATAGAGACATTTTTATGTAAAGGGAAACTAAGAAAATTTGTCACCAACAAATATGTTTTTAAAGAATTGCTAAATAGACTTGTTTAGAGTGATGGAAAATAATTGATATTAGAAGGGAACTTGGAACTGCAGAGATGATGAATACTTGGGCATATATATGTGTGTTTTCATCCATTTAAAATATTTAAAATATGAATGAATGCAAAACACAAAATTGTAATATTGTCTGGATGCTATTCTAAGTATATAGTTGTAATATATGCAACAACTTTAAAATAAAGTGGAGAAGGTAAAAGGTTAAATACAACTCTAAGTAAAACCTTAAGCAGTTTAATAATTATATTGTTGGTAATAGTGTAGGACTTGTTATACTGAGGGTATTGTATACATGTAATGTGAGATCAAACACATGGATTATTATTTTGGTATTATTGAGAAGTGGCTTCTTTGTCACAGGATAGACAAAATATCAAAGAAATTAAGTAAAAACCAGTATAATAGAGATAAAAAATATTTAAATGATAAAAATAAAGACTCAAACAAACAAACAAACAAACAAACAAAAACTAGATAATCCAAAAAAGAACAGAAAATTTAACAAGGACCCGAATAGAAATTATAAAATAAAAATTAAAATTGTAAAATTCAAAATTCAAGGGATAAGTTAAATAGTAGATTCAAATCAGATGAAGAAAACTGGTAAACAGGAGGTCAGATGTCACATGACCTGTATAATCAACAGTAACAACAGCAGTCAGTTGAGTCAGACTAGAGAACAGGTCACAGTTTCAAATTGCTGGAGAAAAGAAGAGTCCACCAGGAATTCTATAACCAGCTAAACTGTCATGCAAGTGTGAAGGTGAAATAAAGACATTTTAACACAAATGAGGATTTACCAGAAACAGAACCTTGCTGAAAGAATAACTAAATGATGTATGTCAGAAAGAAACACTCACAGGCATGCACACACACACACACACACACACACACACACAGATATCATGTGGTATTAAATTTTGAAACAATGTTTATTTTTTCAATAATTAATTTTATTTGTTTATTTTTAACTTTTTATTTTATGTTGGAGTATAGTTGATTAGCAATGTTGTGTTAGTTTCAGTTGTACAGCAAAGTGATTCAGTTATACATAAACATGTATCGATTCTTTTTCAAATTCTTTTCCCCAATTAGGTTGTTACATAATATTGAGCAGAGTTCCCTGTGCTAGACAGTAGGTCCTTGTTGGTTAAAGTGAAGGTTCTTTCCTTGTTCCAGAAATGAGGAAAGATATTTTTCAATCTTTGACTGTGTTAAATCAAAGACGAAAGATAATAGTAATAGTAAGCACAGTTATAGAATGGTTAATTTACAGCTTATTGGGGGGAAAAAAGGAATAAAAAATATTTTATCAATTCAAAAGAAATACAGAAATAAAAAATGGAAAAAAACTTAATAAATAAAAAACATAAAATAAAAAATTATAAACAAATACAAATATATCAGTAGTCATAATAAATTTAAATGGGTTTAACCTGCCAGATAAAAAATAGGTAGATTGCACAAGAGAGAGAAAAAGAAACATAATCACTTATCAAATCTGGAAGTAAAGGATTGAGAAAAACTAACCAAAAGAAAACTTGTGTAGTTATTTTAATATCAAGAAAAAAACAAAACAAAAATGCTGAAGTCCAAAAGTATTATAGGGAACAAAAATGCATCAGGAAGATGTTGCAATTCAGGACTTACATAATCTAATTATATACTCTCAAATTATATAAAATAACTGACAGAATTGCATTAAAAAGCTGAAAAATCCAACATTATAGCAGGAGAAATTAATATGCCTCTCTCGGTAACTGATGTCTCAGGAACAAAATAATAAAGATCTAGAATATGTAAACAACATAATTACTGAGTGTGATATAATGAAATATACAGAACCCTGTACCCTCTAAACTAGAGATTAATTGTTCATTTTGAGCATGCATGGAGAATACACAAACGATCATTTCCTAGACCATAGATCCCCAAATGTTTGCCAGGATGTGGAACAAAGGAATCTTTCTTGCCCTAATAGTTTGTGTCTATGTTGGAACAGCCATTGTGGAGAGCAATTTGGCAGTAGCTAATAAAACTAGAAAAGCATATACCCTGTGCATCACTACTTGAACTTTTAGCAAATTTCTATTCCTTGCACAAGGATTCATGTACTAGAATCACATTGCAGTACTGTATGAAATTGTGAAAAATTGGAAATACCCTAAATGTCCATCAAGCAGAAACTGAATAAATAAATTGAGTCATATCATACAATGTAATATTATCAAGCTGCTAAAGCCATTAAAATTAATGCACTAGAGCTTTATGAATCAACATGGATTGATCTCAAAAACATGCCAGTCCAAATTTCTTTTCCAAAGCTTTGGGGGCCAGATGTGTTTCAGAATTTGTTTTTGTTTTTTTTTTTCATTTCAGAGAGGCATATATTTATATTTTGGTAACACCTCCACCAGAACCTGAGCCAACAGTACAAAACCAAAAATACCAATATTTCTACAGAAAAAAATATAAAAAATCTAAAGTAGAATAAATCAAGGCCATAAATAGCCTCATATCAATTCTGGTCACGTTTTGCCACCTAATGGGTTCAGGTTAGGTTAGATTTGGCTGCAAATACATTATAGAAAAAAAAATTGGTTTTGAGACCTTTTGATCCTTTGGTCTTAGTAAAGAGATTCTAGCATTATAGTCAATAAAAAAAAACAAGTTGCAAAAACATATATTCAGTATGATAGCATATACATAAATACTACAACATGCTTCATAATACAATATATTTTATGGCAACATGCATATTTAGACATTTATAAAAACTACTCAAGGTACTGATAATTGCTAAGTTGAAAAGAGTGTTTTCATTTCTGGGGAGAAAAAAAAATGATATCAGTGAAGGAGACCAGAAGAATTCAACTGTATTTGTCACATCTTCTCATCATGGTTGTGTTTAAATAAAAAGCTGCAGTGGGAGGCCTTCTTACAAACTATGTCACTAAAAGGAACAGAAGTATTTAATCAGATGGAAAATGTGAGAAGGGATACTCCAGGCAGAGGAAAAAGAATGTGAAGGTCTCTGAAGTGTACAAGAGGATGACATAGATCAAGACCAGAAGATGGCTACATGGCTGGGGAACAGGCTTTTTGTTGGATGGGAGAAGAGGTGAAATGAAAGAACTTATCCTGAAGGTGATGGGATCCAGGGAACGGTACAGTGAAATTTGTGGCTTCCAAGGGACGGGTCATCAAGGTACATGTGTTATTAATGCATCTTTGGGCGGCAAATTCCTTTGACACACATTCTCCTTTTAGATCTTCCAAAAATTACTCTGAAGTAGGGCAGGGCAGGCACTATGTCTATATTTTAAGAGGAGAAAATTCAGTTTGTAAAGATCACATAACCTTCTCTGAGTTATAAAGAGGGAACAAGCAAATTCAGATCTTCTGATATGATCCATACAATACCCTGTTTTCTCTCCCAACAGTTGTCAGCCCAACAGGAGGGCAAAGAAATAATTAGGGATGTCTTTGAGATAATTTTCTTGATTGCCAAGAAAGATGTTTTATTTTTTCCCCCACAAAAAGTGACAGAAAAGATTCAGTTGTTGAAAAGTTTGGATAGGAAACTCTTGAAGTAAGTAAGCTCTTTCTGCAGAGTTTCCCCTGGTGGAAAGATGATGGAAGTAGAGTAGGAAGAGGACCCTGGGTATGATCTACTCTTATCTCAAAGGCCAAAGCCAGGCTCAGGTAGAAGACGTCATTGGGCCAAGTTGTATTTAGAACGTGGATGTCTTTATTACAAGTTCAATGTCCAATTTTCCTCCTTTGTCAGTAGAAGGAGGTTTCAGGTAAAGACCAAAGACTTAAATTTGTGGACTTTTATGCTAGATAAGAAAATTACAACAGAGGCATGTGAAGAAAATGTGGCATCAAGAATAGGAATGAGGACCCCTACCTCAATTAAGAGATTTAAAATTAGGGATTCGTAAAATAGATCATGTGTGTGCATAAAGATAAACAGAAGCTCTGAGTGTGGGTGGAGAGCAGATCCAAATTCAACAAGAGCCTGAAATGTGTTCTCCTGGGCCTTATTTACAAGAAAAATAACTTGGAATGCTTCTCCCTCTTTAAGACTTGAAAATATCTGAAGTATAGATTATACATGTTGAGGATAAAGTGTATGCCTTTATAATTGATTATATTGAATAGTTTTACATCTGTCATGAGCAACTGACAAATCATAAGGCTTTAATCTTAGCTGCCAGTTCTCCCTTTAAGAGCCGAGTGAGTTTAATTAACACCCAAATGGTCAGTTCAGTGCATCATATTGAAAATGTCCTTCTTACCACGTGCCAATTCTCAGCTCCAGGCCAGCACCCATGTGCTTACTCTCCTGCTCTTTCTGGAGTCATTTCTGCTTCCCAGCCTTTGTACTTCCTCCTTTTCAAGTCTGCCTGCAGTGCTGGGCAAAGAATCTCAGTTCTGTCCCCTGTGTTGCCTTTAAGGACAGCCTCACACACTCTTTTGTTCACTTTGAAGACACAGGGGACAAAAATGCCACAAAATGATCCCCAAATTTCCCTTACCATAAAAGCAAATTTTCAGAAAAAAAATATGCTAGTTTCTTTCCTCGAGTCAGCTGTCACTTCAGTGTCATATTCTAACATCCATGAATGTCAGCGAGACCAGAAATCTTGTTCCTTTGGAGACCTGAAAAAACAATTTAAGTCACATATCCTTAACAATGAAGAGATATTAAGCCTTTCCTCTGGAGAGTATTATAAATAATATTCTTTTGTTTATTCAATTGTACAAAAACATATTCAAGCCATGAAGTTTTAATATCTTCATCGAGCAAAGGTTATTGCAAATGCGCAATATCGAGTTTCTATATGAAACAAACACACTTCTACGTGTACTCTATTTCTTAACCTCAGAGATCTCTCATCTCTGGCAAGACTTAGTGTTTCTTTCTTCTTCTTCTTCTTCTTTTTTTTTTTTTTTTTACCCAGATTGATTATCTTTTTTTGAATTGCCAATATATTAATTTGCTCACTTTAAAAAAAACTGTTGCTTAAAAATCCAGGAAGATTGAGGTTCTTCATGCCACGCATTTTGAACTGGGTTTGAGATGTAAATGTCCTGTACATGTGATGTTCTGGATTTGTCTGTATGATTTTCATACAATTTCATTTTACGATTTTGTGAAACCCTCTACCAAAAGGAACTGAGTGTAAGGACCCTGTCTCTGTGGAAATTGTTATCACAACAGCAAGGGAAGAAAGAATGTGGGAAGACTTGAGTTTGAGGAACTCTTTCTTTCAATTTTCTTCTTTTTTTAGCACAGTGGTATGTTATGGGGAAGAGCAAATCTCAAGATGCCCAGGTGTAGTTTGGAATCAGTCCCTAGGTATTTTTATCTTTTGGCCTAAGGTCATTCCAGATGTTTGTATTGGAGTGTATCTGCTTGCTCCGCAGTGACAGCGCCAGTGTGCACTGGGGCAGGAGGGGCTGATGCTGGGAAGGCAGAGGGGATGCCAAGCAAGTGGTGGAGGAAGAAGTCATTCCCACGACTTGTGCAGCTGAGAATGAGGGTGAGGGGGGTTCCTCCAGGTCCTGACACCTGTGCTTTGGTTTCCACAGGCGGACCTAAGGCCCAGGCTTTAAAAATAGAGTATGAAGTGGAACAACCAAACCCTGAATGTCCACAGGGATGCCCTTCAGCTAAATTAAAGGGTAGAGTGACTTCTCCGGAACTGTAGCCATCTGGAATCTTACATTCTGGGCCTTCCACAAGTTACCCGGGGGCTAGCAAGTGAGAAGCAGCAAAGCCCCTCCTGGTAGACAGAATAATGCCCCTCCTCAAAGATGCCCACGTCCTAAGCCTGGGAAGCTGGGAATATGGTACTTGACATGACAAAGAGGACTTTGCCGATAAAATTAAATGAAGAATCTTAAGATGGGGAGAGGATTCTGAATTTTCTAAGGGAGCCCAATTTAGTGACAGCGTTCTTATAACAAGGGAAACAGGAGGATCAGAGGAAGCAGGTGGTGTGACCATGGAAGCAGAGGGACAGGTGTGATGGTGGAGCAGGTCAGAGTAATATCATTGCTGGGAGGGCCACAAGTCAGGAAATGTGGGTGACCTCTAGAAGCTGGAAAGGGCAAGAGACATAGTCTCCCTCATAATTCCCAGAAGGAATGCAGTGCCGACACCTTGATTTCAGGAATTCTGACCCCCAAATAATAAGATAATATATATAAGATAATAAATGCATGTTGTTTTGAACCACTAAAGGTGTAGTAATTTGTTACAGAAGCCATAGAAAACTCACACACCCCGCTTCTCAGGATTTTTATTCTGAAGGCCCTTCTCTTTGAACATGAGGGCTGAAAATTTTCAGTGAGTGCAAATATTGGTGTTTTTTTCCCCTAACATTTCAGGCTCCCTGTCCCTGAAATGGGTTGTTCTTCAAGGAATATATTGCATGTTGAAACCACTACACATCACGGATAAGCCTTACACCTCTGTCAGACCCCGATTAAGATAATTAACTTGATTCCCAAAATAACTAATAGCTAGGAAATGACCCTAAAAATCTTCACACTAACCTTTGACAATTATCTTCCCTTTTATGTCCCTAATATGAACTTGCTCCCCCAACTATCAGAGCACATTTGCAAAATCTGGACAGCAGAAGTGCTTGCCCACTCCTCCCTCCCGTCAGCTGCAGTGGGGGACAGTCTGTGAGAGGGAGACAGGAGAAAAACCATCCATTTTGGCTTCATGCTTAACTATTGGCATTTTGGCTCAAAGCCAAAGCATTCAGCTTATAATAATAACTGGCAGCAATCCAGAACCTTTTAGAAAATAAGAAAGAAAGGCAGAAAGGACTTAAGAAAAGAGGAGAGAACAAGAAATCCAAGTGGGAAGAAAAGACTCAGGAAAAGAAGGCCAGCAAAATCATATTGCTGATTTTTCTTAAAAAAAAAAAAAAAGAAAAGAAAAAAGGAAAGAAAAACAACCACATACAACATATTTTCAAAAACCATCTGTTTTAATCATACTCCATGGCCTGTAATTAAATTTAAGTGAACATCTTACCTTTCCTGCTTTCTGAAATCAGAATGTAAACATATTCAGCTATATGGTAGATGTCATAAAAATAAAACAACAAAGCAAAAGCAAACACACACACACACACACACACACACACACACACATCCCAAAATCATTTGCGCAGGAGCTTTTGTTGGTGTGAGTCATAGACCAGGGTCATATGTACAACCCTGGTCTTACTAAGCTCAGAAAGATGTCATGGGGATATGAAAGCAGGGGCTGTGGGCAGGGGAAGCATGGCTTGAGCAGTGGACGGGGACCTGGGGCTGCAGTAAGCATGTAGGCATGAATAAAGCATCTCTCTCTGCCAGACACCCTGCTAGGCACGAGAAATACACACAGTCAAATAACCCTTGAAACTACTGCAGGAGACAAAGAGTGTCAACTCCATTTTTCATCTGAGGACAGTGAAACTTGAAGGGAAGAATGGCTTCCCTGTGTCACATTTGCAACAAATAAAGCAGCCAGTCTGAGCCCAGAATAAAGCCCAGAGCTTTCACCTGATCTTTCAGTCTATGTTTTGCACAGTCTTTCAGCCTCACTCTGGTTTTCAGGTTGTTCAAGAAATATCTTCCCCGGGCCACCCTGGGGAAATGGCACCATGAGATGCTGTGCTCTGTTGAGAGGGACCAAAGACCTTCAAACTCAAAGTCCCTGTGACTTATAGGGTTGAGCATAAAAATAAAATATCTACCTCCCTTCCCCCTGGAAACCCTAAAAACTGCCAACAGTCTCACAGTTTTCTCAACTGGCTGATGTCGTCTGGCAGTGTAGGAGTTTGGCTAAAAGGAGCAAGTTATTTCATCCGGAGAAATGAAGTTAAACTTGCACTGGTGGGGAAGAAAAAGAAGGAAACAAAAAAAGAGAGAGGTGGGGAAAAGCAGTGCCATTGAAATCTAATTGTAATAAAGGCAAAATTAATAGCAAACACCAATGGATTCTTGCCCAAGGATTGGTCATTTCATTCATATAAAGGATATCAAAGTAAAGCATTTTATACTCCCACGTGAAATTATCTTTCGCTCCCGAGATTGTTGTAGCTGGGCTAGAGTATGTAGCCCAGGATGTGGATGAATTGTTTCAGGGAAGGTGTGGACATTGCATCTGGGTCCTGAGAAAAGATGATGGATGATAAGAAACCACGGTAGGAAGCTGACTTGGACTTGGTGGGCAGTGGGTCATAGCCTGAAGATGCCTGCTTGGGGAGATGGGGACGTAAATACCAGTCTGTTGTACCACAAACCCCTGGGGTGGATTTGAGAAGGTCCTGCTGTTCCTCATCTTCCATGTGAAAGACAGGTGTCCACCCTGAAAATAAGAACTGTTAGTCTGAAACCCTAAGGTAAATGTGGAGAGCACATGCTCGAGGTGAGCATGACTTTACCGAGTACTACCTCTGAAGTGGGTACCTTATGCATATCACTTGCAGCTTCATTTTCCAAATTACCCAGAGTAAATACTAATTATTTAAATGTAAACTGAGGCCCCCAAACAGTAGATGACTTATCCAATTTCAAAGAGGTGATATTCTTAGACTCAGAGCTGAGATTTGAACCCAGAACTGAGTCTAAGACATCTGTTTTTTGGAACTATAAACCTTGCCTCAAAATTGGAAGATAGGGTTTTTTCCACCCTAAGTTGTAGATATGAAAACTAAAGCGCATCAAAGACCAGCGAGCTTCAGAGAAGGAAGGAGGTATTTGCTGTTGCATTGACTCAGGTAAAGATAGCAGGCCCGGAGATTAACCGAGTTCCCATCCTGCCAGCAGCTCATTCAGTGTCCGAGCTCCAGGCAAGTCTCTCCCCCTTTAGGGCCTGGTCTCCTTCTCTGTTCAGTGCAGCACTTGGCATAGAGCTACTTGAAAGTGTTGGTACTCAAAGTGTGTGGTACCTGGGACCTGTAGCATCAGCATCACCTGGGACCTTCTGAGAACTGCAGAACCCCAGGTCCCAGCTCAGCACTACCGGAGCAGAATCTGCATTTTAACATCCCTGGGTAGTTCATGTACACATTAAAGTTTGAAAAGCTCTGTCCTAAGAGTCCTTCCACTTTCAGTGTTCTGAGGCTTGATTTTATGTCAAAGGTGCCGACATAGACTAATGTAGGAAGGAGAAAGGGCAGGATAGGAAGATGACATGAAAAGGAAGAGGGGGGATGCTGAGAAGCAGTGAAGAAAGACAGATGAGGGAGCGAAGGATGGAAATTCCAGATGTTGCAAATTCAGAGACAGAATACAAACAAAAGATGGGGGAGGGGCAGAAAGATGAGCAAGAGAGAGAGATGCAGACACATCTAAAGTTAAAGAGAAAGGCAAGGGGAGAGAAGAAAGAAGAAAAGTAAAGAGGGAGGGACATGCTTACCCAGGGTTCAGGCACCAACCAGCTGATATCAGGATGGGAACCTGGGAGTTCTGAGTGGCTGGGTGATGCTGGTGGAGAGAGAAGTGCTAGACAATGTGCTGGGCTGGTGGTCAAGCACAGGTAGCCTCCCCAACCTGTCCTCCAGTGTCCAGCACGGCGGCTTTTATGATCCTAACAGCTCATTTGTGTGGCAGATTAATCACTCAAGTCAGTTCTGTTGTTAATGAGAAAAATTACCATTACCCATTCCTTCCACACACACACACCCTTTTCTTGGATGTACCCAGTTATAAATTAGCCATTTTCATTATTCATTTTTCCTGGATGACTCATGCTTCAGGAACTTGACATCAGCCCGAGTCTGGAGAGTTCGATTTCTGTGGTCATCTGCTCTCTTGCATTCCGACATGAGTTAACTGTTAAGAAAGGATGGGAGCAGCTGGAATAAGGATCAGCGATGACTCCACAAATCACTCTGGAGAGCAGCTCACCAGATTCCTGGTTCATCTTCCGAAAGCAGCCCAGGGTGGACAGGAAGCACAGATAAGAATTGATGCTATTTCTCTTCTGGTTTTAGAGGGCAGCTATACAGGTGAGGGAACGGCCATCATGAAACCTGGAAATAAGCTGGTAGAGGGTTAATAGACTTCTTGCTTATTCATTCTTGAACCAGGTAATTTCATTTTCTGTCTAGCTTCAAACCCTGGGAGGACACAGGGAAGGACAGGGCTCAGGTCAGTGCTTCTCTTTCTGCTTTTAGTTATGAACTTGGGCAGATTTTTTTTTTTTCCTTTTTTGCGGTAAGCGGGCCTCTCACTGTTGTGGCCTCTCCCGTTGCGGAGCACAGGCTCCGGACGCGCAGGCTCAGCGGCCATGGCTCATGGGCCCAGCCGCTCCGCGGCCTGTGGGATCTTCCCGGACTGGGGCACGAACCCGTGTCCCCTGCATCGGCAGGCGGACTCTCAACCACTGCGCCACCAGGGAAGCCCTTGGGCAGATTTTTGATACATCATTTCCTCAGGTGTCAAATGGGAAAGTGATGCTCACCAATGACGTTGTTGCAAGGATGAGGAATGATCTGAATTTTAACTGAATTAAAAAAAAAAAAGACTTGCTAAACTGAGTTTTAAAATTGAGTAAACAATTATTGGGGTATTAAAATGTCCTAGAGAAATCATTATTTAAAATGTTGGGATTAGTTTTGCCGTATAGAAGTCGAATACGCCTTGTGTCCTAATGCAAAATTCTGGGGTACGGGATTAGCTTGTGTAAAATATTAAAATATAAGGATACGAATAACTTAGAGATAAACTTCAAAAAGTATAGTTACTTTAATTTTTTAAAACAGTGAATAATCCAGAAAACCTGACAATCTGAAGTGCACTCCATGAGGTTTTCACTTTTGCATGGGGCCTGATGTTGGGTTGTAAAGAGACTCAGGGCATAGACTTTAGTTAAAGATCCATATCTGATGCTAGTTGCAAAGACAGCTAGTTGTGAAGACCAAGGGTATTGAGAAAGGGGGATGATGAGGATACCCTTCCGCTCATGAATCCCACCTTCCTGTATCTAAACTCTCCATTTGTTCCCATATTGTTATGGACTGGATGTCCAAAACTCCAAAATTCATGTTGAAACACTACCTCCTAACGTGATGGCATCTAGAGGTGAGGCCTTTGGGAGGTGATGAGGTCTTGAGGGTGGAGTTCTCATAAAAAGGGATTTGTTCTTATCGAAGGGCCTTGGGAGCTTCCTTGCCCAAGTGAAGATACAAGAAGCACCCATCTGCTACTCAGAAGAGGGTCCCGCCAGCATCCAGCCATACTGCCACCCTGATCTCAGACTTCCAGCCTCCAGAACCCCAGAGGGACCAAGACACATACAGAAGCTCACCTCTGTGTCCCACCCTCCTGATCTTCGCAATTTTATTTCCCACCTTCTAGTACTTTCATCTTTTCCTACTTGGCAAACTTCAATCCATCCATCAAGATCCAGCATAAACATCACCATCTCTGATTGCGGTCCGTTCCCTTCCATTCACACCACATGAATAGGGCTCCCCTGGGGCCAGGGACTAGGTTAGGAGCTGGAGAAAGGCAAAAACCCCTTCAGGCAGGGCTCTAAGGGCTCCAGACCAGTGTGAACACTTCTACGCACTCAGGGAAATCCAGAGTCATCCCCCTGGGTTCTCTGTGTTAGCTCAGATCCCTTTGAAGAGAAAGTATGTCTCCTATTTTTTTCCTCCAGGGTCAGAATATTGTCTGGCACATGGTCTGTACTTACTAATATTTGTGGAATTAAATACTGTATTAATGATCTTTAAATTAGTTGTGCATCTTCAATCGAGTTGGCTTTGCTTGTGTTTGTTCGTTTCCTTATCTGGTTTTGTTGGTACCAGGGTGGCTAAGCCAGATGTCAGTTACAGATACCATTTTGGGGGAAAAGGACCACCACCTCCCTGGCAACATTATGAATCCAAATA
Source organism: Monodon monoceros (assembly GCF_005190385.1). Taxonomy (NCBI): domain Eukaryota; kingdom Metazoa; phylum Chordata; class Mammalia; order Artiodactyla; family Monodontidae; genus Monodon; species Monodon monoceros. The sequence goes on from NW_021703778.1 coordinate 167,830,977, forward strand.
CTGTGGTGTGCATAAAAATTTACAATGAACAGGAACAAATTGGTCAGCTGCCTACATCTTTCAAGATAATATAAATGAGTTGGTTTGGGGGAGGATCCCGCAAAGGAGGCTCAACTCTCCACCTCTTGGATATCCTAGTTCATTCCGGTCCAAAAGCCAAATGCTAGGCTTGGTGCTCTGACCATAAATTGAGAGCTCTTCCCCTGAAAGCTGTGATTCCAGCGGTGTCTGGTGCATGTTGCATAGTGTGAGATCCCAGATAGATCACGTTTTCACGCTTACCCATCTGCCACCGCCTGCTTCTCAAAGAAACACTCAGTCATACTCTTTAAAGAGCCCCGGCTGCCGCAGGAATGTATTTTGAAAATGAAGGAGGAACAAAAAGATGAATGAGCCCCCTCTCCAGGCCCCTCCAGGCAGGGTCAGAGGCAGAGGCAAGGCCATGTGCTTTGGTCCTACAGCTGCCCTTTCTTCGCCTCCACGCCGTGCTCCCTCCCTGGGGATAATTTGGAAAGAACACTTTGTGTCCGCCTGTTTGCAGTGGAAGCTATTCAGATACTCTGAGAAAGCAGCCTGAGTGACTTGGGTGCCTCACATGAATTATCATTTTTTTAATTTGTTTCCATTTGGTTTCAGTAATTATGCTTTTGACTTTGCAATACATTCATCGTTGTCATTGTGCTGTTTTGTTCTCCACAATAGAGGAGTAGTTCAGAGATGTTCTAGGAGGGGACCTCGGTTCCCAAGGAAGAGAAGGGGTGACACACAGCTCGCAGAAGGTAATGGGCAGGGAAATGCAAGGGATTCAAGGATCCAGCATTGATATCTCGCAACATTTGTACAGAAAACAGGAAACACTGTTACTTCTGGGTTCCTAACACCAACTCAGAACATGAGGCAGCTCTTTTATACTTTCTGCTGAAATTAGCTTTTATCCTCCATCAAAATCCACAGACTGGTTTGTTCTTATTCTTTTCTTTTCTTTCCTTTTTTTCACTCTCCTTTTTTAGTTCATTTAATGCTAAAACAGAGAAAACTAGAGTGCTCACTAAACAACCAATGCATCAGGACTCTCTACCACTCCTGTGTTTTTGTCACCCGTTTGGTTGACAGGGGATATTAGAATGTGTGCTTAAGACACAGAGGTGGGTTCCAACCGTTGTTGGACCTTCTGCAGAGAAGCCGTGTGACCTAGGGCCAGTCGACTGCCCTTTCACAACGTCATTTGGTTTGTTCATTAGTAAAATGGAGGTGATAAAACTGACTTCCTAGGGTTGTCGAGCTGATTAATGAGACATCAGTAGATTATGTTTAGCATAGTGCCTCTCACAGGGTAACCCTGGAGAAAGTGGATCTTGTTTTCATCCATATTCTCTCCACTTCAACACAAATAAAAAGGCATCCTGGCTATAGCTTTGACAATCTAGCTAATTAAATATCATGGGAGGGGAGCGGCTAGCATCACAGCCTCCTTACCCACCTCGTTCCTCTCTTCTGGGCTGGGAGAGAACTAGCAGAAGATGGGCCATACTCTTTCAGACACCTGGATTCCTATTAGGCAGATTCACAGGCAAAGACCTCCAAGCCAGGTGTGGCCACTGTCTGTGTCATCTCAGACCATCCCTTCCCAGCCACACCCTGCTCTGTTTCCCTGACTTGACTGCCCAGTTTCCTGCACAGTGGGTCTACAGGGAGGCACTGTTGGAAGACCAGAGTGTAAGAACAGGGGAGAAGCAAGAGTATATCTCCCCTTACCCTTCTCTGAGCATCTCCAGCAGTTGTTGTGTCTTTTGCTGGCCCTGGTTCCAGTGGATAACCTTCCCTCCATGGTCCCTCCTCCCCTGGGCCATCCCTGCTGTGGGCACCCCTTGATCCAGATGGAATTTCTCCACTCTCTGTCACACGTGTTACCCATTCCCCTATTAAACAACATGATTCTGAGATACCTAGATGGAGTTCACTTTTCTTGACTAGACCTTGAATTCTATTGGAATAGTTTGCACTTGAACATGACATTGTCATCAGCTAAGGAGACTCTGCAGATGAGCCTCTTCTCCCTACCTCTCCCCTAAGCCACACGAGCAGTTTTTAGCCCAGATGATTGCTTCTTTGTATTTTCAGTTGGGTCTACTCCTTGGCTTAGTAGTTCCTACCTGTTGAGAAGCCTCCTTAAAATTTTAGTGAAATTCAAGACAGATCCAACTGTGGGTACGTGACCCAGTTGGTCTAAGGAGAGTCAGTTCTGGATCTTTTTCTGAAATCAACATGACTGGATACGCTGATTTATCCATGGGTTCTGTGTCTCCAGCAGAGCCTATCACTCCTCTGTACCCCTTGTGAAACTTCCCCCTCATGTGCTGATGTTGGAAATACCAGCACTCAGCAGTGGCACTCACATTGATTAGTGAGGTTGAGTAGTTAATACCAGGGCACAGAGTGGGAGATAAAGCATTAGACAGACTAGAATGTTGGTCCAACTCTGTTGGCTGCAACTTGCTGTTTGGACAAGTCATTCTCCAGTTCAGAAAGAACAGATTGTTGGAGCCAGAGGAAAGGAAGAAACTTAGGATGCCCAAGAGGTACTGTAGGTTGGTCACCTGCCTTTGTTTTGCTGTTGAATCACAATTTCAGGATTATGTTTGTGACTCACATTTTTTTAGAGCCACATTTCATTACCATCTTGTCCCACTACAGAAATCACAGAATGTGACCAGGACTTGGGAGAAATCCTTTCTAAGTATTTTCTGACTTAATAACAACCCTAGGCATTCTTATAGTACACATGATTATATGGTGTTTATAAAGGTGGAGCCTGTCACTCACAACTGTGAGAGGGAAGGAGATGAACCCAAGGATGTCTACCTTAGAATCCCAGCTTCTTCTTGCTGTACCAGCTTCTTGCTGGTGTCCAGACTCACCTCACAAGCAAGAATACTGCCTGGTTCTTAGAAAGCATTCAGCCAGCATTTGCAAAACATGGATAAAACTATTCAGGGGAAACTCACTCCGAGACCTCATTGTTCCTCATTGCTTTCTCACTGAGGAACTGAGACAGACTCAGTTTGCAGGGCTCTTTTTTTTAAAACAATATTTAGGGCAGGTGGTACCCCATTGAAAGGCTAGCAGAACAGTTAAGCATACTGACTCTGACTCAAAGGCCCAACACTATAGCTTAGGGCAAATCAAGTAACCTCCATAAAATGTAGTTTCCTACAATGTAAAATGGACCTAGTGAGACCTATTCAGATTTGCCAGGGACATTTAATGAAAACAATAAAGTGCTTGCTATAATAAATATAGTAAATGTGAAATGAGCTGTCTCTCTTATTAGTATTTTATAGGACACATATTACTAATAGGAGAATAGTCACAGATATCACCCTTTTCAAATTACACACACACAAAGGATCTAATGACTAGACTCCCCAGTTTCCTCCTTCCTACAGGAAGGTTCTTTCCAGTTGAGAGGAGAGATAGGTGGGTCTACATTTTAAGGGCTGAGAGATCTGAAAGAGAAGGGAAGGCAGAAAAAGAGCCACGTGGATAAGGGACAGAAGACAAGATGGTTCTGTGTGTTTATTGTGGGTAGATGTGTTTAAGAAGAGTGACCATGCAGGGCCGGGAAGCGGGGCAAGGAACATGCTCGTAACTGTTTCTATGGACTGTCACCACATCCCTTTCGATAGACTGCAGGAAAATGGAGTAGAGAATTGGAATCCTTTTACTTACTTCTGTTTCATAAATCTTTTGGACATAAAAAACTCCATGGTCAAACTATGTGTGCCCAGTTATAACCCCATCAGTTTTTTTTTGTTTTTGTTTTTGTTTTCAGTACACGGGCCTCTCACTGCTGTGGCCTTTCCCGTTGCGGGGCACAGGCTCCGGACGCGCAGGTTCAGCGGCCATGGCTCACGGGCCCAGCCGCTCCGCGGCACGTGGGATCTTCCCGGACCGGGGCACGAACCCGCATCCCCTGCATCGGCAGGCGGACTCTCAACCACTGCGCCACCAGGGAAGCCCAACCCCATCAGTTTTGCGAATAGAGCATGTCTGGTAACAATAGACACTCGTGGTTTTGTGCCTTGGGACGGAGAACTCCTTATCTCAAAGGCCAGCAGTTTTTCACCCATCTTTTGTCCAACTGATATAAAGAGAAATCCTTCCCAGGCTACAGATTAATAGCAATTATCTCATTCAGTCTAAAAACAAACAAACAAAAAACAAAACAAAAAACAAACAAGAAAGCCCTTCTAACTCAAGCCCCCACCCCCAACTGTAGTTCTTCATTGAGTGGTCCTCACCTGGCTGGGCTACTAACAGCTAGTCGACTTCAGGGATGGGATAGTAAAGTAGAATTTTCAGGAAACACATCTTAGTAAACAACATCTGGACAAAGCAAAGAAGAAACGGGAGTGTAGTCGGGCATCACCCGTGCAGTGACAGATTGCATCTTTAATAAGCAGTCGCTTAATTAGAAAAGTAATTTGTGAGAGACATTAACGGAATGTGAGTATTCAACTTGGACCAACACACTTGCACTGAAGTCTAGGCTCTGTCACATATTGAGGCGTATGTTTCAAATCTGAGGATGATACCGCCCAGTCCGTGAGCTCTCAGTGTGGACTCAAAACTGTACTGATTGAAGAATAATACCGAATATTTGCAAGCACTTTAAAATTTACATCTGCTCACTTCCCTTCCCCCAGCAGAGAGCTAATCAAGAGATGAAGAAAGACCCTGGGGGCTGAGGGAGGGGAGAGTGCCCCTTACCCACAGTCACGGTATATGCAGTTAGGAGACAAATCACAGCCTTACCCGAAGGATTTCCTCAGTGTTGCCAAAAGAGGATACCTGAGATAAGTCGTCAGTCAAGGGACAAGGTGAATTACAGACATCAAGGAAATGGAACAAACACCCAGGCTGAAGTGCTACAACAAGAAATAACAAGAAGCCAAGGGGGAGGGGACAAGGGAGAGGGATGGACTGGGAATTTGGGGCTGGTAGATGCAAACTATAACGTTTAGAATGGACAAACAACAAGGTCCTACTGTACAGCACAGGGAACTCTATCCAATCTCCTGGGATAAACCATAATGGAAGAGACTATATTAACAAGAATGTATATATGTGTAAAACTGAGTCACTTTGCTGTACAGCAGAGATTCACACAACATTGTAAATCAACTATACTTCAATTAAAAAAAAAAAAAAGAGATTTTTTTGGGAAAAAAAGAAAAGTAGCAAGAAACTACAGGTCAGGACAGGAAGCTCCATCCAAACAATTGTTTTGAACCCTGTTTGCACAGTAGAGTATAATTTTTAAAAACACTGATAGCAGTACCCCATCCCAGACCAATCTGATGAGAAACTTGGTCATTGAGACCAGACTTTGTTTATTTAAGTTCCCAGATGATTCTAATGTGCATCCAAGGTTGAAAACCATCAAATGAAAGTATCTGAGCGTAGCATGGTGTGGACACAGGAAAGCAGCTGTGGAATTGGTCAGATCTAGATTAATGTCCCATATTTGTAAAAAAAACATTTTTTGTTAATTTTCGCTTATCATACAAGGAAGGAGGCTTTAAGCAATTTTGTCTGAGCCTTATTTTCCCCATCTGTAATACTGAAATAATAATGCAGCCTGCTTAAAGTTTTTACTAGTACTAAAATTCTGATACCCACTATGCCACTCAATCTGCCCTCTAGTAGAAAATTACTGTGTCAATTTCATAAATACTTATTAGACACTAAATGTGTGCTCAGATATTCCCAGATGAATAAGACAGAAATGGCATTTATCCTCCAGAACAGGGGCTTTCAAAGTTAACATCCATCAGAATCACCTTGACAAAAAACTGCTGGTACCCACCCCAGAATGTCTCCTTCTGTAGGTCTGGGGTGTGACCTGATTGTTATCTTTCCAAAGACATTTCCTAGTGATTCTGATGCTGCCGGTGAGAGCAGACCCCGCTTTGAAAAACATTGTCCTGGGAAATGACAAACGATTAGGAAGAACAGGCAGTTGAAAAATGGGATAAGTGCTATGAATAGAGAGTGTCTGGGTGGCTGATGGGAGCCTAAGGAGAAAAAAGGAGGTGACTTGAACTTCTTCCAGGGAGTGAGGACATCAGGGAAAATTTCCTGGGAAGAGGTAAGGATGAGAAAGAGTTAAGGGATAGAAGAGATAGGAGAGTCTCTAGGTGGAGGGAATCGGAGAAGTTAGAGCATACTTGGAACACAGGGGGACCCAGAGAAGGTGGGTGAGTTTGGGGCATGGATTGTGGGGGGCAAGGGTGCCGAGGGCAGACAGGTAAGGGGCAAAAATGGGGAGGGACTTTGATGCTTAAAAGTCATTTATGCCAAGGGCAGTAGAAGGTCATTGAAAAGCACAGATGGTCAGGATTGCTATGAAGAGATCTCCGTGGCTGCCCCCGCTGGGGTGGGGAAAATATTGGGATGGAAATTGAGACTGGAAGGTCTCCACTCTGGGAGGGTGCTTGGGCTGGGGCTTGACTCAGACGATTTCTTTTTATTAAATGGAACTGGCCTAGGGTAAAAGATAAAGACTCTGGTCCACCAGACAAGGAAACTTGGATATCCAAAGGGGAGCTCCTTCTGAGTATTGGGACCTCAAAATCTTCATGGATAAGTTCTGAGAAGTTTGAGAGAAAAGCCAGGGAATAAACCTGGAGAAAGCACATATTTCCACCTGGAAGGTGGCTGTGTGAGTTTCCTGCAGCTGCTGTAACAAATTCCCACAAACTTAGTGGCTTAAAAACTGTACAGGTTTCTTACAGTTCTGGAGGTCAGAAGTCCTAAAATCATGGTGTCACAGGACTGCATCTCTTCTGGAGACTGTAGGGAATAATCCATTCCCTTGTCCTTTCCAAATTTCAGAGGCTTACTGGGTAACCCAGGATAATCTCCCTGTCTGAGGTTCTTAATTTAATCACATCTGCAAAGTCCTTCTTGTGACACAAGGTAACATTTATTTATAAGTTTTAGGAATTAGGAGATGGACATGTTTGGGGACCTTTATTCTGCATATCACAGTGGCAAAATGGTACATGGGTGATTGTTTGAGGGCACAATTTGCAACACAATGGAAGACAAGAAGGGTCAGAATGCTAAAGATTAAGAAAGAAAATTATAAAATGAAACGAAATCCCTTCCATGAGACAGTTTTGTATATTTCTTTTTAAAATAACTTAGTTGGACAGACTTAAGTCAAAGTCTTCTCTGTAATGACTGATGGAATTATTTTATTTCTTCTTCATTTATTGAATGTTTTAAAGCCCACCTTTCCTTCCCTCCCCCCTTTCCTTCCTCCCTCCCTTCCTTCCTTCCTTCCTTCCTTTTCTGATGCCCTTTCTGTGGGCTCCGATTTCAAAACTTTAGAAATAATACACCATTAGCTGTGTGACAGCTCTGAGATAGCAAACTCATTTTCCAATCATACAAATGTTTTTAAAACTCCCTGAATCATCCCAAATTTTACTTGCATTAAAAAAAAGGAACATAAAATTATTGACTTTGTCTTTTCATTTCTTCTCCACACTGTTCTCTTATTTTTGAAGTTCACTTTCATGTAGCTTGAAAGGACTTATTTTTCCATTGGAAATTATCTCCTATATTCACTAAATAACACAATTTTTAAAATATCTGTATTTTAAGTCTGAAAACAACTATCTTTATACAGTATTTTGATGAATCCTCATGGTTAAGTTTCATGTAAAGTGTTTTTCCACTTCTGAAATAATTTTTCTAAAGAAAATAAGACAGTACTTCCCCCCCCCTCTAATCCAGAAGTACTTTTTGATATGTGATAAGAGTGTGGCACTGGAATAAATCAGGTTATTTTAAGTTCTGTAAATTTTGAGGTAAATATGCACACACTTGCATATGTAAAATGTTATTCTCTTTTATCCAGACGCTTCTGATGCCAAAATAGTATTATATCCATTTGTGAACAGTTTAGGAATATCAGTTCTTTGCAAGCTAATGGGAAAGGATATCTATCTTTGGAAGCATAGGATTATTTGAACAGTTGTGAGTTTCTCACTTAAGATGCACACACAGAGGAAGTGAATTCCACATTTAGCCATGTTATAGGTAAAGAATGAAGGCTATAAAGACATTTATCTCCCATATAGTGTCTCAAACAATGTACCAACCCCAGAATCTCACCAAAAAACAAATAGAAAATCGTAATGGATGTAATCTAGAAAGAAGATATATGACGTGAAAAAAAAATATGAGATTCAGCAAAAGACAAAAATTAATAGGGGACAAAGAAATATGTAATAAATAATAATTATTGACAGTAAGGAAATGATTCTACAGTGGAAGCTTTCATAGCTACAAATTTAAGACTGATAGGCAGAAAAAAGGAAATAAAAATAATGTCTCAATACCACAAGGTTTTATTTTTATTTAAAATAAATTTATTTTTCCTTAAAGTTTTTACCTGAAAATGGTTCATTTGCCCAGTTTTGGGGTCGAGGTTTTCTAACCTGAGTGTGCCTTTGCTGAATAGTTTTCTACATGTTGTTTCTGACAAATCACATCTACTTCACATCACTAGTGTTTTTTTCTTTTTCTTTTAATTTCTTTTAATTAGAGAGAGAAATAATTAATTTGACAAGAAATCAGAGTGTCGGATCTTCCTAGTATTTTATAAATGTTTTCATTCTTTTACATTTATCTTATCTACATGTAATTAGACAGCATTTTTATGTTACTCACCTTTTTCCAATCATTCAGTGTGGTTTTCATGGAAACAACTCTTTCCTTTTGCACTTAGGTTCCATTGATTTGTGTAATATTAATTAAACCACGTGGTTTATACCTGGTATAATCAGTTTTGAGGAGAAACAAAAGTGGCACTTCTATGGGAGCAGAAGAGCAGAGGCACACAAGGCAGCAGCTTTGTCCCATGGTAGTGGCCTCCAACCTGCATTTTACAGAGAAAATGCAGAGAACCAGTTAACCTGGCAGGTCAGTTAAGTATAGGTCAGCTGAGAAAGCCTCTGCTGTCCAACTATAGCAATTACTATGAAATTGTAATTTTATGTGTTTAATAAGAAACTGAAGCTAAATTTCTGGTAAAAGGTAACATAGGAATAGTGAAGAGTAAATGAAAGTAAAAGGAGGTTAAAGTCTGTGCCTTCCTCAGGTACATGGAGAACACAAAGATAAATGTAGGCTTTTAAAAAAAATTTTATTGGAGTATAGTTGATTTATAATGCTGTGTTAGTTTCAGGTATACAGCAAAGTGAGTCAGTTATACATGTATCCACTCTTTTTTAGGTTATTTTCCCATATAGGTCATTATAAATGTATATTTTTTCAGAAGGAAAAGTTAAATGTGAGTGTTAATATACGAAAGTAGCCATAAAATTTATTAAATGAATCTCTAACTTCTATACGAAAAGAGTAGAAGTGTCTTTCTAATTCAAGACTGAAAAAGATAAAAACCTAATAACAGAATAATAAGAAAAAAAGCAAAATAATACGATTTCTTTGTGTTCAAGTATATATTAAGTACAATAAATAAATATAGGTTAGACTCATCTGGTAAAAAAGAGACTAAGATTTAATTTTTTTATTTAATTCAACTGTGCTTACATTTATGTGTCATAATGGCCTTGTGGTTATATAAGAAACAATCACAGTTTTAAGAAATGCTTACTGAATATGCATACAGAAATGAAATATGTGTGACTTTGCTTTCAGTTATTTCAGTTCAGACAAACAAAGAGGCTAGATGAGGTAAATATGGTAAAATCTTAGTAATTGTTGAATCGAGGTGAAGAGAACATCGAAAGTCCATTGTGCTATAACTCACTATTAATACACTTGATATTTTTATTAAGAAAAACCTTGAGGAATTCAGCTAAAGTGGTGTTCAGAAGGAAATACAAAGCTGAAAAGCATTTATTAGAAAAGAAGAAAGTTTGAAAATAAGTGTTCAACTCCACCAGACTTTTTGGTCACCATTTAAAATTATAATTTGGTAAGTTTTAAGAAAATGCATACAACTGGAACACTTCACCAAAATTATGATATTGAACATGCAAGATTCAATATTTAAAGAATGTTACTTATCTCTCATTTAACCTATAAATTTATAATTTAATGCAATCCAATCAAAAGCCCAGTAGCATTCTTCAGAATACATGACAAATTGAGTTAAAAATTTCACATGAATAATAAATGTGCAAAATAGACAATATAAATTCACAAATTTTAAAAAATGTGGTTACATTTTCTCCACCAAATACCAAGATATATTATATGTTATGGAACTTAAAATGACAGAGTATTGTCCAACAAATGATAAATAGATCATTGAACTATGATGAGTTAAAAAGCAGACCGTTGCTTATATGAGAACTTAGCATGTCTGGAGGAGATATGACTATCAGTGGGTGTGACAGAAACTCTGCCAGATATTTGCCAAATCATTTCATTGTTTTCCTGGGCACAAGGGAACTGACATTCCCAATCTCTCCTTGCATCTAGGAATGAGTCAGTGGAATATAAATGGAAGTGATATACAGCATTTCCAGATATGGCCCCTAAAATGTCCCAAGTGATTAGTCACATTTTCTCCACTCTGCATGATTGTAAGTGCAGGACTCCAAGATGGTAGAAGTTTAAGATGGAATGAACCCGATCTCTGTGACCTTCCATGGAGGGGGAGATTCCAGGCGGAGCAAGAAGCTGATCTGCATTGAGCTGTGTAAGTCAAAGAGAAACAAGGATTGTTACAACAGTTAGAATTTAATCCCTAATTAGTACAGTACAGGAAACAACTAACTAATGTGTGGCATGGAGGAAATGCTCATCCATTATAAAGGAAAAACAAAACAAAACAAAACTGCAATATAACTAGTATGCTGCTTCCTAGCAGAGAAAAATATTCAAGGAGGAATAAATACCTAATAATTTAAAAATACTTTTAAAAGTATAATAGGAAAATATCCTGTGACTATGGAATGAAGAGGGCTTCCTTAAAGCAAAGCACACAATGGAATAAAACAAGAACCTTAAAGAAAAAAATGACATTTAAATATATCAAAATCCTAAAAAGAAATCTCAGATCAAAAATATCAATGAACACAATACAAGACAAAACACTAGGCACTAGGAGAGAAGACATTCACAATATATAAAACAGTATTATTATTCAAAATATATAAAGGATGTCTAAAAATTAATGTTTGAAAACTCATGTTGAAAATCATGAAGAGGAAAATAAGTGAAAATTATCAGAAGAGGAAATTCAATGGCCCATGCATTGAGGAAAAGATGCTCAGCTTCTCCAGCCATCAGGAAATACAAATTAAACAAGAATTAATAGCATTTATCACATGTTACATTGGCAAAGATTAAATGATTTGATAATCCAAATGTTGGAGAACTCATCCACCATTGATAGGACTCAGAGTGCTGGAGACCTCTTGGAGCACAATTTAGCATTACCTGGGACAGCTGGGCATGCCCAGCTACCGAGCAATACCAATTGTAATTGCTTCCCTAGACCAACATTTGCACATGTGCCCAGAAGAACCATGCAATATATCCAATGCATCACAGTTTGCAAGAGCAAAGGGATTAGAGTTTACCTTAAAGTCTATCAACATGGGAATGGTTAAATAAAACATGGTATCTACATCTGGCGGAATAGCTCTTAAAGACACAAACTAGATAGATGGATTTCCTCCTTAATACATATCAAAAAATATAATATTTTGTGAAAAAAACATGTTGCGGAACACAATATCTAGCACTCTCCAATCTATTAATGCATGGTTAATTAATTATACAGATCGTATACATTAATTTTTTCTTTGGATTGCATGTAAATGTAAAAGTATAATAATGGGATTACAAAAGCACACACTATTGTTGGAGTTCTAACGGATAACAGATGGTACACTGAAATCGGGGGAATTTGAGAGGAGTTTAGTCTGGGACAATCTATATTCCTGGTCATATTTTTAAAATTTGTTTTCCTTTTTTATGGGACAATTTGTAAACTGGTCAGCTTTGGTGAAATTATCCAAGTATAGTACAAGAGTTGGGTCTGGTAAGAGCAGGAAACTTGGGCCACCCCTAGGCCTGAATGGGTCCATGTAGGTAGTAGTTGCTGGAGAGGAGGTTGTATGGAGGGGGACACAGCCAGGCCATGGCAACCCTGCAGGGATGGAGCTAAGGGAACAAAAACTCCAAATTTAGTACTTTTCTCCAGAAACCTTGATAAAATTCCTGTCTACACTTCCTTTGTCTCTTTTCCTTCTTTCCCAAGTCTGTACAATATGGATGGTTCATTGTTCTGATTCGTGATGAAATTTTTATTTTGGAATCTGGAAAAATAAATACTTCCTGCTGTTTCATTCTAATCCAGTATTCCTGTATTACATTGCATTGAAGGACTGGGAGACAGAAACGTGGGTTCTTCTTATCTTGTGTCTGCTTCTCATTAGACGTGAGAAACTGAGCAAGTCATATCCCCACTCTGGACCTCAGTTTTCTCATCTCTAAAATAGGGATGATAATAGTGACAGCAAAGGGTTCTTGAGAAGGTCACGTGAGATAAGATGATCCTCTGCCGTCTGAAGTAGTGTTTCTCAGACTTTAAGGTGCATATGAATCACCTGGGGAGCTCGTTAAAAATCAACATTCTGGGGCTTCCCTGGTGGCTCAGTGGTTGAGAGTCCTCCTGCCGATGCAGGGGACACGGGTTCGTGCCCCGGTCTGGGAAGATCCCACATGCCGCAGAGCGGCTGGGCCCGTGAGCCATGGCCGCTGAGCCTGCGCGTCCGGAGCCTGTGCTCCACAACGGGAGAGGCCACGACAGTGAGAGGCCCGCGTACAGCAAAAAAAAAAAAAAATCAACATTCTGATTCACTGCACATAGGCTAGGGCCTGAGATTATAGTGCACATGATGTTGGTGCAATGATCATACCTCTCATGGCAAGACATTGGACATTGAGATGAAAGTGTTGCACCCCCAAACAAGTTTACGGAATCCTAATGGTAAACAGGTATCTTTACTGCTGGACTTTCCAGTAGCTCAGATCTACTCGCTGTTCACAAGGACCCCTCAGGGAGACTGATAGTGTTCACAGAAGAATCTGAGACAGGGTGGTCAACAGAATAGATCCCTAGCATGGGACTTATAGACACCCATGATTCAAAGCCTTCCTACCTGGCCAGACTTAGATAAGTCAAAGCAGAGAGTAAAATATGCTGCATGCAGTCAATAGATTTCACCGTTTAATAATCAAACCCTTAATTAAAAATAAGTAATTCATAAGAGCGATTAATATTAGGTGCCTAAGTAGGTTTGTTCAACGCTCTTGGCATTTAAATAGAGGATGAAGATTAGAATTTCTTTCTTCTCCCAGAAAATATTTCTTTAAGAAACGAGTCTTGAGCAAATACATTTTTTTACTTAGTTTGAAGACAAATATAATCCCTACACTGGAGGCTACTATAATGCTAGGCTACTTGTAAACACATCCTTGGACAGGGCACTTTTCAGGATTTACTTATTCAGTCAACAAATATTTATTTATAGTCTACTAAGCCCCAGTCACTGTGTTGCACATGAGTTATACTGTGGCAAAGAACAGCCATGGAGCATATCACTGCCCTCAAGAAACTGACATTCTAGGCGGTCAGACACTCACTTATGATATAAGTAAGCAGGGAGTTCAGTGAAAAAAATAAAACAGGGTGATAGAACACTAAGTCACTGGGGAGGTTGCTTGACTAGGAGGGCCTTCCAGAGGAGGTGTGCTTTACGAGGAGACCTGTAAGATGAGATGTGGGAGCTTTCCAGCCTGGGAAAAGGTGCCAAGGCTAAATACAGTTCAGTTGGCTAGAGTACTAGGAAACAAAGAGGCAAGTGGCATTGCATGAAGTTGGGAGAAGTACATAAGCAGAGACCAATTTCTGTATCCTGCATTGTGCATCATAATGAGGGCTTTGGATTTTAAACTTACTTCCGTGGGAAGCCATTGGAGTGTTCGCTTTAAAAAAAAAATGATTGACAGATTTAAAAATGTATCCTGGTTCTCTGACGGGCTAGTCAGGAAGTGACCAGTTGGTAGACTACTACAGTAAGCACAGCAAGAGATCACGGTGGCTTGAACCACCAGCCAGTATCCTGACATAGGAGTTGGGGATTGGTGTGGGGATTGGAGATGTAAGTGTGGTACAGGAGTTGGACTGGGGTGGGTTATTGAGAGAATAGAAAGAGCAAGGGACTCCTACCTTCTGATATTAACACTGGGGTGAGGAAGAGTAGGGAGGGGAAGGCAATCCAGGAAGACTAGGAGGAAAATACATTTAGGATGAACAGGGATTCATCTTGAACAAAGTATTTCTGAGGTTCCTATCATATACCCAAGTGGAGAGGTCAAACGTCTAAGAGCTCATTGAAGTCTGAGAGCCTTTGGTTTATACAAGCTATTTAGAGCCATGAAAAAGAATGAGAAAATCTGGAGAGAGATTAGAGAGAGAAGAAGGAAGAGGATCCAGACCCCACGTGGTGTGAGGGTTCACCATATCTGGAGGTTGGGAAGGAGTATCCTGTGTGCAGGAGGAGTACTGGGAGATGGTGGTGTCTAAGAGTTAAGTGAGGATAGAGTTTCATGAAATGGGGACAGATCAAAGCAATGACTATTCAGCCAAGGGGCTGAAAAAAGGGCAAGCAGAAGTGTGCCCCAGTGCTGGGCTGCGCTGAATGGTGAGAAAGCTAAGACAGTCTCTGCCTCAAAGAACTAACCGTCTGGAGGGAACATTCGTGTCCACAGGTGATGAGTTTACATCTTCGAAGTTCAACGGTGATGCATTACCAGGGGCCGCTAGCCAGTCGTCTACTCATGCTCTTCTGAGAAGGTAATAGAGATTTACTTCCTTCTACTACATTTGTTTGCTTTTTGTTTGTTTGTTTTAGCTCTAACACTAGATTGTAAACTCCCCAGCGCCATCTATAGCAGCTTCAGCAGAGAAAACACTCAATGAATGTTTACTGAATAATGAATAAAATATGTGGAAACTCTCGCAAAACTTTATGTTTTTAAATACCATATGCATACAGTTATTTTATTATTCTTGTTGTGAGAATTGGTAAATTAACATCTTCATGGGACCTAGCACGATATCTGAGAAAATACTATGATAGGAAGCAGATGACAAGCACCACAAATTTCCCCACCCCCCTCCCCAAATATAAAACAGAATTTGAGGCGGGGAAGAAACGACACACTGAATTGTTCCTTCCTCGTCTACTTGTGCTTTTTCACTTGGGTTATTCCTCCTCAAGACTTCCCATCCCCTTTTCCAATGAAGGAAGATAGAGAAGAAGGAAGTGAGACATAGTCAAACGTGGAATGTGGCAGGAGAAGTGAGCCAGAGAATCCACAGAACTGTGTATCATACCAAGAACTGAGGAGTGGAAGTAAAGAGGCCAAGGGAAGAGGAACTAGTCACCTTGAACCTACCTCTCCGTCAAATACTGCTTCCAGTCCAGATCTGCTTGCTGGCCAGCCCATTTGTCAACACAACCTGATCGCCCTCCCAATGTGCTCACCCATTCCCCTCTCCAGGCAGCCATTGAAGTGGCCTCAGGGGACCCAAAGCTTCAGGTTAAAATAATAGATTTGACTGTAGAAGGTAAGCCCAGCCACTCCTAAGGCACAAAACCAAACAACCACCCCAAATAAAAGTCATCCTCCACTGCTTCAGGACATGTGAAAAATTCAACTTGAGAGCTGAGAAAAACACAACTCCAAAGACTTTGGGAACACTGCAACATTTGCCACCACCAACAGAGGGATAAGCAGACTGGACGGTCTACGTAGGGGAGGTGTCAAGATGATGACTTGTTTATTGTGTACAAAGTGACCATGGAGATGTGGATAATCAACTGCAATAAGAGCAACAACAGCAACAAAGTTTACAGTTTCTATAAACCACTTTCTTGCAGGCTCCTCTATGATATACTTTGAGTAAATTATCATCATCTCCACTCTACGAATTGAAAAGCTAAGTAAGAATGAGGAATGCATGTAAAACCATGATAAGCTTCCCCTAACCTGGTCTGTCCTACCACAGCACCCAGCACCATCTCAGGCTCCAGGCACAGGCTTCAGCATAAGGGTGGATGAGCATCAGTGTCTGGTGTTACTAGTTGGAGAAACAGTGTGTGGAAGACATATTTATCCTAGGAGGAAAGGGTGAATTTGAGTGGTTAAACCAAGGAGGCTTATCAGAGATTGCAGTGGAAGATGTTAAACAGGGACCAGGTGCTGTGGTGAGTCTACTGTATGGCATATATACTGAGCTTGGAAAGGAATGGAAACCAGGAAGGGAGACTCATGCAAAGGCAGGTCAGTGAAATTCAAGCAGCCCAACTCCTCTGCTTAAAGACCAGGTGCACACCTTTGTTGAGAGCCTAGAGTTTGGGGCCCCTCTGCTCTGACTTTCTAGAAGTTCCAGAAGAGCTTCCAAAGCTTGTCATACTTTGGTTCCTCTGTATCTTTGCTCACGCTGTGCCCCTCACCTGGAATGCCTTGTCCTCTCATCCCTCTGGCCAACTCTTTTTCTTCTTTGCTTCCCCATTCTGCTCATGTGGCGCTCCTCCCACAAGCTGCCTGGGAACAAATGATCTCAGCTATTTGTGCTGTTCCTCCACCTCCATGTTGAATGGCCTCTAGGTCAGGGCCTGTCCCACCTTGGGTTGTTGCCAAGCACCTCCAGCCTCCAGGTGGTTGGTGTCCTCATCCCCTTGGTGGCCCCAGCCCAGAGCCTGGCACAAGATTCTGCTTCATGAATATTTTTGCACTAAATAATACATGAATAAATGAATGACTTTAATGATCATCAAGTTTACAGGAGCTTTCTAGACCCCAGCTAGACCCTGCTATTTTTACTATTTCTTTCACACCACTGAGATCAGAGGCGATACAGCAACATCTTTAAAATAACAGCTTTTGGTTCCAGATATAACTGGATTGAAGTCTCTATTTGACAATTAACTAGCTGAGATTTTTAGTTATTTAACTGATCTAAACCTTATTTGTAAAATGGATTACTATGAAGGGTATATGAGGCCATGGATGTCAATTATTTATCACAGAGTTGTAGTAGTGGTAGTGGTAGTGGTAGTGGTAGTAGAAGTAGTAGAGCTAGTAATCTTCATTGTCGCCATGGTAGCAGCAACAGCAGCAATAGTACTGTTGGTGGTAACAATAGTAGTAGCAGTAGGAGCCATCACAGTAGTAGTATTGGTAGTAATATAAATAATAATATCAACAGCATTAAAGGTAATAGTAATAGTAGTAGTAGGCATAAGCATAGTAGTAATTATTAAGCTGATGGTTCAGAAACCTTGCTTGTTTTATTATCTCCAGACATAGACAGAGCCATAGTGCCATAGTTTTGACAACTCAGGGTGCTATCAGGAGACAATCAGTCTCATAATGGAAAAAAAAAAAAGTAAATGTTTTAAAGGAATTTCCATTAATGCCAATCCCCAAAAAATCAGATCTAAAATTATGATACTGTTTGTAGAGTTTTCTACTTAAAAGTTCTAAGAAATATTAAAGCAGTACATCTGAAATGAGAAACCAAATTTCCTATTTCAGGGAGAGCCACTAGGGCTGCAGGACCGCTAGTTGGGTGAGGCAGCTGTCCAGCTTAGGGTTCAGCAGATAAATGGGAAATTGGCTGTCCTGCAGGGCACGGGTTTATCCTCAAAGCTGGACCTAGAAGAATTCAGATCTCAGTGGTGTCCACAGGCTGTGCCTCTCCCTCTGGCTTTCCAACTTGGCTCGTGCAAACAGTCTCATTAATCCCCGGTCAAGTGCAAGCATGCAAATGCTTGATGAAAGAGAATGAAAGAAAGGATGGTCCTTGGATCAACAGGAACATGAAGATTTCCAGGATGCCTCCCTTCTAACTTTAACAATAGCCAGAGAGTGCTTGACAGAGCAGCTGAGGGTGACGTTTGTGGTCCTAGATGCCTGTGGCCCCGCTCCCGCCGGCCAGACTCTTGGTTTGGAAAGAGCCTCTGGCATACTGATCTGATGTCGTTAAGAGACCTCTGCTTTCTAATGCAGGATGCATCCAAAATTGTTTGTGACAGTCGTGCCTCCACCCTCGTAATTATTTAATCCTTCTGGAATGTGGAGAATTGGCATGAGATACTGGACTGGGAGTCCATGACAAGTCAGCTTCCTTCTCTCTTGACACAGGACATCTTCATACCTGGAGCTGCAGGAATGGGACAAAAGTCCATTGGAGAAGAGCTTGTTCATCCTAGTTGGAGCTAAAATCAGACTTGACTGACGTGCTAAGTGCTGAAATTACTTGTGTCTACCTGGGAGACAATCAAGGGACAGAGACCAAACTAAATGGGCTTGTGATCCTCTTTCTCTCTGCTTCTCTTTCTCTCTTTTTTCTTAACACACTAAAACTGAAAAGTCAAATCCATTAAGCAATTCATACTTTGGTTTTCAAAAGACAGCAAATGTATACCCTGAGCAAGGGAAGCAAGTCTTTTCTTGCATCTGAGTTAAGGAACACTGAGTCTTTCCATTCAGGCCCTTCAAGGTGCATCAGGTTGAAGGGTGATCTAATCAGCTTTCAAGGCAAAAGTTGTGTTCATTGTCTGCACAGTTCTATTCAATAATTATTCCCCCATTGAACACACATAGGCTCTTCATTTAACCTTGATCTTACATCTGCAAAATGAAATCAAACATCCTATTCAAAGGGCAAACACAGAGAACCTGGGTGCTCCCGACACAAGACTTGACCCTGTGTAGATGCTCAAAAGTATCTGTTAAAGGAAAGAGTGCATTTTGCTAAGTGAACAAAACAATGATTCATAGAAGTGAGAGCAGAAAAGGAAGTCATAATAAATACAGTTTAGCATTCCCACTTCACTAATGAACTAGACCCACACAGGTGTATTAACTGAGCCAAGGTCATACGGGTGTATCATGGCAGAGCACAAGTGTTCTCCAAAATCCTAGGCCAATGTCTATTAACTACAGGTCAATGGATAAAGTTGCTGCTAACTAAAGGGCAGTTGGAAATTCCCCTTTCTCTTTGCGTTTTTTCAAAAAAATTTAATAGTGGTAGTAAGAATAGAATTAAAAGAATAGCCTTCTTGACTACTTCTCATTTTCCTGAAATCTTTCAGAAACAATGATGCCAATAATACAAAAAGTGATGCTGGTCCAGTGGTGCTTGGAGTTCAGTTCATGGACTGGCAGCCTCAATATCCCTGGGTAGCTTTTCAGCCTGGGTAGGCCCAAGGAATTAGTATTTCAACAAGTTCTCTGGGAAATTCTGAATTATGCTACATTTTGAGGGCCACTGATCTACAGACTGATGCCTATAAAAGCACCCATAGCCCTGAAAAGCATGCTTATGATTGTGGCAAGGGTTGTTGATTGATTACTTACTCTCTTCTCCCTTGTCTATCCTCTAGTACAGAGACTTAGAAAGTCAGGTGTTTTCTTGCAGCTAGAGGTGGTCGTGAAACTGAGTTCTTCCAACTGAGATGTAAGTAGGGATCTAGGGGTGTTTGGGAAAGATATTTCTTTCCTGTTCAGAAAAAGGTACATGAGGAGAAACCTCATGTCTATGTCAACTTATGTTCCTGACTTTGAATGCAATGTGTGTGGATCTGATGCTTGTTGTTCAGCAGCTATTTTGTAGCCAAGAGGAGGAAGTCAAGAGAATGACAAAGATGCCAACCTAAAACAGTGACTTTGAAATGACAAACTATGTCAGTATATCCTTGAGAGAGAAAAATCGTGTTTCTAGTTATACATATATTATCAAAGCTACCATTTTGCTCAGTTTGCCTCCACAATAACTATGAGTAACTATTATATAACAAAATGAAGTATAAATTTCTGCATAACTTTGTATTAAAATGAAATACTATCAACTCGTAGATTGAATGCTGGCCTGTAAAGAGGTACTAATTATGTAGCAAAAGGAAAAGAGTGAGAGAAGCAAAGAACGAGAAGGCATGGGCTTGTTAAGGTATCTATTTCTTTTGTAGGGTGGTCGTAGGAAGCTACTCACAATCTGAGTAGCTTAAAGCAACAGAACTGTATTCTCCCCTGGTTCTGTAGGCCAGAATTCTGAAATCAAGGTGTCAGCAGGGTCGGTTCCTTCTGAAGGCCCTAGAAGAGACACAATTCTCTTCCTTTTGTTACAGATTGAATTTGTCTCCCCAAAAGATGTTGAATTTCTCAGTCCCAGTACCTGTAAATGTGACCTTATTTGGAAATAGAATTTTTACAGATGATCAAGTAAAAAGGAGGTCTTTAGGGCAGGCCCTAATCCTATATGACTCTGTCCTTATAAAAAGGAGAAATTTGGACACAGAGATAGACATGCATAGAGGGACGACAGTGTGAAATAGGGACAATGCCATGTATAAGCCAAGGAACATGTGAGTCTACCAGAAGCTAAGAGAAGGGCATGGGACAAATACGTCCTCACTGCCCTCAGAAGGAACCAACCCTCCAGCACCCTTCTAGCTTCTAGTGGCTGCCAGCTGTCCTTGGAATTCCTTGGTTTGTAGAGCACCCCTCCCATCTCTACCTTCATCTTCACATGGCTTTCCCCTCTGTATCTCTGTGCCTCAAATCTCCCTCTCTTTTCTCAGGAAGGATTTGTCATCGGATTTAGGACTCATTCTAAATCCAAGATGAGTTGATCTGGAGATAGTTATTTACATCTGCAGGATCCTATTTATAAATAAGGTTACATTCATAGGATTGTACATATCTTTTGGGGGGATACAATTCAACCTAGTGCAAGGTGTTAATATTCTAGTAGGAAAATATAATTTAATGGTTAATAATGTGGTAACTCTGTAAAAGACCCATTGTATACCAT
Source organism: Monodon monoceros (assembly GCF_005190385.1). Classification (NCBI taxonomy): domain Eukaryota; kingdom Metazoa; phylum Chordata; class Mammalia; order Artiodactyla; family Monodontidae; genus Monodon; species Monodon monoceros. The sequence goes on from NW_021703778.1 coordinate 167,851,921, forward strand.
CTTGTATCCTCAATAACCACGGTGTCAGAAAAGGGGAAGAGAAAAGAAAAGTGGGACAGGACAAGAAGTGGTTGACTTTGAACTGTTCCTTCAGTCCAGAAGACTTCCAAGAAAACGTTTAAGTTCTACCTTGTTAGATTCAGGAAAAAGTTTTCACATCTCTTAATCTCTCTTTCCACCTTCTGGCTTTACTTAAAGGAATAATTGGCCCTGCGATTAGAAGGATAAAAATCAGCACAGCATGTGAATTTACCAATTATTCTCCCTTGCTACGGACATAGCCAGTTTAGGTTTTAGGTCCCATCCTAAGTATGACATCTCAGTGACAAAATACATCAATTAAGTTGAGAGCTCCTAGAGGGTGAATAATAGACTGGGATAAAGATACCAGGGTTGAGTAAAAGCTCCACTTCTAATTAAGAAAAGCAGTATCCACAAGACCCTGCGCTTACATGGCCTTTCACTCCTTCATCTATAAAAAGCAGGGGTTGGCCTAGCTTGTGTTTCGAATTCCTTCCACACCACGATTCTTTTCCACACACTCCCTTTGGAATTTGGACAGGAGTTGAGTAGTGTTTTTTGTTTTTGTTTTTTTTTTCTTTAATGCATATGATCAGTATGGAGATTTATGGAGACGCTTGTTTTTTATACAGCTAAAGAGGGAAACACACACACACATTATACACAATAGCAGCAAGAGAACTTTTGCCAGCCTAACACACATTTATACAGCAATAGCAGACACAGTGACACCAGACTGCAAGTAGGAAAATTGACTCTGTCAGTATTTACTGAGACAGAAATGGTAATGCAGGCCGTTTTTCCTTCCTTCACTCAACAAACATGTGTGGAGACCTCAGTCTCAGCCCTAGGTACCAGGCACTGGGGAAAGAACCATGGATAAGACATGGCACCTTCCTCAAAGGGCCCAGGGTCCATCTGAGAGATGGACTGGATGGCAGAGCAAGGTGGCATGTGTGTTAGAATAGGGTTAGGCTCCAGGTGCTGTGACAGCCCCAATCACAGCCTTGGGGACATTCAGAAAGGCCTCTAAGGTGTTCTGAGCCAAATCCTGAAGGTTGTTTGGAGGGTAAGGTGTGGGTTGCCCTGTTGCTACCTCAAGTTGCAAGGCGATTCAAAATCTACAGTTTCTCGACCTTTAAGTGAATCAAGCAGGAAGCATCTCATGCCTTCCTTTCAGCTGGGTTACACAGTTCTGGATCTCTCCCAAAGCGTATGATTATCAATTAATTCCACCAGTTATCATCTTAAGCCACCACTTCCAATCAACTCATTTCTCCAAAATGCTCAAGGATACATCCTAGCCTGGAGAATGACATCACCATGTGAACTTTGCTGCTAGTCAAGACCCTTTGGTCTTTGGTTGACCTTTTCAATGTCATCTCGTACCACAAATTGCAGTAAAACATGACACATCATACCAAATTTAGGAGTAACTTCACTAATTTTAGGTGTAGGGAGCCACACAGGTGTTTTGGAATTCATATCAACCAGCCGGATCTGTGTGGTTATGACTGTTTATATTCAGGGAATTTGTATGGGGATGAACCCCAGGATAAGGAGCCAAAAGATTTTATATCCTCACCTTGCTCTGCCACTTATGGACCTGGGTCAGCCTCCATTCCCCCATCTGTAAACTGGAGGGGGCAATTCCTGGTCTGGCTGCTTCCTGGTAGTGAAAACCAAAGAAGTAATGTGGAGTCTTAAGTGTACAACCTTCTTCATCAAGGCCGAGAAAGTTGAGTGTAAAGTAAGAGGTTGGACTGTGATTTCGGCAGACCCGAGTTCCAGTCAAGGCTCTCAAACTTCCTTTAACTCTTTGTCCCACCTGTTCCAGACTCGATTTCCCATCTAGAAACATGTGCAGTCTGGCCTAGACCTAGACCACAGATTATCTCTCAGGTCCCCCAGGATTACTGGAGAATTCTATGAGTCTATCTATTTCTTTTCCATTAAGAAGCAACACTTCCTCAGTGTAAGTGATGTGAAATATTTTTAAAATGTGCACACACCAGAGAAATAATTTTGAATCCCACTGTTTGATCTGTGCATGCTGCTGGTCCTAGAGTTGTTGTTTCCTCATGGTCCAGGCTGGGCATGGTGCTGGAAGGCTACATTCAACGCCCAGCTGCGAGGACGGCCCCTGTTCAGAGTGAGGGTGTCTGTGTGGGTTTGTTGGCTATGATGTATACATCCCTCACTGCTCACCAGGGCAAATGGGCAGCCATGCGTGGACACATCACTGTGCTTGCCTGAGACCAGGACTTGGAGCCAGGGCTTTGGAGATGTGTGCCTGGACCCTCTGTTCTCCAGGGCCCATATCCAGCCCCTTACTGAGCCAACTCGTGGTAGCCTCATGAAGGCTCTCCAGCCCCCACCATGGAAATTGAATTTCTCTCTGAACACAGGCATTCTCCTAGATCAAACATTTTGAGCAGACTAAACATCTCTGACAATGAGCCCAAAGTTTCATAGCAAAGCAATTTCACTTGGTAATTTGTTCAGCACTAAATGCATTTAGTTCTCCTAAGTTCATCTCTCACTAAATTATTTTCCCAGGACCATTCATTTTTAACAAAATAAGGCTAACGTGCCTACGCTATAATAGGACCTTTGCAAAACGAGTGCATATGTTACAATGGCTTATTTTCTGTCATGGAGATTTAATCAAATTCACTAAGTTGGAGGACTATAATAGAGATTTCCAATAATATATGTTAAAAGAGTTTTTATATGACATCTTGCAACTTGTGAATAAAATCAGATGGAGTGTGTGTTTGGTAGTTCCACCAGATGCTGAATTAACTGACCCAAGGGAGTCCATAGAGTTCCTCTTATGCAAGCAGATCATATAAGTCAGCACGTTCTTGACTGGCTTGTTTGATCAAGTTTCTAAATAGAGGTGCATCTTATCACAGGATGGAGATATACATTTTCACTTGGGTTCTCTAAAATCTAAAAAGAATAGGAAATGAACATTGATTGCAAATGAGCTCCTTTAACGGTCCACTTCACCATTTACGATATCAGATGCATTGCGGCTTTCTTGTTTGTTCTTATTTTTTGCCAAGCCATTATAATAACTCATTCAGGTTCAAAATACCTATCATTTTTTCCAAAGATAATCACTTATTTTTTTTTTGTTTGTTTGTTTTGTGGTACACAGGCCTCTCACCGTTGTGGCCTCTCCCGTTGCGGAGCACAGGCTCCGGATGCGCAGGCTCACCGGCCATGGCTCACGGGCCCAGACGCTCCGCGGCACGTGGGATCTTCCTGGACCGGGGCACGAACCCGTGTCCCCTGCATCGGCAGGCGGACTCTCAACCACTGCGCCACCAGGGAAGCCCCGATAATCACTTATTAATTAAGTGAATAGAAAAAGGCCTGGCTCCTGCCTTTCAAATAGAAATGGCATCCGTACACATTTTCCAGAAGGGCCTGTTACTTTTATACATGTCATACCCCCATCATTCTTTCCCCACAGCTTGTATGTTTGTGTCCTCTGCCTCTCATTGCTGTTTCTGTCTTTTCCTATACCTTAAATATTAAAGTGATGCAAGGTTATGAGGAGCTTTTACCTCTCTAAGGAGCAGATAGGGACAAGGACCTCTGGAGTGACCTACTGAAAACATACAATACCTGAAGAGGATGGTGTTCTCTTCTCACTTATCTTTTTAGTGCAGCCACCTTAAATTGTCTGAGCCACTTGCAATGGGGCAGAGCAGAAATTGTTGAAATAGCAAGCCCAATATTTTTAAAGTTCAACTACACATATGCCCACAAGTGCATTTAATAAGTTCATCCTGTTTTGACCTCACTGGAATTACTTCCATCTAAGTATGTAAAACCACCATATCACCTTTTGTTCTTTATTGACGACTTTTAATTACTGACCCTTATATTGTCATTTGAGAGATTCATAGAATCATAGCAGACAATTCAGCGTGCTGTGATTTTACCACTACTTTTTCGGTCCTTTATTAAATATTTATTGGATCTGTACTCCACGCCAGGTGCATTGCTCACCTTGTAATACATCAAAGCAGGTTGTGACTGTAAGTTTCTTGAAGGTGATGATTCAATCCTTTCTTGTCGATTCCTGTGCCCACTGGGGCTGAGGCCATAAGAAGTAAACTCAAACAAGACCTGAAGACAGTTCGCATTCTGCTTCTGGCATAACTTGTTTGTTTCAAAAAAGTGAATTAATCTCAGTGAAGCTCAGCGTTCTCACCTGTGCAGGGGGATAAAAAAATAATGCATCACTGAGACAGAGGAGAAAATCAACTGGACAGCATTGATGACATTTAAAATGATATGCAAAGCCTAATGCACCACTATAAATACTTATCACTGGGCCAGAGAAAGGTGTAGACCCCCAAAAACAGCATTTTGTGGAGACAATAATTGGAAAGAGTGATTATTTTAAAGACAAATAATATATTAATCACCAGCACCAAAAGGCAGCCTGTTTAGAAGGGAGATGCACAGACTATGGCATTATTAAGTCCTCGATCGCAAACCCAACTCAACAGCTAAGTTCTAATTGTGTGTTGATGGTAATAGGAAACAGCTCGTGCCCTCAAGGGTTTACCATTTAGAAAAAGAGTCAGATAAGATGTTTGTCACCAACCAACCACAGGTGGGAATCATGATCCTTCTGTTCTTTCGTTCAATTAATATTTATTAAAGACTTAGTATGTGTCAGGGACTGTTTTAGGCCCTAAAGAAACAGTAAAAATAAGCCAAAGCCCACACGTTCACATGCCCCAAAACAGAAAATCAACAGACACACATAATTAATCCTGGAAATACCAGGAAGGTCACAGCTAAGAGGACTTAAAACATGTGCACTAGTGATAGAGATTGATGATGCTCATGGAAAGTTCAGGGAAAGTTGAAGTTGAATGGTCAGGAAAGGCTTTATTGAGGAGGCAACATTTAAGCTGGAACCCACCTGATGAGAAGGAGCCAGGCATCCATGGAGAATGATAAGAAGGGGGTGGGACTGGGTACTGGGCAGAGGGGCAGCAAAGAGATGGACATGTTGGAAGAAATAATAAAAACATCTTAGTGGGAGCTTAGTAAATGAGCAGCCAGTAGTGGAAGACGATGTTGAGGAGGCTGGGAGGAACTGCATGAGTTAGGACTCCTTTAGTAAGCAGTTATTGTTAGTCAAATATGATTACATGCATAACTGTGCTAGGATTATTCAAAACCAGAAGCCATCTTCAGATGGGTGGACAGCTCCACGGTTGAGATATGGCTTTAGCTAGACTCTACGGGATGGGATTATGTTCATATGGGAAGTAGTTCATTTTGCAAACCTGTCTACTCGGAATGCATCGAGTGTGTTTGAGAACCACGTTTGACTTTAGACCAAAGTAATCATCCACTTCCTTCTCCAACCCACATTGTTGTTGACCTGTAAAGATGCTTCTTCATGTGCACATAGAGTAAGTTATCAAGAATCCCAAACCGCTCACCCCTCCAACAAGGACGGAGGTGCCTGGAAAAAAGATGACAGCCGTAGCAGAAGGTCACAGACTTCAGGATCAGGCAGCCCTAGGTCAAATCCCAAGCTCTGCCCCTTGTGCTATAAACCTGTAAATCTCCTCCAACTCCTGTCAGCCTTGGTGTGCTCATTTGTGAAGTGGAGATCAAACTTTCCTATCAAGGTCAGACTTCACCTCTATCCCTTCCTTTGGCTAACCCTTCTCATCTTTGAAGACTGGACCCAAAGAAACACTCTCTCTACTTTTCACCTTTCCCTTGGCCCCTAAACTAACTGTCTTTCCCAGGCAGGGATAAGTGTCCTTTCCTGGGCCCATATTGATTCTGGGGGTTACCATTTTTGTTAGGATAGCATTTACTTCATTATAAGGATATCATCCACATAAGTTTTTGGTGGTTGTACAATGTCTTCTTCAGCTTGGTATTCTTTAACATAGAATAGGAACTAAATATGCTTGCTCAAGTGAACTGAACTCAACTTAGAAAATCTTTATATATACATACTTTCAAAAACTGCAATTTGTACTCAAATCAGTGATTTAGTGTAATCCAGGAATGAAAACACAGTAATTTTGAATACACGTCACAGCTCTAGTCACTTCTTTTGAATACTTTTTAAAAAATATATGTCAGTACTTTAATTATAAGAAATTTAATGTACATGAATATTTCAGTGTGCTTCATTTCATTAATAAAAGGGCACTTAGGATTAAATTACATAACTTGTACTTTTATTTCTCTAGATTTATAGATAGCTACACTAGTTTTTCTATTGTTCAGAGTTTTTAATTCATTATGTCTGAGTGTGCAAGAAAAAAAAAATCTGTAGTAAATATCTTGTTTGATTGTATCTCCTTAATTGCATGAGATAGTTCCTGCCTGGAACTCTAGGGATTTGTTGGAAAAAAGATCGATCTTCAGCATCATTAATGGATTTAATGTAGTAAGGTATTTCTCTGTCTGTGAAAAACCATCCTCAGAATAGAGTCCAACAGCCTTAAACTAGGTTTGTGGTTCTCTCAGAAGTGAGCACCTGTGCAAGTTCCCCAGTGTATTCTCACCAAGACACAAGAGTCTACCCATGGTTTCACACTGGGAAAAGGGACAAAATGAGTAAATGACTCTAGCTAAACATGGGTTCCTAAAACTGGCAATGTAAATCTGAACCTACTCAGCAATGCCTCACAGTGCCTTGGTCATAGTAAAATCTTGCCAAATATTTGTTAAAATAAAGAGAAAGCACCAAAGCATTGGACACGGGGGTCGTTCAGGGCAGAGACAAATATTCCTCCACTGCTCAAAGGCCATTGCTTCATTCAGCTAGTGCCATAGCTTATTTTCGTAAATTATAACTCAGAGGCCCTTATCAGTTATCTATTGCCAAAATAATTCTAAGTAACAGACAGCCACAAACTCCCAGGGGCATGCAATAATAAGCAGTGAGTTTTTTTCAGGAGTCTATGGGTCCTGGGGGGATCTGGGCATTGGGGTGGGCTAGTTTCTCTCTGCTGGGCTTGACCATAAATCTTTGGTCAGCTGGTGGGTAGGTCACAGGCTGGCCATTCTAGGTGGTCTCAGCTAGGACAGTGTCTGTACTGCATACACTTCCTCACACTTGAGCAGGCTAGCCTGAGTTTGTTCTCCTGGTACTGATCAGGGTTTGAGGGAGCAAGAAAGCCCTCAAAGCCTTTTAAAATCTAGGCTCAGAACTGGTACATAATCATTTCTGCTATGTTCTAATGGCAAGTCACAGGCCGGTCCAGGATCAAGGGGATGGGAAACAGACTCTAACTCATGATGGGAAGAGATGAAAAATCTTGTTGCAGAGGGTGTGGAAGGAGGGAGGGGAATTGGGACTTTCCTGCAATCTACGGCAGTCACAAAGTAAAGCTTAGCTTATATACTTCACTATATCTTTCAAGGAAAACAGGGAAGTATGTGAAATATTTTAGAGAGCTTTTCATACAAATTAATGAGAGAAAGTTAAGCAACTAAGCGTGAACTACTATGTATCTAGAAAATGCAAGATGTGGAACAAGAAAGATTATTTTGTAATATAACTAAAGTTATGCATAGTTTCTATATCAAATTTGAAAAGTCCTAAGGGGCACAAAGAAGATAAAAAACATCCAATTCCCATTTCTCAGAGACAATTCTGCTAACATCGTTTTTAATCATGAAAATTTCCAAACATGCAAAAAGCACCCATGTGCCCTTTGCCCAGCTTTAAAAATTAGGGACAATTTATCAGTCTTGTTTCATTCATCCTCCTCCCATTTTCTTTTCCTTATGTTGGAACATTCTAAAGCAAGTCTCAGATATCATGTCAGTTTACCCGAAGTGTTTCATCATGCAATTTTCTTATAGGTAAGGGCAAAGCACACACACACACACACACACACACTCATGCTCTCAATAGATCACACTTAACAAGAATTCCTTAATATCATCAAATAGCTAATTCTTACAATATCTAATTCATGTTCAATTTTCTCCCTTGTCTCAAAAATACATATTTTTTATTTTGTTTGAATTATTAGTTAAGCAAACATCACACATTGAATGCATATTATTATCATAATCATTATTATTTTCTTGTCACATATGATAAGCATCCATTCTCATGGATCAGCAGTTGGCTGAAGGTGGACTGATCTTGTTGAGCTGAGCTGGGGTTCCATTCATGCTAGGGCAGTCAGGCAGTTCTGCTTCTCCTGGAAAACCCGTGGTCATCTGGGGGTCACCTGATCTACAGAGGGCATGACTAATTTATCTAGATCTGAACAGAATCAAGCTCCAGAATGAGTCAATAGAAGGACTTTAGAGAAATGAAGACTGTTCCCTAGACCTCAGGCTGCTGTTTTCAAACAACCAACTGGAACAGTAGACACATGGCAGGGTTGTGATGCCAAAAACTCAGCGCTGAGTTTCAACCAGTGCTGAATCAAATCTCAGAGACAGAGTTTTAGGTGAAGTAGAAAAGAATAGCTTTATTGCTTTGCCAGGCAAAGGGGGACACAGCAGGCTCCTACCCTCGAAAACTATGTGTCCCCACCTGGGAGGATTTGATGAGGAGTTTTATAGCAACAGTTCAAGGGTGGAGGTGCTGATAAGATTAGAGTGTGTGAATTATCTCTGCAGTCCTCTAATCTGGTCTCAGGTAGTCTTCTTGCTGAGCTTCTCTGGTACGAAGAATGCTGAAATCTTCCATTTGCTGGGTTTTAATTCTATAAAGAGCTTAAAGACACTGTTATGTGTATCACTTGAGGACCCTGCCCCAAGGCTGCACTATTTTTTCTTGGCTGCCCCTCCCTTGACTTTGCATCCCTTCCCTTCCTGGATTAGCAACTGTTCGGATCTGCCCTTTGGAATACAGGGAAAGTCCTGAAGGCTGGAGTCCTTTCCCTACAAGAAACAGGGGACAGAAAGGCTTCCATGCACAGGAACCCCACAGGGTCCTGCTCGGTTTCCATTGTTGTGAGGGCAAAATGGGTGTACACATGTGACAGTGCCTGGAAATAAGTAGCTGGGCCTTTCCTTCTTTTGAAGTAGGGTCCAGGAGATAGTACTGGAGTTCTGGGTTTTCCAGGCGACTGGTCTCAACACGGGACTGTGGTGGAGGATGGGGCAGCCAATGAGGACCTCTTTCCCAGCATCTGTTATCTCAGAGGCAAGTCAGCTAGAGAAGCTCCGATTCTACCACTCTCTCCTGCAGATGGGTCTCCAGGATTCAAACCCTGGGGGATTGGAGGCTGTGTCTAAAATGGCTCTCTTCCTTGGAACAGAGCACCGTTTCATTGGGGCAAGGTCCAAGCTCAAGCTGACACAAGGAATTTGCTCAAGGGAATAGCTCTGGGGTGGCTCCCTGACTTCCCCTTTCAGGCCAGATTTGCTGCTTGAGCCGATGAGATATGCTTGAGAAATTATTTGTGCCCAGGCGCAGTTTACGAGTACAATGAATAAGTAAGGGAAAGGTGCATCCTGCCAGGTCCATGCCTCCTGGCATCCTGAGGGTACAAACACCCACCCCCTCACCGGGCACGTAGATGGGGCCTCTCCTCTACACACCTTTGACAGCTGTGACGTTCTTTGTGGAGCTGCCAAATTGTTGCTGTACAATTAGTTCTGTTGGCAGGACCTGTGTCCCAGGCTTCTGTGCTTGCCTACTCTTGACGGCTTGGAGCTTTCCCTGGTGAGAATGGAGCAGCAGGAGACCTGGCTCAGGACAACTTCCCAGCTCGGGAGGGAAGTGGACCCAGGAGTGGTAGATGGGTTTCATCCTTCAATGACAAAAACAGCTCTGCACTATGGTAATCTCCTTATCATCAGAGATTCAAAAGCTAAATTTCTTGTTGTATATTATCATCTTGCCTGAATAGGCTCACAAGAAACTCAAACGGATCTGCTTATTTGCTACAAAGTGTGATGAGTACCATTTTCCAAGACATAAGACTGTTGTCTGAGACAACATTTACCTCTAAGAACTCCCCATTGGTGGCAAGTAGTAGAGGTCATGAAACCAAGTGGGACCCTATGGAGTTCCCAGGCACAGAGGCCTTTTTGTCCCCCATTTCTTGTAGTCAAGACTCCAGCCTCCATGACCTTCCCTGAGTTCCAAAGGGCAGATTCTTGAACAGCTGCAAATCAAGGGAGGAGCATCCAGGAAACCACCTGAGGCAAGAATAAAGGGACCAGAGAAACTCATCGAGATTAGAAGACCAGCTGAGACCCTACACATACCCTAATCTTGTCAGCAGCCCTACCCTTTTGAAACTCTGCAGAAGAAAGAAGAATGCAGGACTGTTACTGTCTTGATCCTTATCGCATACCCCTGACCATGAGCCCTGACTATAAGACCTCTCCCTATTCCCCAGGGAGGGGGGCACAGTTCTTGAGGTGCTAGCCTGCTGTGTTTCTGTCTTTGCCTGGCAAAGAGTAAAGTCACCCTTTCTTTCTCCTCCAAAACTGTCTCTGTTTCTCATTTCAGCATCGGTGTACAGGGAGCCAAGATTTTGGCAACAGTCATACATTTCTACAGACTACAATAGCAATAGGGGTGTGGGGTTTGCAACGGGGCCTTGGGGAACAGAGAGGAGGGACATCAAACCTAAAACGGAGGACACAGTAGAGGCGTCCCAGGGGAGGGAAATCCTCACTTGAATTTTAAGAACAAAGAAAAGTCCTGAAAACGAAGAAAGGCGAGCATGACAGAGCAGTTCAGAGAAAGGAAACAGTATGTGTGGAGACTGTGAGGAATGGAAAGGTAATGCCATCCTCTGTTGAGAACTATGAACACTTTGTCGATGGAGTGTAAGGTGGAGGGGGAATTTCCAGTGATTTTTCTGAAGGTGTAGGGTGAGGGCAGCTCAGGGACTTCTTATCTTACCGCAAATTTGGACTCTTCCTCTGTGGGTAATGAGGCTACCAAACAGAGGAGAGAACTAGATTTTCTATTTAGAGTGGGTTCCCCCATTTAATAGATCAGAAAATGGAAAAGCACAGAGCTTAAATGACTGCCAATGTCAAGTTGATATTAAGTACAAAAGCCAGGATTTGAATATGGATTGCCTCAAATGGGAAAGATAATGTAAGCAGAACCTCACAGACAAGATTAAATACATCTGGGTAACCACTGAGTGGTGTAGAAGAGAAAGATCAAATTCATTCGTCAACTATAAGATAAAAAATTTAAATAATGAGCCCTATTTAAGCCTATTAAATTAACATGTAAAATGAAAAGCTTCAATGAAACTCATAATCTTGTACATTAATGATGGCCATATACTAGTTGCCACCCTTCTGGAAAGCAATTTGGCAAAAGCATTAAGTCTTAAACATTTATTCTATGACTCTCAAGGAAATCATGTGAGATGGTGGGGGGGAACCTTTGTGCATAGAGGACTCATTGCAATGTGATTTAAAGCATAAAGTTGAAAACTAAATATTTTAAAATAAAGAATAGTTAAACCTTCACAGCTATAAGATGAAATAGTTTCCAGCTAATTTCGATTGTGAAGACTTAACAAAATAATATCTCAACAGACTTATGTGCAATATAGGTGACAAGTGCAGGATATAAAATTAAATATGAAAGAAGTTCAAGATTGTCCCAGGATGAATTGGTACTGGAAATAAGCCATTTTAAATAATCAATTTGGAAAAGAAAAGAATAAAATTTCACAGTTAATAACAGAGCAAAATAGATTCAATTAGCAATTTATCTTGAAAAGCAAAAATATCATTATGAAAATTAACTTATGTATTTTATGTATATAATATATATAGTTTATACTTATAAACCCATGTAAATTTTTAAAGTGAACAAAGAGTGAAAGAAGGAGGATTTGTTTTGCATTTTTTAATAAAAGCAACTGATAGCGTGATGAAATAAGCTTTATATGGTACTTACCTTTTGTGAGAAGTTCATGAAGAGGTCACTTTTTGCAAAAATATTCGAGATTTGTAGCAATTTTGCCAAGGACCTCTCTTAATACTTTTCTTATTTAAGCTTGCTCACTAGAAGCATGTGTCATTATTTATTCATTCAAGAGATGTCTATGGAGTCTCTATTGTGCGTCAGTCATTTTTCTATAAGTTGGGGTGAAGAAGTAAACAGCAACAACAGCAAATAGACTAAGCTCTTGCCTTCGGTAATATTCTAGAAAAGAAAGGAGGACATTAATTTACTGAACACACATTGATTGACCATCTACTATGTTCAGACCACACTTCTAGGTGCTTGGAACACATTAGAGAACAAGAAACCCAAAGATCTCTGTTGTCCTGAAAAGTACCTTCTAGCAGGGCTAAAACATATAAACAAATATAGCATCACATATGGGGACAAACAGAGTAAGGCAGTAATGTGATGTTGACTAGTCTTCCCCTCCCAGACTCTACACCTGACTTGACCAAAGTCTCCACCACTTCCATCAACTTTAGGACATCTTATATCTTTGCAAGACTTGTAAATTCATTTTGCAAATGGCATGCATCCTCTTTGCTTTGAATTGGTAGATTCTTCCAGAATCTCTCAATTGGTGAGTTAGTATGAGATTGACCAACGAGGATGGTGACTGGACATTGTCAAGCTTGTAAATGGGAGGCATGTGTGAGTGAGGTTATACTTTGATAAGTCAGCACTCCATCAGTTAAGCATTTTCATTTTAGTGATGGTTTTGTGTTCTGGGCCACCAAGCTGGTATGGAAAATAGTATGAATACTCCTACGGGAGTCTTCTGTGTATGGGTGCATGGAACCAAGCATGTAAATCATAACTATGTACTTTGTGGATGGAAAGGCTAAGGAAAACTGTACTCCATTCACTTTGGTTTTTCACCATAATGTGCCATGTACACTGGAGATATTCAGTAACAAGTAAATGAGAGAAGTTGCCTTGTGCTCCTAGGAAAGCTCTCCAAAACCCATTGTTTTCCCGCAGGGATTCAGACAGGCTGACCTTCTAATTTCCTAACAGGGAGTTCCAAATGGTTAAAAAGGTCCCTATTTCCAAAATATGGTAATATATAAGTTCCATCTTCAAAAGTCATCCTGTTCAATTAATGGGGAAGGACTAAATCAAACTGCTTCTCTTTCCTGAGGTTTCAATACATCTATATAGGATGGGTACATTGTTTTGCATCTTCCAGTTGGTGATTTAGACATTTCCATTAAGCTTTAGAGGGTTGTTTTGCAACTTCCTATTATTTTTAAAGGTATGTATTTCTCTTACAAGGATTGAGAGGGGAAACATTACATGATGTCTTAATTAGAGTCCTAAATATTAAAGAAAATTAGAATACCCCCAAACTTTGTCACTTTCATGTTTAAATACATTCTAAAATGTACAATTTCATACAACTGTAAGTATTCTTCTTTAACATTAGTTAAAATCTTTAGACATTTGTAGCAATTTTGCCAAGGACCTCTGTTAATACTTTTCTTATTTAATAGGAACTTTAGACAAGTTCCTATTGCCCCGAAAATAAAGTCCTTTTAGTACGGAACCCTGTGCTGTGTTTTCAGATGGCACTTTCATGATCATCTCCACAGAATGACAGCACTCTATGCTTTAGCCAAAACCAACTACTATTACCGTCTGGTCCATGGAAGTGTCCAGAAGCCCCACCCCTCCATCCATGTGCACTCCTTTCTTCTCATAATTCTCATCTCCCAGCTCCACACTTTCTTCATGGTCCCATTCAAACGCCACTTCTTTGAGGTCAGTTTCCTTATCCTTTGCCATCTAAAATTTCAACTGGGGCCCTCCTCTCTGCTTCTAGGGCATTTTGTGTGAATTAAGACAGGCTATTCCATGGACTAGTGAATTAACCGACACTTTCAAACCCAAGCATCAAACCTGACTTGCCATGGGACCTTGAGCAACTCTACTTAAACCCTCTGTACTTCAACTTCCTCACCTGTGAAAGACAGGCAATAGTAGCTCATAGCTCACTGGATTGTTGGTGCTAATATCAATCATGCTGATATGTGTGAAGTGCTTAATACAATTCTTGGCACAAAATAAGTCCTATGAAAGTGCTTGGTTTTAAAAATAAACAAGGTGCTAATCTACAGAATTTCAAATGGATTTTTCCCCCTCTCTTTGTATATGTATATATATATATATATATATATATATACACACACACACACACACAAAGAAGGAGTCAGTAATCCTCAGTGGAAGTCCTGCTTTTGAACGTGGCTCCCATAGTTACAGGGATGCTAATAACCAATATGTACATAGGTGTGAAATGCTGTTACAATTACTGAGAGCAGCCACGGGCATGGTGGTCCCATCACGGTGTTTCCTAAGACACACTTGTGCTCAAAGATAGATGGAAACCCTTTTCTACTTGGACCCTAATCAACAAATGGCTTTTCTCATCAACATGTGTAGATAAAAACCACAGCACTGCATCAACCCAGGAGTGCTAGAGCTTCCCTTCAGAGAGAGCCCTGCTAGGGGGCAGGGTTGATGTTCCAAGAGAAAATTCAGGGCTCTCATTTTTCAGCGGGAAGAAAAACCTCATTCTTGATCTATCAATACATACCCAACATCCAGTGGGGTATGATTTTTACATGATAACTTCGGCAACTAAAGGTATCGACACCCTGACATTACATAGCAAAAGTCAGATCAATTTACCAATGTCAGCAGTGGCAGGGGACAAGAGGTGGTGACTATAAAAGATGACTGTTTGATAATACTGTGTTCAGGACTTCACATACATTCTTTGGAAAGTGTAGAGATGGTTGAGCTGTTCATTGTGACTCTGAAACAATGTAGAAGTAATGCCAACAAAACGTTTGAGCAGGGGCTGCAGGAAGGACTGACCAAGGACAAGGAAGAAAGAGGAGAGATTTGAGGAGAGAGAAGAGAGAACTACCACAAGGCCCATCAAATAAAGCACTGAATGCAAATCACTAACAAAAGGCATTGGAGGAACACTACACCTTGGAAGAGAAGTGGTGTGCCCTTGAGCCCGTCCATACTCATGAATACCATCGCACAGCAGGCATGCTTCTCCTCCCATCTGATATAAATATGCCGTGAATACTCCAAAGAAGACAATTTCCTTTCATTTGGCCTCTACAGTGATCTTCAGGAAGCCCCAGTGGCAGAACTTTCACAGCCTCTGTTCATGCCTCTTGAAACCTGTATTTAATCATAGACTAAGCATTGCTTTCCCGGGAGGTCAATCGTTAGACTAACGATCGCACATGAGAAGAATCAGTGCATGCCTTGTTTTTGCAGTGAAATATATGAAAAAATAAATAAAATACATTAATATTTTATTAACGACCATTAAGAGCTACTAGAATAGACTATTTTATGCTAGTAATAAAAGTGATCATAACATCACTACAACAATAGTAAAAACAATTGCTTTCATACATTGCTGGGTTTCTCCACGTCAGGCACTGTGATGGCGACTTTATAACCAACATAGGGGGAAGGTGTCTGTACAAGACGGCTCCCCTTTTTTTGTCTGTTCAATGCCTTTTAGACACTCTTGACATTTCGAGAGGGATTTCTGGCCTTCTGGTACCCTCTTTCCTGCAGTAGAACTAGGCTATTCACTTCCCATGCCTTTGCTGCAGCCAGGACCCAGACTTGGCGTTTTGCCTCCAGATATGCCCCTGGCAGGCTGTGATGGTTAATTTTATGTATCAACTTGATTGGATCACGGGATACCCAGATATTTGCCTAAACATTTTTTTGGGGGGGTGGTGTCTGTAAGGGTGCTTCCAGATGAAATTAGAATTAGCATCAGTGGACTCAGTAAAGCCGATTGCCCTCCCCTGTATGGTTGGACATCATCCTATCTGTTGAGGGCCTGAAGAGAACAAAAAGGCAGGGGAAGGAAGAATTCTGCCTTTTCTTGCCTTATTGTTTGGCTGGGACATTGATCTTTTCTAGCCCTTAGTACTCCTGGCTCTCAAACCTTTGGACTCACAGTGAACTATACTACCAGGTTTCCTGGGTCTCCAGCTTGCAGATGGAAGACTGTGAGACTTCCCAGCCTCCATAATTGCATAACCCAATTCCTTCTAATAAATATCTTCCTGTACATACAATAGAACCTGGTGGTTCCATTTCTCTGGGGAACCCTGGCTAATACAGATGCCGAGATGGGAAGTAAGAGACACACAGAAGGAACAATTACACCCACTGCATTTTTGCCAGCAAGGCTGCCAGCCAAGACTAGGCTTTCAGAGAAGACAGCTATTGGTGTCTCGGTGGCTTCACTAGCAAGTCTAGTAGAACTGGGCTCCTGGCCAACATGCAGCACCACCATCAGAGCCTGCAGTGACCTTTTCCCATCAGGTCAGTTCTGGAAACTTAATATGAAACCCGGTTCTGTAGATTTCCCAACCATTCTGCAAGATACTCATCAGCCAGTCTCTTGTCTGTACTTTTTTAATTATGCCAAACGCACGTAACATAAAATTTCAATTTACCATTTTAACCATTTTTAAGCCCACAGTTCAGTGGCACTAAGTACATAGATGTTGTTGTGCAACCACCACCACCATCATCTTCAGAACTATTTTCATCCTGCAAAACTGGAACTCTGTCCCCATTAACCACTAACTCCCTATTCCCCCCTCCCCACAGCACCTCACAGCCACGAGCCTACTTTCTGTCTCTATAAATTTGACTACTCCAGGTATGTCATGTAAATGGAATCATACAGTATTCTTCATTTTGTAACTGGATTAGCTTACTTAGCATAATATCCTCAAGGTTCATCCATGTTGTAGCATGCGTCAGAACTTCCAAATGGCAGGATAATACTCTGAGGTATGGCTATACCACATTTTATTTATCCATTCAGCCATTGATGAATGGATAAATAAAACTACATTTTGCTTCCATAGTGTGTATGTACAACAGCGCTCATGCCTACAAATGTAGAAAATATTCTTAATGGTCAATTTTATGTGTCAATTTGACTGAGCCACTGGGTGCCCAGTTATTTGATCAAACATTGTTCTGGATGTTTCTGTGAGGGTGTTTGTGGATGAGATTAACATTGAAATTGGTAGACTATTTATTGCTAGACTAATACTAATTAGATAACATATAGTTACATATAATTATTATTTTATTCTATGATTTATATAATAAAATATCTATTGTTTCTCTTGCTCTGGAGAACTCTAACTTATATGGCATCCCAGTCTGTGGTTTGATCATAGTGCTTGTGTCAGCCTCACAAAGTCTTAAGGTAAAAATAAATAATAAAATAAAAAAATAAAATTTGAAGTGCACAGCAAAAAAAAAAAAAAAAAAAGAACCACTGAGGTAGAGGAATCGGAGACAGAAACCTGGAAGAATAGCTCCTTGCAGAGTGATGTTGCCAAGATTCTGGTGAGTAACTCTCCTTAAAAACCCTTGCCTTGGTGTGTTTGCTTGCTAGAGCTGCCATAACGAAGTCCCATAGACTGGGTGGTATAAACATGAGGAATTTCTTCTCACAGCTCTGGAGGCCAGAAGTCTGAGATCAAGGTGTCATCAGGGTTGATTCCTTCTGAGAGCTGTGAGGGGGACTCTGTTCTGTGTCTCTTCTAACTTCTGGTGGTCTGCTGGCAGCCTTAAGCAACCTTTAGCTTGTAGAAACGTTACCCTGATGTCTACCTCCGTCTTCATGTGGCGTTCTCCCTGTCCTTCTCTGTGTCCAAATTTCTCCCTTTTATAAGGACACCTGACATATCAGATTTGGGCTCACCCTACCTCGATATGACTTCATCATAACTTAACTAATTACAACTGTGATGACGCTATTTCCAAACAAGGTCACATTCCGAGGTACTGATGGTTAGGATTTCAGCATATGGATTTATAGGGGATACAACTCAACCAAAAACACCTTGGTGAATGTTGTTTGTTTCCGAGCATGTGATACTCAGCTATCTGAGCAAACTCACACCCATTTGCACGTAAGGAATCTCCCCCCAAATTGCCAATTGCAGACGCGACCTCAGCAAGGCCCAGCGGTAACACAAGTCCTTTCTCCCCATCCCCTCTCCTGGCCTGGGGGTGGAGGCAATGCTGCACATGCATTATTGATAGACCCCAAGCTTGCCAAGCTTTCTGGCTGGGTGTGTGAGTGTGTGTGACAGAGAGAAAGGAGGCAGACAAAAGGCGTGGACAAGAATGGCACCTCTCGCTGCTAGGGGTTCTGCTTTCATTAAGAACATGTTCTGCCTGTTTTCCAAGGGCACCCTTGACAGTGGCTGTGAAGCAGTGGAGGCTGGAGGTGGCTTTGAACTCCAGCAGATACACACAAAGCAAAGTGTTGAAGTCCCTGGTAATCTGCTTTCAAAGGCTGAGTTCAACAGTGTCCTTCACACCCCCTCACTGGCCCTGCCTCAGCTCAGCGCTGCTTGGAGGCTGGGTGCCCTCATACTCCTGTCTCTCTCTCCCTGCCCTCCCACCCCCCTGCTTCCCCTTAATGCTTGCAGGTCCTCCTGGAAGACCCAGCCACTTACAGTTGTTCAGTGATTAAATATTTATAATCAGGGCAATGAGTGAGGTGTTGAATAATAAATGCTAAGGTTGAAGCAGCCTTAGATAATTTCTGCAGATTTCTTCATCCATGGCCTCTTTGATTTGAAGGCACATACACACAAAAAAAATCCTTTAATTAACTTTTTTTTGGGTACAGCTGTGACAGTCGATAGGCCTTTATCTCTGTTTTGTTCATGAGCCACTGCCCAGCCATAGGGCCTTTCTGCTGTCAACCCCCCAGCCCCCCAGACATGGAGATACCACGTGGTGAAGTGGAATTGCCTCATTCGTTTCTGAACACTCCAGGGGGTATGCATTTTTTTAAAACTCAAATCCCTAGACCACAGATTCACTGGTTGTGGAATAAAGTCACTGAGGCTCACAAACAACAGGAAGGGATGTCCCTTTTCATGGACCCGCCTCTAATGTTTTAAGAACAATTGCGTTTAATTCCACCACAACTCTCTGGGGAAGATACTGGTATTATTCTGAGTTTGTAGTTGAGGAAGCCAAGGCACAAAGAGTTTAAGTCATTTGCTCAAGGCCCAGAGCTGGTAGATGTCGGATCTCGGATGGAGGCAGGCACCATTCCAGGAAAGAGGGATAAAGAGATGGATCAGAAACAGCCTTTGCCCTGGTGGAAATCTCAGAGCCAGAGGGAAGAGATGTCTGAGTACATAGGAAAAGAGTGAACCACTGTGAGGAAGGTAAATGGAAGAAAAGGGAGCAGAAGAGCAAGTGATTGGTTCTGTATGGATGGGTCTGGGCAGCTTCACAGAGAAGACATGTGAGCTGAAAGTAAAACTTTGCAGGGAAATTTGCCTGAGGATGACATTTGGGAAAAACCAACTCTTCCATCTTTTTTTTTTTCTTTTTTTTTTTTTTCGGTACGCAGGCCTCTCACTGTTGTGGCCTCTCTCGTTGTGGAGCACAGGCTCCGGACGCACAGGCTCAGCGGCCATGGCTCATGGGCCCAGCCACTCCGCGTCATGTGGGATCTTCCCGGACCGGGGCACGAACCCATGTCCCCTGCATCAGCAGGCAGACTCTCAACCACTGCGCCACCAGGGAAGCCCTCTTCCATCTTTTGAGTGGTTCCAACCTGTCCGCTTGAAATCCTTTCAGAGAGAACCTGAAATAAATAGTAAATAGTGTTGCAATCAAACCATCTTTTCCTTTTTGAATCAGGATTCTAGTCCTGAATTCAAAAAGCACAGAATCAGAGAGTATTTCAAGATAGTTTTACATGGTCATTGTGACTAGTAGAAAACTCTTATTACCTGATCAATTGTTTGTGTCTCACCCAAAATTCATATGTTGAATCCAAATCCCTAATGTGATGGTATAAGAGATGGGGACTTGAATTAGGTCATGAGGTCAGAGCTCTCATGAATAGGATCCGGGCCTTTGTAAGAGCCCCCTAAGAGCTCCCTTGCCTTTTCCACCATGGGAGGACACAGCGAAAGATGGTACAAATGAGGAAGAGGGTCCTCACCAGACATCAAATCTTCAAGCACTTTGATCTTAGACTTCCAGCCTCCAGAACTGTGAGAAATAAATTTATGTTGTTTATAAGCCACTCTGTTTATAAAGCCACTTTATTACATCAAAGGAGCTAAGACATTCCTCAATCTATATAGTGATAATATCAGAAATCACCTAAATATTTTTTTTCGAGATTAAGGACATTCTCTCTACAGAAAAGAATGCTGGAAAAAAAAATCATCTCTTCTCTAATGCAAAAGGAAAATTATATTCATAACCAGAGCCAAAGCCTTAGAGACACATATTTTTATATCTGCTTTTATGTCTATTCTGATTTTAAATAAGCCCTTTTTTCATAGCATGAAACAGTAGCACAGAGCCAGGTTTCACCATGTTTGTAAATGGGTCCATAATCTACCGTATGCTGTACTCTGTCAAGTTTTCAACAATCTCATGTTTTTCTCTTTTCTTATGTCCTTTGAGGGACATCGGCAAATCCTTTGGGAAGCTGGGATGTTACCTTGAGTAATTGATAGTGGGGCAACCTGCTGGGGGAGAGACTTCCATATCCTCAACAGTTTACTTATTGTTGGGACAGGAAGTTATTCCTTTCGGCATTAAGAAACTTCTCTCCTGGCTCTCTTAATGCAGAACATTGAAAAGTTAAATTCTTGAGTGTCATCGTTGATTTTCTAAATAGAGGGAGATCATAAATTCACACATAAGCCCTGTTTATCA
Organism: Monodon monoceros; assembly: GCF_005190385.1. Taxonomy (NCBI): domain Eukaryota; kingdom Metazoa; phylum Chordata; class Mammalia; order Artiodactyla; family Monodontidae; genus Monodon; species Monodon monoceros. Next base: position 167,872,697 of record NW_021703778.1, read on the forward strand.
AGTGCTTCTTCAGGCAAAGCACCTTCTCAGAAGTGTTTGATCCATTATACCATTCAATTTCTCCACAAAATTTCATAGATGAGAGATCTGGATCTCAGAAAAAGTTCAGTGACAAGCCCAAAGTCACAAGGATGTAAATTTACCCTCAGGCTTCTTGAGTCCCTGATTCTAACTAAAATCCTACTTCCACCAATACGTACTTATGTAAACATAAGACATAATAATGAGAACTTGGATATATTTCTTCTTAAGAGTCAAGGTATGGAAAGTCTTATTTCTCTAGAGCAGTATTTTCCTAAACTTATCTCTATAGAACGTTAGTTTTGCTATGAATTTGTGAAAAAAAGCCTTCTCTTAGACAAGTTTGGGAGATTCTGGTTTAAACAATGTTAAGTCAATTTCTTTGCTGTGGACATTCAGAAAGCTTTTAATACACTGTTGTGCACTGTGGATTGCCAGGTTGTTAAATTTGTTGAACAAATATGTATTATGTGCAGGGCAGTGATGGGGGCCCTGGGAAAAAAATGGTAACTACACCCCACAAAATTTCTATCAGAATGGAGCAATGTTGATCAAGTAATTAACACATCGGCTCACTTCTCTTGCTATTCTAATTGCCTTTTACTTCTCCCTCAATGATTTTCTGTCCCAAAACATCTATAGGCATTCAGATCTATTATTATTATTATTATTTTACAGATACTGAGATTTTAACCTCTTTGAGGCCATGTGACTACTTCTTATACCTGTTCAACTCGTAAGTACCTATCACAGGAGCTTACAGAGTAGGCTATACATTAAATCTATTTGATGGAACTTTACAATAGCAGTTAAGAGCACAGGCTTAAATCCTGTTGTTTCCACTTGCTAGCCATATCAGGTACATTAGTTAATGTTTTTAAGTCTTCATTTCCACCTCTGTAAAATATGGATAAATACAAGCATTTAATAGGGCTATTGGGAGTGCCTTGTGCGTGCCTGGTACACACTAAGTGATGGCCACTTAATGAGGCCTCCTTGAACTCCCTGCTCAAAATTGCAATTTCCTTCAACCCCCATGCCCAGCACTTCCTAACGCCCAATGCAGCTCCATTTTTTATCACAATTCTTATCACCTTCTACCATACTGTATACTTTATTTCATTATTATGTCTGTTCGTTGTGCATCTCCCCCATTAGCACATTAGCCCCAAGAAGCAGAGAACTCCGTTTTGTTCATTGATATATCCCATGGATCAAGATAAGAGCTGGGCATATAGAAGGTGCTGCATTAATCTGGACAAAGGCTAATTGTTTTTCAAACAAGGAGTGAGCAATTGCCTCACAGGGGCAGCCTTCTGGGCCTCCAGGGTGAATGAGCAAAGACCAGAGTAGAGAAGAGCTGTAAGTATTTCCAAGTCTCCAGAACCGCCTATAGTTAGGAACTAATAATACTTACCTGCCCCTCTACTACAGGTAGATATTATTGAGACTGCATTATGGTTGAGAAAACTAAGAATCAGAAAGAAAGGCTAAATAATGTGCCCAAGTCTATGGAATGAGTTCCAGGCCTTGGACTTTAAAAGCCATGCAGTGCCATGCTGTCCTGAGTGTTGATGGAATGGTAGCAGTAAGCAGACGTGGGAGAGAAGAGTGAAGATGGATGATGACAAGGGACCCACCTATGTGATCAGTGGGAAAATGTTTTAAAAGCAGCACCAGGTTGCCTCTGATGATGGCTGCATGCTCCCTTTTATCAGGCTCTTGGTATTTGGCTGTGTTCGTTAACCTGTAGGAGATAGTAAACCCAAGACATCACACATGAAAAATCAATACCCACGTCAAAACTCTTTTGCTAGGGAAGAGCCATCCTTTTCAAACACAGTTTTCTGGCTCCAAATAGTATTTCTAAAGCCTTATTCTTGGCCTGGGATGCCCAGAGCAATCGCCCACCCTGCTGGCTCACAGCGAGTGGGGAAGGGCTCTCTGTTACCACGTTCTTTGTTTTATCCTCTTCCCAATGAGGGAAAGAGAGTAATTGCTAAGTCACCAAAGTCTGCAGAGATTTATCACCAGGTGCCAATGCTTGCTGATAGTTCAAGACATCCTGATCCTAACAGAGGCCATGACAAAGCATTAAGCAGGAAGCCCGGGAAGGTAAGGATGAGTGCAGGGCGGGGGAGCTGGCACCAGGTAAAGATGAAAAATGCCTCTCTGGGAGATTAATCTTTCCTGCAGTCCACTGTTAAAGTAATAAAAGGTTTATGATTCATTTCTTCCTTGATAATGGAGGAGACAATTAGTAATTACTGGATTTATGGTATTTGTTGTGTTAACTCAACCAGTAAAGTATCCAGCAAACTTGTGCATTGAAGCACCCTTGTTGTAGAAAAACATGATGAAAGCTTTAAAAGAGAAAGCAGCTGCGTCATGCATCACATACGTTTATTTACAGACAGGAGGAGGATTGGACAATGAAGATCTGGGGCCTAAAGATTCTTAGCCTTTTCACCCCTCTTTCCCCACGTTATTCCTTCCAGAATTAATTCAAAGAAATAAAATCCAGCCTGCAAGGCTACAGCTTTGCTTTAATTTGCTTTCTCAGGAAGATCTGTGCCCTCTTCCAGAGCACCATGGGTTACCCCTCTAGGGTCACTGGAACGGGAATTTTACATGTATTTGTGTCATTGTTTGATTGATGCATCTCCCACCTTAGGCTAAAAGGAACCTGAAGTCAGTGACTATCCCTCTGACACTTCCCGCCTCTCCTGAGCACAGTGTAAGGCATTTCGCTGGTGACTGGGGAATTTTATGGAGTAAAATGGATGTCTTTAAAAGACTCAGCCAGTAAAGGTTCCACAGCTTCAGAAATGTTCAGGGTGAATGCTTTAATTCAGTAAGTATGACCATGGGTGTGTAGTTTAGGGAAAACTCTCTAAATACTTGACAATAGAATTATTTAGGCAGATCACAGTGGCTATCAGGCCACATTAAAATTACAATATACAAATACTGTAGGAATACAGTAACATTCTTACAAATGATATTAAATGGTTAAAGTAGATTATAAAAATCTATACTTGGAATAGGTATGCACAGGCATTAAAACCAAACGCTAGGGGCTTCCCTGGTGGCGCAGTGGTTGAGAGTCCGCCTGCCGATGCAGGGGACACGGGTTCGTGCCCCGGTCCGGGAAGATCCCACATGTCGCGGAGCGGCTGGGCCCGTGAGCCATAGCTGCTGAGCCTGCGTGTCCGGAGCCTGCGCTCGCAACTGCAGAGGCCACAACAGTGAGAGACCTGCGTACTGCAAAAAAAAACAAACAAACAAATGCTAGCCCAAGTGCTTACAATATAGTATATACTTTATAAATATTTGTGGAATAAATGTAAAAAATACAGAAAAATGAACACTGGTATTAAGACAGCAAGAGTACATATGTGTATGAGTTTAATTAACATTTATATTGTAAAGCTATGTCAATTAAAATAAATGCTTAAATGAGTGACATTTAGCTGGATATTTCATTATCTGTCTCCCATTTTGTTTTACAACTGTAGTTAACTATTGGGTCCCCTTATTGAGAAGGTTAACTTATATAATTTGGAAGAAGGAAACTGACAATTCTTGGCCCTTGCTATGTACTTTGGTTCCTGTGACTTCACAGTTTAGTCATCTCACTCTCCCCAGCGGAGAAGGTCATTTTAAGCATAATCTCACTCCTTGCTTTCCTCTCAATGTCGAAGCACAGTGGGTCTCAAGAGTGCACTAAGTTTTGGGAAGAATAACCCTACATTCAGAATTTCAGTTCCCTCCCTCAAGAACCAAGTGAGAAACAAACTCAATTTACAGTCAAGTAATCTTCCCAAGGTCAAACCATCATGATGACACCCTTAGGGCATATACATTTTTGCTTCCATTGAACCTGAAGATTCCTCAAGTCACACTTTGAATGGTTGGAGCACTGCCTGTTTGAAAGTAAAAATTGTGACCTTTATTTTTGAAAACTCATGAGTGGGACAGAGGGAGATAAACAAGGAAAATAAGCTGATTTATTGAATGTCAAACTGACCCAAGGATAGAGTGATACATTCCCCATCCTGATTTACGTGGTTAAAAATGGCTGTTTAAGCAATCAACTTCCACTGGCCTTGGCTAGGGTCCTCTGAGGCCCATGAACTTGGCTGTTAAAGTCATTATGCACCAACTGTGGCCCATAGGCTAAGTCCTGTTGGGCAACAATAGAGAAACACATTAACAAACATGTCTGTCAAAATGCTAGAGTTTTTACAGAGTATTGAGCAGAGTTCCCTGTACTATACAGTAGGTCCTTATAGTGGGAAGCAGCTGCATTGCACAGGGAGACCAGCTCGGTGCTTTGTGACCACCGAGGGGGCTGGATAGGAAAGGTGGGAGGGAGACGCAAAAGGGAGGGGATATGGAGATATATGTATACATATAGATGATTCACTTTGTTATACAGCAGAAACTAACAGAACATTGTAAAGCAATTATACTCCAATAAAGATATTTAAAGAAATAGTTATCTATTTTATACATAGCAGTGTGTCTATGTCAATCCCGATCTCCCAATTTATTCCTCCCCTCCTTTCCCTCCTGGTAACCATAAGATTGTTTTCTGCATCTGTGACTCTATTTCTGTTTTGTAAATAAGTTCATTTGCACCATTTTTTTAGATTCCACATATAATTAATATTATATAATACTTGTCTTTCTCTGTAATGACCTATATGGGAAAAGAATCTAAAAAACAGTAGATATGTGTAGCAGAGAGAATTTTAAATCTCATTTTTCAAGGAAGAAAATAAAGATCACAGAAAAAGTTCAAATTTGAGCACCCGTTAAGCTAATGAAAACAAGAATGCATTTCATTATCCCCAGACCAGCTTCAGTGACGCTGCTTAGCTTGGCACAGGTAGACTGAATCTTGGTGTTTTAGTAACCTTTAATTATGAGTCTGAGTCATTGGAATGTTTCCTGAATAAAGGAAAAAAAGAAATGGATTTGATTGCTCCTAGCTCAGGCAACAAGAAAGTGGATGTTAAGGGAACCAGAGCTTGAGCACATCTGTGACTTCGTTTTAGTTCTTGCAACACTGTTGGGAGGTAGATGTAAGAAGATGGAGAACCAGAGGGAGTTAGTCTGGCTTTACACAGTTCCATGCCTAGCAAATGGCAAAGATGTATTTTGACCCAGATCTGTCTGCCTTCACACTCTGTGTCTCTCTTCCAGCTCCAAAAGTGAGCTCTTGAATGCATTTCAGCTCTCTCTATGATGCAGTCTTTTCCGCTCTGTCCTGGAAGTCCTAGCAGTGCTATGGGCTTCCAGATTCCTCTATCCTGATGTTTCAGACTCCAGGTTGCCCAGCTACCTGCCTTTCAAGTGGAGTGAAGCTCAGCTCAACCTAGTATGGTTGTCTCAAATTCTCAGTTGACTGTAACAGAGGTCACAAAAGTGCTTTTTCAAGTGAAAGTCACTTTAAATGAAAGTTCATTCATTTTAAATGAAGTGATGGGTAAGAACATGAGAATTGGTGTTCAGAACCCTTCTTATGCCCTTTTCCATGTTTTTTTTCCTAAGTTCTTTAGACCCCCTTGAGTTTCAATTACCCCCTCTAAAATGATTAAAAGGCTTGGGATGTGGAAAAAAGGGAAGCCTTGTGCACTGTTGGTGGAAATGTAAATTGGTACAGCCACCATGGAAAACAGTGTGGAAGTTCCTCAGAAAGTTAAAAAATAGAACTACTGTATGATACAGCAGTTCCACTTCTTGGTATTTATCCAAAGGAAATGAAATCACTCTCTCAAAAAGATATCTGCACCCTCATGTTTATTGCAGCATTATTTACAATAGCCAAGAAATGGAAACAACCTAAGTACCATCAATAGATGAATGGATAAAGTTGTGACATATACATAAAATATTATTATATATTATAATAATATATATAACATAATACATATAATATATATTATATATACATATATTTATATATATATATACACATATATAAATAACATAATTCAGCCATAAAAAAAGGGAATCCTGCTATTCATGCAACATAGATGGACCTTGACAGCATTATGCTATGTGAAATAAGTCAGAGACAAATACAAACACTGTATGATCTCATTTATATGTGTTACTAAAAAAACAAACAAACAAAAATAAACAAACAAAAAAAACCCTAACTCATAGATACAGAGAATAGACTGGTGGTTGCCAGAAGTGAAAGTGGGGATGGAGGGCAAAATAGGTGAAGCTGGTCAAAAGGTACTGAAAAAAAAAAGCATGGAAAGTGATTTAAATGGTTCCTTGCCCGTAGTTTTTACTTTTTCATCTACTATTAGAGATGACTTTAGACCTTAGGCTACCAAATCTTTACTTTTCTGCGCCTCAGAGGCCTGATTTGAATGAAAGGCTTTTTTGTTTGTTTGTTTGTTTTTTTTGCACAAAAATTGCTCTAGTAGATTAACACATATCTGTGTCTTTAATATTGTTCAGTTGAAGAAACACAGCTCAAAATGTACAGGTGATTTTGCCAAATGTCGTTCCAAACAGTCTGAAACAGACGTGGATCCAGACATCCCAAGGTCCTCCAGCCCAACTAGGAGCCCTGGGGGCTTAGGGAACCCCCTCTAGACCAGACGTGTTTGCCCCCTGCTCTCACAGGCCTTTGGGGGCATTGTTTATGCCATCTCACCCCAGGCCCCAGACTATCCTTTTTGCTTTGCTGGTGTAAATACCATTCTCAGCAAATTACAGTCAAGTCTGGAGAAGCTGCAGAGGGGAAAAGTTAAAAGCCAGTTCTTTCCTCCTTTGAAATTTTATGTGCTGATATGTGAAATACACTGTCAGAAAAGTAACACTTTTAAGGGGCCTCCAGCAACAGAACATCCTAGAAACAGTCCAGGAGCAGGTAACGGTGAACGCCCTGCCAGTAGGCTCCCACACCTTCCCTGGAAGTCTACACATCTCTTCTCAAGTTCAGAAACACGCCCGCCCCTTGGGGAGAGGGTCACACTAGCTACTTTCTCATTCAGACTTGGGGACCATGAGAACTCAAAGCATACAACGTGTTGGCAGAGAACCTGGAAATGGGCTCCAGGAAGCCCGTGTCAGGTTGCCTCCTCTGACTTTATAAAAATAACTCTCTCCCCTGAGCCTCGTATGTGAGCAAAGTAGTTCAAGTGATGGATTTTCATGTCAGCTTTTTAAATCCAAATGAGAAAAACATCCCCAGTCTGATTTG
>NW_021703778.1:167879958-167945590 GCF_005190385.1 Monodon monoceros
TGTGTGTGTGTGTGTGTGTGTGTGTGTGTGTGTGTGTGTGTGTGACAAGGAAGAACAGTGGCAATGATGCAAATGCCAAGTGGGGAGTAGAAACTGATGGAGCAGACATGACCCTCTTGGCTGTGGTCTCCCCTGTCATTCGACAATTTAACAGACAAGGACTTGCTCCAATCACAAAAGTGGAAAATGATGAAATCAGGAATAAAATTAAATTACAATTTACAAACTGAGTTGTATATGACCCAAAGCTCTGTGCCCTAATCACTATGCCACTGTTGTATCTTTTGAATCATAACATTTTAGTGCTACAGGGGGCCCATCACAAAAGCTGTCTGGTCCAACTCTGCAAAAATTCCCTTTCCAGTATCCCTGTACCTAAAGTCTCCCTGGAGTCCCCGCAGGGGTGGAGACACCACCTGTGACCCTATAAGGTAGCTGGCTGTTAACACATCCGTCCTTATTCTGGACCCAGACCCACCTCCCCGTTCTATCATTCTGAGTCACAGGGTAGGTATATATCTCTTAGCCACAAAGGCAACAGACGTTTGATTCATTCATCCACTAACTACTTATTGGGCTCCTGCCCTGTGCCAGGCTATGGGTGTGGCTCTAGAGACTTAGTCCCAGACAGAAAGAAACAGTCCCTGCCTTTATGGATTTCAGTGGTTCAGTATTTCAAGATACATCTCTTACCCCGAACATGGACTCAAGTCTGCTGGACAAGGCCAGGATCTATTATCAGAGAAAGGAGGCCTGTAGGGTGAGGGCTGGTCTCCAAATTAAGGAAAAAGCTCAGTTGTAGGAATGTTCAGTCAAAGTTGCTCACTGGCTGAACTAGAATTTTTTTGAAAATTACCAACTTAAATGAGGCTTGACTGCAACGCTATAGAGAACCCAGTGGGCTGGGTTCACAAGGAAATTATATGAGGCCATTTTTCAGGGAGAGGAGGAGAAGTGGAGGCTGGCAGCCGGGTCAGCTTTGGCAGCATCATTTCTACTCATCGGGATGCTCTCTTTGTTGCCTACACTCCATTCCCTCCAGCGCTGGGTTTGCTGTTCCCATCCTCTCCTGGACTCCTGTGGGAAGATGGAGGTAAGTGGCAGTGCATCTGGAATCTTAGCTGTCTTTCTAGGGTACAGACACTTAGTCTTGACCCCACCAGCCTCCCCCAAAGTCCATAAACTAACCTTCTCTTGAAGCCCTGCTAATCTGCAGAGACTGTTACCTCCATGCAGAGGTTCCACATAAAGGGGAAGAAGTCTCTGCTCAGATGGTCCTGCAGCAGATCCTCTCCCCAGTGGGTGGAGAGCTTGTCCATCCACTGCTGATGCCCCTTGGGACAAGAGGGGATTAATCCAATTAAGCAATTAGACTTAATTAAACAATTAACCAATTAAGAGCAGAAGGGAGTCCCTGCTTATGACAGAGGAATAGCCTTTCTACTGTTGTGGAGAGATGAGAGAAAATAAATATTTCCTTTGAGCCTGGGGAAGCACAGGGGAGCTTTCCCAGAATCCACAGATATAACACCTTGGGAGGCAGAATAGGAGATGGCCAACTGCCTCTACTGGTCCAGTCAACAAATATTGCTTAAGTACCTATTATATGTCAAGCAATGTACCAACCACTATTCTGGCTCTCTCAGATTTTAAAGTCTAGCAGAGAAGCTATGCATTAAGCAAATAGTCACATAATTAATCAATTGATTGGCTACAAGTGAGATCAAGATTTTGATGTATAATGAATAGATGCTGTGTGCATGTTGTTAATTGATGATTTATTTGTGGGTAAATCAAAGAATGCATGAGAGTCCAAGGTGAGACCAAAGGTAGACTATGTTGGCCTCAGTGGGATAGCCCAGAGGCCCCGCATCTGGTCAACTAGAAAAAATGTCCAGAGAAGAGGCATGAGGAGTACAGGTCTGCCATGCCAACTGGAGAGGACAGGCCTGTCCTCATCTTCCAGGAATTAGCACCACATGGTAGGAAGGACACTACCTTCTCAAGCCAGCACACTTGAGTTTGATTCCTAATTCCTCCACATTTCAGTTGTGAGACCTCAATTAATTTAAGCCAAATTCTCTCATTTTCATTGTCTGTAAGATGACCATAGTTACTTCTTTCCCAGAAGCTTGTTGAGAAGATTAAATCAGTCAATGTATGTAAAAGCTAGTTGTGTACTGTCCACTGAAAGGGCCTGGAAATAGTGATACCCAGTAGCAGTGATCACTCCTAGAACCCAGATTTTGGTTTCTAGGTATCATCCTCCAACAAAGGAAATCAGTCTGGAGAAATGGTTGATTCAAGGACTGGTGCAAGGAAAGTGCACGATGAGCCCAGATCATCTTGTGGTCCCTAAAAAATAAGGACATGTTCAAGAAAAGACGGGGACTTCTTAAATGGACATAGGAACCAACATGAACTTTGTCCTAATGGCCAAACTAGAACAATTTAAACAATAGGATATATAATGATAGTGATGGACTCTAACCCATAGGACAAAACCAGAACCCATGAATCCATACTGATATAAATATTTGAATAAATAAATACATGGAGGGGAAGGGAAAGTTCTTCCTTATAAAAGAATCCCAATTTAGAAATATATAAAAAATAATGTAAAATTTTTAAAAATCACCTTTGTCAAACACTGTAGTAAAAAGTGTTTCACTCAAAAATCCTCAATATATATGCTAAAAGTAGTGGGTGAAAGAATGATGAGAGACAGGATATTTCCATAGTCTCAAAATCTGATGCCATGAGACCTTCACTGATTGTAATAGAATAAAATTAGTGACTTCTTTAGTAGAAAGATCTGGCAGATGCCACTTGAGCCCAGTGACCAAAGTGATCAGAAGTGAGACACATTTATCTCAGGGACACTTGATACTGAGAAGAGAACTAAATCACTTTTCTCGTGTTTCTGCAAAACATGTATAACTTGAATCTAATGAGGAAACATCAGACAAACCTAATTTGAGACAAAACCAAATCTACAAAATAACTGATCAGGACTCTTCAAAAGTGTCAAGGTCACGATAAACAGGGAAAGACTGAGGGAAGGTGGCTGCAGATTACAAAGATAAAAGGACATGGCCAGCAAATGCAGTCTGTGATCTAGAATTGGATTCTAGAACAGAGGAAAAGGGAGATGGACAGTGTTTGAATGAGATCTGTAGATTCCTTAATAGTAGTATGTGAATATTGATTTGCTGTCTTTGATCACTGTCTTGTAGGTGCGAATATTTGGGGTAGTTGGGTAAAAGGTGTATGAGAATTTTGTACTCTCTTTTGCAACCCATTTATAAATCTAAATTCTCTCAAAATGAAATCTTTAACATTTTTAATTAAAAAGGGAAACAAACTAGCTTCGTATTCATCATATGAAAAGGTGCTCAACAAATGGCATTTATCATTATTATTAACAGGAAGGATTGATTTCTGGGGGAATCTTCAACCTACTGTCCTTGAGAAAGAAACCTTGGCCTCTGAAGGGCAGAGCCAGGAGGCAAAGCTGTTTTTGTAACTGCTGCAAACTTCAAGGTTGTTGAGTGACTGGGGAGAAGAAAAAATGTGCTGGATTCTGGAAAGTATGGCCCCCTTTCTTTTCACAGAGAAGAAAAAAGTACAAACAACAAAATTCAGAGAGACAATAAGTCTTCGACAGCCTGTTGCTATCAGCCAAGCCATTGTTAAGGCCTGAGAGCTCAGGGCCACAGCCTGAAAAGAGATGCAACCTCCCTCCTTCCTGGTCGATGCATTTAGAATCCCATTGTCTCTGGAAGAAATAAAACCCAGGGCTGAGAGAGGGCAGAGCCTGGTGCACACCTGTGTGGGGAAAGTTCAGAAGAGGAGCACCTCCACCCTGGAACTGAGGTAGGGCCTGGAGCCAGCAAAGGCAGGAGGTGCCACTCCCCTCCTGTGACCTCAGGTTGACCTTCCTTTTGTTAAAAACAAAGTGGGCTCCAAGGATTTCATCCTGATGTGATCATATATTTGATCCTGGGAAAGTAGGGAGGCAGACGTTTCAGGGGCCACCTTGGAATTAGGCTCCTGCCCCGCCTCAAACAATTGATTGTCTCCTGGCAGCTCTCAGAATAAGAATAAGAATAAATTCACAGGGCTTCTGATCCAGCCTCAGTGCCTATCTCTTCCTCCTTGAATATTATGCTCCAGGAATAAGAAACTGCTTACAGATTTATGTGCACATCTTAAAATCCCATGCCCCTGTGACATTTCAGTTCAGAAACCACCTCTTCCTAGAAGTCTCTCTCAATACCTCATTTCAACCACTCTGAAGAGTATAAATCATTCCCTGCTCTGTGGGCACTTCCCTACTTCCTGTGGTACACTCACCTCAGCATTATGATTTGTTTGAATGTCTGTCCACTCCAGACTGTGATGTCCTTGAAGGAAAGGACCTAGATCAATTCTGCCCCTGTGTCCCCAGTATTTAGAATAGTTGTAGAGACTATAAGTGTTTTCTAATTTCAACTGAGAAGTGCTTGAGTATTGAATGCATTGGAATTTAATGAACAGTCTTTTCTGGTGCACACATTAGTTGTTAAAATTTATGTATTGATCAACTATAAATTCAAATTTCCCTATTTCCCAAATGATGAAGTATTTGAAATGAAATGTTTATAAAATTTAATGAAAATATGACACATTATTTTAAAATGCCTAATAAAGAGGAAATATTTCACATTTAAAGATATCATTCATTACTGTCCATAAAAATACATCTGCTCAAATTGATTTCTCACTTTCTGTGAATAGCTTGTTAAAAGTAATTGACTGCAGTTTGATGGAATATTCTTACATCACAGGGTGAATAGGACTGACATTACTGATTTTTATTCTTGCAGGATATTTGGTTCTTTCCAAAATAGTCACTGAGGCATGTGGTCCACACCGAGGGTCCCTTGATAATCAGTCCTGTCCAAAATGTGCATGGAGACATTTGGTCCATGATTTGTTAAATAATGCAAACATTTAACTTCATTAAAATTTGCTATGGCAGGCTTCTAATGCATTGTCCATTCTGTGATAGCCATTCAGTACCAATGTACAAACATTCCAAGTTTCCGGTGGAAATCTTGGAGCTGATGGTCTCCTGCCTCTGCCACAGTTTTCACAGACGTACACTCTCTCAACCTAATCCATTAGGTCATCTACCTTTTCTTCTGCATTCTCCACAAGGTATTCAAAAGTTTCATTTACATCTTCCAAACTCACAAATCGAAGTCCAAACAACATGGATACACACTTACGGGTACTGCCATCTGTTGTCATATACTTGCCTGTTAGGCCCAAAGAAGATATTTTTCACCACGGTGATTGTGAAAAATGAAACAAGCATATGTGTGTTTTCCTTTGCAACCCTAAATATGAATCTCCATGAAATTCTGATGTAAAGTAATATTTTACCCGAAGAATTTTCTGTAGTCAACTTTATTTTGAGTGTAAAGCAAAATAAATATACTGTCAGATATGCAAGGTCTCAGAACAAAAATAAACCTCAACTTAATCAACACCAAAAGAGCTTCAAATTATGATCAACAAAATTGGCTAATTAAAACAGAAATCCATAGGCAACAGAAATACATGCAAGTTCTCTGAATGGGTACAATTTAACTCACATACCCTTTATTATGAAAAAAATTTTAGAAAGATACACTAGAGTCAACTAATAATTTATTAATGTGATTATGGAATTTAACACACATGTCAAAAATAATTCTGGAAAGAGTCACTATGCAATTTAAAACAATTTCCCATCTCATTAAATAGTGTTTCCATCTACCCACTTATTCATGGCAGAGATCAGGAAGCCATCCTTACCAGCCTTATTCAAATATTTACCAAGTCTTGTTTAAATTAGGTCCTAATTACCTTCCTTATCCATTAATTTCTTTCTACCCCGACTGTCACCTCACCTGGCCACCATCATGTGTTTGGTGGACTTGTACATCTTCCCCACAAGTCCCTCTGCCTGGGGTCTCTCCAACCACCATTCCCTGTAGCTGGATTGATTTTTCTAAGGCAGATATATATGTCCCTCCTGTAAACTCTTCGGTGGCTTCAGCTGGCTCTTGGAGAAAGGCCTACATTTTTGCAGCACCAACCCTTTGCTTCCCAATCCTGCATTCATCCATTCATTCATCTGTCTGCTCACTCTTTGATGAATTAAACTTCTGTGTATGTGATACTGCCTGTTCGCCAGAAACTACACCAAGCACTGAGGCTTATATGAGAAAACACTAAATAATAGCTCCTGCCCTTGACGATATACAGTCTCAGGGGGGGTCCAGACCAGCAGGGACATGAGTTAATAATTTAATAAATGCTATAACGTGTGTTTATGCATTTGGCCACAGTAGTGTGAGGAGAGGGTTGTCTGGGAAGTTTTCTCTGTGGAGATGGGCAACTGCAAAAAGTTTGGAGAACAAGGAGCCCTGTGCACTCAGAGAAGGGGATGGGGTGAATTCGAGAAGCAGGTGGGCACCAGATTGAAGGAGACACCAAACACCATTCTAGAAGGTTGGGCATTTTTTTGTAGTCAACAGTGATCCAGCAGAAGTTTTGTCATCAGGGGAACCTTCATAATCAATTTACCTCTGATCAACCCATTCTTTCAAAGTCCTTTTTGTCACTTGCTTGCTAAACCCTCTTTGGAGAGACTGCTATAGGTCTCTTCTCCTAAAATGACTGAGTATTTAAGCCCTGTTGACTTTCAACGGATTTGGAAGCTGCTTGCCACAAAATTGAGGGTTGAAATAGTCCAGAGATGGTAGAAGAAGCTGGGAGAGGAGCTGTCCCAAAGTCACCTTGTCGTTATATTCTATGCAAAGTGATTGGGAGGGTCCAGTAGAAATCCAAGCACTAAATTAGACTGGAAGAGGGATTTTTGTGCTTGTTTTTACAGCGACTGTGACTGCACATGTCTTGATTGACCTAACATGTCACCGGCTAGCACCGCTGCCACAGAGAAGAGGGGACACTGCTGCAGTGTTTGATAACTCATTTCATACGAGTCAGACATCCCTCTGTTGCCCTGGGTTCATTATGCTCTATCACCTTAATAAACGTCCTCGTCCTCTGCCTATTCAGCCGTGGCTTGGTTCTCTGACTTGAATTGTTTGGGACAGCAGGGTCTCTCGTGAGTGACTTGTCGAGTTATATCATGGTACCTGACCTACTTTATACAGGTCTCAGACTGCCGTGCAAGCAGCGCGAGCCCCATAAATGTCCTCTGGACCTTTGGGAGAGACAGCGTAGACTCAGAGTCCCAGACGGGATTCTCAGAATCGGCTCTCCTAACCCTACCCTTTCCCCACCTTTTATACACAACGCCCAGCAGCTCCATCATTGAAGACTGGCCAGCTGGCTGCCACTCATGCATGCATCCCTGATAACGGGCAACTTCCATCCATTCACTCAACAAATATTTATTGGTCACTGGTTCTGGGCCAAACCTTGCCTTAGGTATTGGCAGTATAACAGGACAAGATAGGCATTGTCTCTGCCAGTCCAAGCAACACTCTAGGTAGTTAATGCACAATTGTGTAAGCTCAGCTGTAAAGGGACAGCGTGGAGGATGATGGCAATAGGGCAGAGGGATCATACTTAGGCAGAGATGTTAGAGGATGATTTCTGGAGAAGAGATTCTAAAGTAAGGAGCTGGAGGATAGGGAAGTCCCTGGAGGTCCAGTGATTAGGACTCCACCCTCTCACTGCTGAGGACCTGGGTTCAGTCCCTGGTCTAAGAGCTAAGATCCCACAAGCCACACGGCACAGCCAAAAAATAAAAAAAATAAAAAATAAAGAGCTGGAGGAGGGGGATAAATTTGTCTTAAGCAAGGGGTTGGTGGGGGAGGGATTTGCAGCAGAGGAAACTGAGTGCAAATTCCAAGTGAACAAGGAAATCTTGAAGGATTGTAAGGCTAGGATCCGAAAGCAAGGGAGTTGTGTGTTCTGTACCCTGTAGAGTCCTATGGGCCATATTAAGAAACTTTGTCTTTGCACTTAGAACAATGGGAAGAGTTTTAAGCGAGAGGATGACATGACGAGAATGGCCTTTGATGATTTTTTTGCCAACTAAAAAGAAATCTTCTGAACGAATTGTTACTATAGGCAATTTTTGTTTTCCTGTGTTGCACGGAACGCCACAGTGGTTGGGGCCAGGCACCACTAAATGTAAATCCTAACTTGATCTCTTACTAGGTGAATCATCTAAGGCAAGTTTCCTATCATTTCAGAGTCTCTTTTTTCTTACTCATCCATTTACTAATTTACCTTTATCTGACTGAGCAGATAATCACGCAGGGTGGATCAGAATTTGCACAGCCGGTGTTTTCAAAAGTTCCGCTGGGAAAGTTCATTTTGATTCAAACACAAACAGTTCCTAAATACCTACTGTTCCCAGAGCTCCAGAGATTGGAAAATAAATAACACATCAGCTCTGCCCCCCGGGACCTCACTGAGAGAGGTCACACATGGGAGGCTAGTGGTCCAGATCCACCAAGCAGAGGTGCTCTGTTTGGCTGGCTCAGAGCAAGACAGTGAATTGGAAATAGGGCATGTGCTATCTAGATCCTCAGAGGTTCCACCACTCCCCATATCTATAACTATGATTCATCACCTTTCTGGCCCAGGGAGGTGTTTGAATCTGTGACCCTGGACAGGTAGTATTCACGTAGAAGGAAGCACAGGTTGCTGTGTGAGCAGAAGAAAGAGAAAGGGAGAAAGTGCAGTAAAAACAAACAAAACGTACGTCCATGCCACTCTCTCACTTTGTCACAGCTTACCCTTCCCCCTCTAGAGGGGTGCGATAAGGAGGGTGGGAAGGAGGGAGACGCAAGAGAAAAGACATATGGGAACATATGTATATGTATAACTGATTCACTTTGTTATAAAGCAGAAACTAACACACCATTGTAAAGCAATCATACTCCAATAACAAAACAAACAAAAAACAAAAACAAAAACATACAAACAAACAAAAAAAAACCACATAGCCGAAAGGCACCAAAAGTATGTGGTCCTCCAAATGTGCGACTGTCCTAAATTTAAAGAGTCACAGCCTTGAGACACCCAAGCCTGGCCTAGGTCTGTTGAGGAACACACTGCTATATATAAACTAGGTAACGAGCAAGGACCTACTGTACAGCACAGGGAACTCTACTCAATACTCTGTAATGACCTATATGGGCAAAGAATCTAAAAAAGAATGGATATATGTAAATGTATTACTGATTCACTTTGCTGTACACCTGAAAGTAACACAACATTGTAAATCAACTCTACTCCAATAAAATTTAAAAAAGCAAAGAAAAAGAGAACGTGAACACCCATGGTAACTTTACAGCTCAGGCCAGGAGAGGAAACTTGTGGATGTAAAAGAGGACAAAATGTAAGCATGCCAAGTTCAAGGTGCAGGTGCCTTTACACTTGGTTTTCCTCCGTCGGCCCCTCTGCCTAGTTCTCTGGGCTTCTGCTTAGGCTGCACTTGGCCTGGGTAGCCCTCCATGACCCTGCAGATGGGGTGAAGGGCCTGCCTTCTATGCTCACCCGGCAGGTGGGACCGTTGTGTATGCATTTCCCATGGCCTGTTTACGCCTCTGTCTTCCTGGGCAGCCCTGCCATTCCTCCCGGAGGGCAGGGACAAAGTTGTTTCTGTTGCCATTGTTTCTTTTACTGCTTAGCAGGGTAAGAACTACTATTATGTGTGCAGAACAGATAAGAGATAATATTGAGGGAAAGAAGGATGCAGGACATACTTGTGATGTGGTGCTACCCCTTTCTAGAATAAAAGCTGAAAATAGCTCTAACAAGATAATCTTGAATGAGCTTAAAATTGGATTTGTTAATTGGTTTGTTCAACAAATTTTTACTGATCAAGGTTTGCAGTTTGGGAATACACTGTGGGAATATAAAATTATCTCAATCAGGCCAGCCTAATGGGATGCACAGAAAGCGGAGAGGGCAAGGGAGGAGAATATTATAGGAAGAATTTCCATAGGAGGTGACCATACAGCTGAATCTCTTAATAATCACAGAAACCGTATATTGACAGCTTTTCTAAAAAAGAAAATCAACATAATTTATAGTACAGTGTAAAGAGGTGAGCTAATCACACATGTGCAAGTAATCCCTTTGCAAGACAAGTACCCTGCAGGGCTATGATCCTACAATATTTCTGCAAAAGAGAACTTTAGAAAACAGCGTGCCCTCAAATCACTTTGGGAGCTTGTTAAAAATGCAGATGCCTGGGCTCCACCTGTAGAGCTTCTTAGGCAGAGTATCTGGGGAAGGCCCAGGACCTACATCCAGGTGTTCATCAGAACACACGTCTGGAAACACAGCCTTCATGACTATGAAGTCAAGCTTCCTCCTTGCACAAAGGAGTAAACTCTGGCTTAGGTACTTACTCCATTCAGGCTGCTGCCATGAAAATATCATAGACCGGAAGGTTTATAAACAACAGAAATTTATTTCTCACAGTTCTGGAGGCTGGAAGTCCAAGATCAAGGTGCCAGCGTGGTCAGGTTCTGGTGACATAGGGACTCTACTCTTGTGACCTCATCTAATCCTAGTTACCTCCCAAAGGCCCTACCATGACATTGAGGGGAGGGGGAGGGCTTCAGCTTATGAATTCGGGGGTGACACATTCAGTTCCTAACAGGTACTTTGTGTAACTTGCCCACGTTCATTTGATGCTCTGTGGCACATCTGGGGCTCTAACCTCAGATTCCCAGCTCAAAGCCGTGTTCACTCTCCCGAAGAACAGTTAACTCTGTGATCTGGTCTACCTTTATCTATGAGCCAGATGGAGGGGATGTTACAGGGGAGAAATGAACAAATACATATTTAACATAGTGCTGCATGGAAAAAAAATGTATCCAACTTCTGTGATCCCAAAGGAAAATGCTCTAGAAAAATCACCTCTTAATGCTGCTATTTATTCATTCCTGCATTCAGCAACAACAAAAAAACTGGCCCCCCTCTTCCCTTGTGGCCCCCTCTCCCCTTGTGGCACAGTTCTATGGACAAAGAGGGATTTAATGTGGAAAACTGAGACGTGAACGAGCAGCATGAAATTCCTAACACACAGAATAGTGAAAAGCACAGTCTTCCAAAACTGAAGATACCTAATTATCTTGCATTCACAGTGGTGGGGACATAGTGTATACAAGTCAGAGAGAGCATAGGACATTTAAGATTTACAACAAGTTGATCTAGGGCTGTTTAGCTCCAAAAGCAAAACAGGGTCTCCACTGAGTTACAAGTCCCTCATATCAGTGATCTGGGCAGAAGGTCTACTCTATACCAACCCATTCTTCTGAAAAGGTGTTGGAGGGTGAGGGTCGGGCCAGATGCAGGCTCTCTTGTTGATATCGGAGTCAGTTGGTCAATTGAGATAGAAAATGAATTTATTAGAGTTGCTGTGTGGCTCTGCTAGTCCTAGCCCCCTCTGGGTACCTCTTAAAAGCCAGAAGTGGTCATTACTTTTGGCTTGCTTGTTTTGCACTAGTTTTCAACCAAGCATTTTCTATGTGCTGAGTGTCGTGCTGAGGACTTTATTTACATTATCTCATTTAATCCTCAAAACTGTCTCCTTAAAGGTTGGTTCTGCTGTTTTACACATTGCAGATAAGAAAACTAAACTAGAAAAGGAAAGTGGCTTCCTAATATTGTCTGGCTAGTAAATAACAGAATCACAATTCTAATCCAGACCTGGGGACCAACACACTAAGATGTCAGTATTTTTGCTCATTTTCTCAATTCCTTTTGCTCTAAACATCCTAAGATTCGGTGACTAATGTTGGTCTTTTGCGGTGATGAGCCCTTTGAACTCTCCCCCAGAATGCAGGCTTCAACTTCTGCCTCAGCTTTAAGCCCGGTGAATTCTCCTGACTTGATATTTCCCAGCTTCAGGTACGAGACCCTTTCCTCCAGACCCAGCACAAATCCTTGTCACTTGACTGACCTTAGGTATCTGCTGGGGGGTGGGAATTAATTTGCATAAGCGTGTTATGAATAGATTAAGAATTCAGATGAATCATGAGTTTCTGACAAGGGACAAGTCTTGGGGACGTAAACATTTGTTAGTTCAGCTTAAGGAGAAGAATTGGAGTTCATGTATGCTTATCCTCAACTATGGCAAAGATGTGGGGCATTAAAAACCCACCAACTGTGAAGTAATTGCAAATATCAGGGAAATGACCTTCCGCAAGCATAGCACATAAAGAATTGGAATCCCACCTGTTGGATGGTGGAATGCCCGGACCTAATAGTGTCAGAAAGCAAGATGGCAGTATTTTACAGGCAGGCAAGAACCAACGCCAAAGTAAGATAGATGATAAATAGATATATATTGAAATATATTCCATAAGTTAGAAATTTAGAAAAAAGGTATCATGTCTTTTGCTTCTATTTCCAGAATATATGCAAACGTTTTATGATTATAGTAATAACACCATCTTAAAATGAGATACTTAAAAGAATGCTGCTAACAATTTCTTCTCTGGTTGGCAAATAATAAAGATAATAACAATAGTAGTAGCAGCAGCAGCAATAACAATAATGAAAGCAGGTACAGCGACATGAGTAAGTAGGATTGCACTGACGGCTCTAAATACAGGACCTTATTTAATCCTCCCAACCCTGTCAAATAGATGTTGACTAAACCCATTTCATTCCTCTCCTGGATACTCAGCTAAACTACATTTCCCAGATTTCCTGCAGTTAGGTTGGGCCATGAGATTCATTTCTGGCTATTGGAATATGGCTGAAAGTGACGTGCACCATTTCCACTTGTCCTCTAAAAGCCATGCTGCACTCCTCTGTGCTCTCTCACTCTGCTTACTGGCTGGTCAGATGGAGAGAATCCACTGGGGCACTCTGAGTCCCTACAGCATGTCAAAGCCACCAGAAGAACTGAGCCGCAGTCACCCACCAGCTCCAGGGAGTAGGATGTCCCTGTTCCACTTCCTGCTCTGCTCACCCCCATTGGACTGTGGTATGAGCAAGAACTATAATCGGTTTTATGGGATTTTATTTCTTGAGATCTGGGGGTTGTAGTATACTAGTTGCACTTCATATTATTTTCCCAAATAACACATATTAATAACTTCATTTTGCCAGTAAGAAATCCAGTTTTGTTCAAAATCTTGCATCTGGTAACTGCAGAACCCAGGCCCGACAGGCTCCACCCCCATGCTCATTCCAGCACCTCAGACTGTACCACCATACACATGTGCCACCTACATGTTTCAGGTAAAATGACCAAGTTACACAACTTTGCCATCCCATCTGGGGCTCCTCTTGGAATTCTCAGTGGCACAAAGGGAAAGGCCTGAGGTCAGGGTTGCGGGATTCCTACGTGGCCAAGGTTAATTTTCAGCTGGTCCATTACCAGAACCTCCTTTCCCTAGCTCTCAGGCCAGGTAATGGGCGGGTAAGTCCCAGAGAGAGGCCAGCCACACAGCATGCCAGTGGCACTGGATGCAGCTCAGGGAACATCAGACCCTTGGCAGGGAGATGTCACCGGGTGTGACACAGACTGATTTCTTGGAAGGACATACTGTGTTGTTATATCAGGGACAGAAAAGGTCATCTGTGTATGCAACACTGGGGTGTGTGTGAGTATGTGTGTGTGTGTGTGTGTGTGTGTGTGTATGCATATATATGTATGCAATATATATGCAAATACTGAGATGTGTGCATATATATTAATATATGTGTGTGTGTATATATATATGTATGAACACATATACACACACAATCAGCCTGGCCATAACATCATCATACCACATATAGTATGTATATAAGATGTTTACATATAACTATATATAAAAAAATATATATTATGTATTGGGTTGGCCAAAAAATTTGTTCGGGTTTTTCCATGACATCTTATGGAAATATAGATCTTATATATGGATCTATATTTTATATATATATGAAATTGTGTGTGTGTGTAAATATTATGTCCATGACAGTTTGTACATAAACATTACTCTGTATGTATCTGTACATACACGTATAATATGGCCACGCTGCTAAATGTACACATATGCAAATATACAAAATAATGTACATCCACACATCTTTACATATTTGTGTATATTTACATTCATAAACATATACATCCAAGGTATTAAAAACAAATGGAAACACGGCTTATTTCTCTCAGAGTTTTGAGAACCTCCAAAAGTCCACATGAAAGTAAAGATTGGGATTTCAAATAAACACAAATGTGCTATTAATCCAGCGGCCGGTGTGAGAATTATTTAAAAACCCAGTGACTCATCAAAATGTCCCCTTAATTTAGAGAAGAACCGAGCAGGGGGATGTCTGTGGCCACCAGGAATGGCAGTCCGCACCCAGCTGGCCCTCCCCTGACCACCCACGTCTGCTCTCCATGCAACCGATAGATAAGTTTTGACAAGTTCTATTAAGTACAAAGACAGCCACCGGGGCAACATGTGGAGTTGATAGAGGGAGAGGCAGAAAGGCAGATCACAGTGTGAGGCCTGCTGATGTTGACAGAATTTGCCGGAACGAAATGAGTCCGTGCTCGCCATCATCTATTACCGAATTTCAGTAAGGCCTTTGGCACCCACAAGGCTTAAGAGGGCAAGCCTCTCCTTGGTTTCCTATTTCTGCCTCCCGACTGCCAGCAAACTGAGGATTTCTCAGAACTCTAATTGGTGGTCTTTATTTAGGCTGAGTCTCCAGTGATGCCAAGGAAGAAGGCGTGGAGTGGCTGAGGCCATGACCAGCGGTGTGGATTTCATCCCCACCCCCCACCCTCCTCGTACCTGCTTTCAGAAGCTTCCCTGGGAGCAGAGTTGGCAAGCGCACCTGGGCTGATCACTCACGTCTCTCTCACCATCTTGAGTGCATCCTTGTCATCCTCCAGAGCCCTCCTAAACAAGGTTTGGCAACGGCAAAAACAAACACTATTGTACAACATCTTTGGACGCGCTTCCAAAATGCAAAAGCAATTAATCAGTAGTCTCCCTGAGACTCTGCTCAGTGTGACTGCTGCTTTTTGACACAGAGCTTGGCTTTGATGGGAGCCTAAGAAGCCTGTGAGAGAGCCCCAAAAGTGGTAATGGCCTTCAATTATTTACTTGTTTAGAAGACTGGGGAGTAGATCTTAAGCTGTAAGCACAAAGATGATCCATCTAAGGCCCTCCCAACAGTGAGGTCTTTTACTCCCTGCCTGAGCGTTCTGCTTGGAAAAGGAAGGGTACTTTCACCAAGTCTGGCCTGGATCCAGAGCTTGCCTGTGTATGCATGTGTGTGCATGTGTGCATATTTAAACAAGCTATATTTGGGGTATCTGAATATCTTTGAGCCTTGTTTAAAGACTGCTGTTTCTAATTACTCGACATCCAGGCTGCCCTGCTAATTTCTAATGGATGAGATTTCTGTGTGCTGGAGTTTTATGTCATTTTATAGAGAATCAAGATTGTATGTTCTCTGAGAGATTCTGTCATTTAGCAATGTATTCTCAAGACATGGTGTAATCAACTTAATAATTGATTATAGGGAAAGAAGTCTCTTGTAGCCTAAGTTATTCTCAGCCTTGAACTTTGTCCTCTGCAGCTTATTATACACGTGGAAATATCTTGATGGAGCCATCATGCCAGGAAATTTACAACAGCAGACACCCTCCCCTTTATAATCCACGGCTGACAATTTAAGCACTGGTTAGGCATAGTTGCTCTCCTGAAAATTCTGATGAGTAAAGAGATATGTATATGTCCAATTCACACGGGGTTTCCTTAAGAAATAAACTGGGTTCAGATAAGATGGTGGGATATTGTTGACCCAAGTTTGCATGGATCTCTTAGTTGCGTTCCTTTCCCATGAGCCCTTTTGCATATGTTTTTGTATCTCAAGATTATGTTCAAAAAGTGTCTCTTCCACAGAGTCTTATCTAGTTTATTCTACTGGATGTGGCCTCTTTCTTCCTGGAATTCCCACCACACCTAACTTGTGGTCATCTTCTCTTGAAATCTTCTTCCTCGGTTTTGTTTTTTAACACTTGCTCTGAACTGTAAACACTGAGAGAAAGGTCCAGGTTTTGCTGATTTTATTGTTACTTAGTCCATAACTGTTGCTTAGCAAATAATTGTTGCTTAGCAAATATGGATGGATGGGTGGATGGATGGATAGATGGATGGATGCATAAATGGGTAAATGGATAAATAAACACTTTTCTGTCAGCCTAGATCTATCTCAAAACAATAACCTGATGTGATACAAATTTTTGTATCTGTCTGTACTGGGTTGAATCGTATGTCTTAAAATTCACATACATCTGGAACCTCACAATGTGACCTTGTTTGAAAGTAGGGTCTTTGCAGATGTAATTAGTTAAGATGAGGTCATGCTGGACTAGGATGGGCTCTAAATTCAATATGACTGGTGTCCTTATAAGAAGAGAAGAGACACACAGGGAGATTGCTCTTTGAAGACAGAAGCAGCGACCAGAGCCAAGGACACCAAAGTTTGTCAGCAACCACCAGAAAAAGGAAGAGGTAAGGAAAGATCCTTCCTTTAGAGCCTTCAGAAGGAGCGTGGCCCTGCCAACACCTCGATTGTGGACTTCTATCTCCAGAACTGAGAGAGAAGACATTTCTAGTGTTTTAAGCCACCAAGTTTGTGATACTTTTTACAGCAGCCCTAGGAAACAAATATACTCTCCAAGAATCTATCCTGCAGATGAAGAACTAACTATATCCAGCTGGGCTTTAACCAAGGACCCAAAACTGGAGTGGATTCCCCCTGGCAGGAGAGCCTGTTATTGCAGTGAAGCCTAAGTCATGGAACTGAGTGGTAACCTTGAACAGCTGACGCCAGGAGGAAGGAAAGGCGGGGGAAAGCAATAAATATAATAGAAAATATGGAGGAGACTGGCTTGGCGCCCAAGTTCAGGTTTAGAGTCACCAGATGAGGACCAGAGCAATAGGCTGAGGTCATGCTGGCTAGATTCCATGGGCAAGGGATGGAAAGGAGGAGCTCCAAGAGAGCCTTGGACAGCAGGGATTTTGACTCTTGCTGTAGTTATTGGCTGGGCATAAGACATGGTGGGTGGAGTAGCCTTGGTTAATGGACCAAAGATGAAGCAGAGAGAATCCCCAAATTACCTAAAAGTCAAATTCCACCACAGCATTTTCCTTTCTAAGTATTTGGCCATTCCTGTTTTTACCCTGTTAAACTTACTTTCAGACAAAACCTCAATCAAGGCTACAATTTAAATCCTTCCAAATAATCCTTAAGTGATGTACAGTTTAGGAAAATACCATCATGGGCTTCACATTTCTTCGATTTGTACATTCTGGGCGATGTGAATAAGACATTAAGGCACAGTGACCACAAAACCTCACTAATTCAGAGGCATTATCTGAAGGACCTTCTGACTGAATGGTGAGAGATTGGATCTAGAAAATATTTTTAAAGCTATCCCATTTTACTTCCTTCAAGGACAAGTACTAACCAGAAGGAGACTGGCATTCAGTTAAGTAGTGGCCCTCAGAGGATGAGGTTTAATGAATAGATAAGAATGGTTTGTAATTAGTCCATCATTTGTTTGTATTGCAAAGGGTGCTTGTGAAGGGCTTGAGGATGCTTGAAAACAGTGTGTGCCCTTAAGTAGTTGGAATATTTCCCCAGAAATTTGTTTATACAACTAATTTGCTTAGTACAGCCATTGCTTCAGCCTCCTGTCTACTTATCCCAACTTTCACATGAGAGATGGGCATGGTAATGAGGTCTCATTGGGTTTATAAATCAGCATAAGACAGAGGGAGGGCAATTCCCAGGGAGGAGGCTGAGACAGTGGCGCTGGCTTTCTATGGATAGTGTCCCTTAGTGAACTGACCATCAAAAATCATGTTGTCTGGTGTCAATCACAGACAACACCTACTTAATCTTCATGATCTCCAACATCCTCTCCAAAGGTGATGTGCGAATGTATGAATGTACTTTCTGCTATAATCTTGTGAAAAATCAATGCTGAATTTAGGGTCAGAAGACTGATCTTGAGTTTTAAGCCTATTATCAGCTGTATGTCTCCTGGCATATCATTTAATCCCTCTTTGTTCTCTTCAACTAGACGGGGAGTATTTAATGAGATAATATATATGTTCTCAGTAATCCATAAATCCTGTCCAAATTTAAGAAGCCATGATTATCCCATCATTAACAAGCAGACCCACTAGATACAGCGTTTCAATGATTCAAAGTCTAAGGATCGTGTTTAAGGTTCCAAAATTCAAAGAGAAGTGTTTGTTTTATGGGTCAGATAGACCTAGTTTGAGTCCCAGTTTTATTTCTTGATAATTTTTGCTATGATGTTGAGCTTCTCAAGTGGAGATGGAAAATAAGTGCTTAAAAAAGCTGTGCAGTGCTTCACACAGTGACTACCACATAAGTGCTTAATAAATACTAGTCAACATATTATAGCCCCAATAAATTCTTGAATCCCTTAAATAAACAGGCATAAGGAAGTTCACTGCAGCATTATTTGTGGTGGCAAAATGTTGTAGGCAATCTGGCGGTCCATTCCTGGTAAAATGGACAGTCAAATGGGGAAAGGGGGTTATAGACCACAAGGTACAAAGCAGCAGTCAAAATCAACAGGTCAAATGTACACCTGAAAGGACATCTTGAAACACTTGAAACATAGTGAAAAGAGTAAAAAGAAATGAAAGGGAATGAACGAATGAATGAATGAATGACAAGGGGGCAATGATGTGCCATAAACACATTATAGGGAATGATTAACTTGGCCTTCCACAATTGAAAAATAAAATACAGTACATTAAAGTCATGCTAGTTATTGTTATTATTATAGCACCTGGAGAGTCCAATTTCCTGGGAATACAAAAAAAAAAAAAGCATTCCTTGTATTAGTTTCTGAGGCTGCTGTAACAAATTACCACAAAAGGGTTGCTTAAGACAACAGAAATGGACACTCTCACAAGTCTGAAGGCCAGAAATCAGAAATTAGGTGCTGGTGGGGCTGCATTCCCTCTGCAGAAGCTCTAGGAGACTCTCAGTTCTTTGCTCCCTCCAGCCTCTGGTGACTGCCGGCATCCCTTGACTTGTGGCCACATCATTCCAGTGCCTCCGTGGTCATGTCGTCCTCTCCTCCTCTGTCTCAAATCTCCTTCTGACTTTGCATTATAAGGACACTTGTTATGATTTAGGGGCTGTCTGAATAATCCAGGATAATCTCCTCATCTCTATATCCTTAAATTAATCACATCTGCAAAGACCCTTTTATTTCAAATAAGGTTACATTCACAGGTTCTGGGAATGAGGACCAGAGCATATTTTTTTGGTGTGGGGGGGGCACCATTAGGCCTTCTACATGCTGTAATAGTGTCTCAAATGTTAACAAGTCAAGCCCAAATTGCCTACAATAAAATGAGATTCAATCTCTCCCTCCCATTTGGAGCTATCTTCTATGGAACGCTCAGGAAACCCACAGAGATGCTGTGCACCCCTCAGAGCAAGCCTGGTTCCTCTCCTCAGGCTCCTGAAGGACAATCCAGAAATTCCTGGCTGCCCCCAGTATGCTGCTGGTGTGCCTGCAAGACGGTGCCACGAGGAAACCCAGGCCCTCCAAGGCTCACAATGGCTCCAGCGAAGGCTAAAGTGCCTGCTGTCACCTCTAGCATCCAGATGATCTAAGAAGTCCCTAAAATACCTGATTCCCACTGCTGCTGTCCTCAACACAATTGCCACTCTCTCACAGAGACCTTATCTGATGCTCACCTTCTGCCCTCCTTCCACTGTACCCCCTCCCAGGTCATTGCATGTCCTTCACTGTTCTTAATCCTGCTTTATATAAATATAAATATAAATATAAATACATATATATATATATATATATATATATATATATATATAAATGTGTGACTTTTTGATAAAAACTACACACGGACAGAAAGAGAATGTCTGCTTTACCCAAAATTGCATCAGCAGCAGTTAGTACCATGCCCAGTACAAGGTTGGATTGATGGAATTCCTGGAGAATATCTGATGTTTCAGCATTGTGATGTTAGGCCAGTTCAGCTCTTCCCACATAACTTTTTCACCTAAGGTGTGCCCTCCACTGCAGGAGCACTAGTTACTTCATGGCTCATTTTTCCACATACTACGTTATGGCCAGATCCAGTAATAGGGCTTGAGTAACAAAGCTCTAGAACGACCTGGGTTTGAATCTTACCTCCTCCTTCAACTAATTTGTTTGCACTGAGCAAGATAAGTGAATCCTCTCAGCCAGTAAGCTTAACCCGGAACCTGTTACCTTTCAGAACAAAAAGTTAATAGTAACTATGCATTAGGGCTTTTGAGAGTTGATTGTGAATGAAGCATTTAGCACAATAATTAGCATCCACAATCAATACTAACTCTAATCACCAACTATCCATTTATTATTATTTACATACTGACACTTAAAATATATTTTCCAAAAAAAGAAATAATAGGTACTGATCTTTAACACAAAAGTACTGATTCATTTAAAACTTGAAGTGACCTCGAATGAATCACTTAACCTGAGTCTCGGTTTTCTGATCTGCAAAATGAATGATTTTGACTAGATCAGTGGTTGTCAATCACTACAGTGACAAATTGTCCACCCAAAATACATAGTGTCTTTATTCAAATATATATTTTCTTATACCTTGTCAGGATCTTGTTACTATCCTCTTATGTCTTCTATTAATTCCATTGATCTGATTTTAGAGGAAGGTGTATCTTCCCAAGCATTAAAGACTGGGAGAGTTAATTATTTCCCAAGTGACATCTTCCAGAGGAATGATGCTGATTCACTTATTCAATGACTATAGATTATTTAGCCAAAATAGGGATCTCAATCTACTAAACAATTTAGTAAGGGCATCTACAAGTATAATATTTCACATTTCAGATGAACTTTCTGGAGAAAGAAGTATGTGGGAAAATGTAATGTTGGAAATAATCAGGATGCTTCTCAGTTCTGAGTCATGCAACAGTTTCTCCATCTAAAGCCTGAAAGAGAGGATCAATAGCCTCGTACATTAATATGCTAATTATTGTATTCATCGTGACTCCTGTTGTTGTTCTATGGGGTTCCCATATTTGTATATGATACAGAAATAACCAGTTATGGTAACTCTATTCAATGTGTTCTTAAGGATCTCATATTTCAAAAATGAATAAGTGAATGAACAAATAAAAAAATTGTAGCAGTTATAGGTAATACCTACCCACATTTGCAGAGTTTAAAAGAGCCCACTCTTGCGTTACCACATGGGAGCTTCCCAAGGATAGTATGGAGTATACAAAATATAGGAGAGAGGATCAGAAACATGCCCAGATTGTCGGGCACCACACAAATGGAAAGCAGAAGAGGTGGTAAGCAGAAGACGTCAACCAGGTACTCCTAACTTCTAGATCTGTGTTCTTTCTATGTATACCTTATAATCTGTGAAGAACAATTCAATTCATTTTATTTATTTAATGTTTTGATCAAATTATTATGCATACATACTTTTAAAAAGTTGAATTGTGCTTTAAACTCAGTAACAAAACCAAAGCAATTCTGGGTACCACAATTTCACACTCCATAAACAGCTCCCCAGAACAAGCATTTTCAACTTTTAACCTGTTCTTACTGGTATTTATGCCTCCATATTTCTAAATAACATGCTGGTACTGCTGCCATTTCTTGAAATGCTTTTCAATTTTTTGACATGATCTCTTACACCATCCTTCCTACACACACTTCTGCTCTCTACATTTTCAAAATATTATTTTAGTATAATTTTGAATTAGTTCAATATCTGGTGTTCCTGTTATGTCTATAAAAATAATGTTCACAGCTGAGTCACTTTGAATCCTATGATTGTATTTCTTGTACAGCCTTTTTTTGAGTGTAATTATTGCTTCATATATTTTTTTATTTCCTTGTCATTTGTTTTTTTTTTTAATGTACCTACCAATAATTCATCCCCAAATTTTCTGGCAGAACTATGAAACTCCTCTGTGTATGGTCAAATACATAAGGATATATGAATATATCCTATTTCTATAGATTTACCTATTTTGGACATTTCATATCAGTGCTATTTTTTTGAGGCATTCATTCTGGATCCCTTCTTTCATTTTCTTATCCTATCTCTCTAATTATTCATCTGTGTCTGTTTGCTCTCCTTCCTGAAGACTTTTTTAAATGACAGCTTTACTGAGATGTAATTTACATACCATATGACTCACCATTTTAAAGCATATATTCAGTGCTTTTATTAGTCATATTTGCACTACCATTACTGTCACATTCTAAATTCAGAATATTTTCATCCCCTTAAAAAAAAATTGGTACCTAATAGCAGTCATTTATCTATCCCTCCTTTCCCCAACCTTAGGCAATCACTAATTTACTTTCTGTTTCTATAAATTTCCTTATTTTGGACATTTTACATAAATGGATTCATACAATGTGGGTCCTTTTATGAATCAAGTCTTTCACTTAACATATGCTTTTAAGGTTCATCTATGTTATATCATGTACCCATAATTCTTTTCTCTTTTTGGAAAATAATATTCCAGTGTGTTTATTTATTTTTCAATTGGTGAACATGCAGGTTGTTTTCATTTTTTGGTTATTATGAGTAATGCTGCTATGAACATTTGTGTATGAGTTTTTCTTGGACATATTTTTTTCAGTTGTCTTGAGTATATACCTAAGACTGTAACTGGTAGACCATAAGATAATTCTATGTCTAACATTTTAGGGAACTTCCAAATAGTTTTCCAAAGTAGCTGAACCATTTTAAAAGCCCACCAACAAAGTGTGAGGGTTCCAATTCTTCTACATTCTCACTAATACTTTTTACTGTCTACCTTTTTAAAATTTCAGCCATTCAAGTGATTGTGAAATGGTATCCACTGTGGCTTTTATTTGCATTTCCTTAGTAACCAATGATGATGAAAATCTTTTCATGTACTTATTGGCAATTTGTATATATTCTTTGAAGAAATTTATTTTCAAATCCTTTGTCCATTGTTTAATTGGGTTATTTGTTTTGGTAGTTTTTTTTTTTTTTTGAATTGTAAGAGTACTTTATATATTCTGGATACCTGTGCCTTAACAGATATATGATTTGCAAATAATCTCTCCCATTTTGTGCTTTGTTTTTATCACTTTTTGAGTGTCCTTTGAATCAAAACGCTTTTTTAAAAAATTTTAATTAAGCCCAATGTATCTACTTTTCTTTTGGTGCTAATGATTTTGGTGTTATATCTGAAAAATTGTTACCTAATCCAATATCACAAACATGTGTTCCTGTGTTTCTTCTAATAGTTTTATTCCTATAGCTATTACATTTAGGTCTATGATCCATTTTCTGTAAGTTTTTGTATATGGTATATGGTAGTAGTCCACCTTTATTCTTTTGCATGTGGATATCCAGGTATCCTAACTTAGTTTGTTATAAAGGCTACTCTTTCCGTCCCTGAGTATTTTGTCACCTTTGTCAGAAATCAAATGACCATAAGCGTAAGGGTTTATTTCTGGACTATAATTTTTCTTCTTTTGATTTATGTCTATCCTTATGCCAATATCATACTGTCTTGATTACCATAGCTTTCTAGTAAGTTTTGGAATTTGGGGAATTTGCATCTTCCAACTTTGTTCTTCTTTTAAAAGACTTGTTTGGATATTTTGTGTCTCTTGTGACCCAAATATTTCCATGTGAATTTTCCACATGAATTTTAGGATCAGTTTGTCAAGTTATGCAAAAAAGGAAAAACAAAATTCACCTGATATTTTGATAAAGACTGCATTGAATCTTCACATCAGTTTGTGGAGTACTGCCATCTTAACAATATTGAGACTTCTGATTCATGAACTTGGATGTCCATCATCTATTTAAGTCTTCTTTAATTTAATTCAACAATGTTCTATAGATTTTATTGTATGAGTCTTGCTCTGTTTTGGTTAAATTATTTATATTTGTACTATTGCAAATGGACTAATTTTATTTTCATATTGTCAATTATTAGTACATACAAATACCATCAATTTTTGTATTTTAATCTTATACCCTGAAACTTTCATTAATCAGTTCTAATAGTGTATGTGTAACTTCCCTAGGATTTTCTATATACAAGATCATATTTTCTTTGAATAGAGATAGTTTTATTTCTTCTTTTACAGTCTGAAAGCCTTTTATTTCTTTTCCTCACCTAGTTGCCCTGGCTAGGACCTTCAGTACAACGTTGAATAGAAGGATTGAGAATGAAAATCTTTTACTTATTTCTGATCCTAAGGAAAATCTGTCAGACTTTTAACATTAAGTATCATGTTACTGTGTTTTTTTCATAGATACCCTTTTTCAAATTGAAAAACCTTCCTCATATTGCTAGTTTGTATTCTTCTTCTTCTTCTTCTTCTTCTTCTTCTTTATTATTATTGTCATCATTATTAGGTGTCCAACCTTATCAAATGCTTTATCTACATCCATTGAGAGGACATGTGTCCTCTATTCTATATTCTATGGTGTATTACATTGATTAATTTTCATATGTTAGGCCAACCTTGCATTCTTAGAATAAGTATCACTTGGCCATGTTGTATAATACTTTTAAAATATTGCTGTATTTAATTTGCTGGTATTTTTTGAGAATATTTTTAGTATTTTCTAGTATTTTTGATACTATATTGCTAAGATATATTGGTCTATAGCTTTCATTTTCATGTGATGTCTTTGTCTAGTTTTGGTGTCAGGGTAATACTGGCCTTATATAATGAATTGGGAAGTGGTTCCTTCTATTTTTGGAAGTGTGAAGGATTAGTAGGTTTATTTTTCTTTAAAACTCATGGATTCACTATGAATCCATCTGGTCCTGGGCTTTTCTTAGTAGGAAGTTGTTTCATTAACTAATTTGATATGCTTACTTTTTCCAGATCTATTCAGATTTTCTTTGTCTTCTTGAGTAATTTTAGGTAATTTGTGTCATTCTAGGAATTTGTCTATTTCATATAGGTTATCTAATTTACTACATGTAATTATTCATTGTATCTCACTATAAAACTTTTTATTTCTATAAGGTTTGTAGTAACATCCCCATTTTCATTCCTAATTTTAGTAATTTGAGACTTCTCTCTTTTTTCTTGGTCAGTCTAGCTAAATATTTGTCAATCGTGTTGATTTTTTCAAAGATTAAATGTATTATTTTTCTATTCTCTGTTTCATTTATTTATGCTCTAATCTTTTCCTTCCTTCAGCTTGTTTTGCATGTAGTTTGCTCTGTTTTTAATAGTCTTTTAAGGTGGAAGTTTGATTACTGATACAATGTCTTTCTTTTTTTTAATATAGCCATTTATCACTATAAATTTTCCTCTAAGTCCTTCTTTGGTTGCGTTCCACAAATTGTTTGTTTGTTTGTTTGTTTGTCTATTTAGTTATTTATTTTTGGCTGGTTGGGGTCTTCGTTGCTGCATGCAGGCTTTCTCTAGTTGCGGCAAGCGGGGGCTGCTCTTCATTGCAGTGCGCGGGCTTCTCATCACAATGGCTTCTCTTGTTGTGGAGCACGGGGTCTAGGTGCGCAGAATTCAGTAGATGCAGCACGTGAGCTCAGTAGTTGTGGCTCGTGGACTCTAGAGCTCGGGCTCATTAGTTGTGGTGCATGGGCTTAGTTGCTCTGTGGCATGGGGGATATTCCCGGACCAGGGCTCAAACCCATGTCCCCTGCATTGGCAGGCAGATTCTTAATGACTGCGCTACCAGGGAAGTTGCCCCACAAGTTTTTGTATGTCATGCTTTTATATTTATTTACCTCAAATTATTTTCTAATTTACTACATGATTTCTCCTTTGACCTATCCAAAGTTTAATTTTCACATATTTATGAGTTTCTCAGATTTCCTCATTCCATTTTCATTAGAAAACAAACTTTGTATTAGTTTAATCCATAGAAATTTATTGAGGTTATTTTTAACCCTAAGACATGGTTTATCCTGGAGAATGTTCTATGTGTACTTTAGAACACATGTTCTGCTTTTGAGTGCAATGCTCTACAGATGCCCATTAGTTCAACTCAGTTTATAGAGTTGTTCAAGTCTTCCACTTTCTTGGTGATCTTCTGTCTAGTTTGATTTATTACTGAAAGTGAGCTACTAAATTCCCCAACTTACTGTCAAGTTGTCTATTTCTCCCTTCAAATTTTGTCAGTTTTGCTTTATGTATTTCAAAGCTCTGTGGTTAAGTGTGTATATGTTTATAATTGTTATATGTTTTTTTTTAATTTATTTATTTGGCTGCATTGGGTCTTTGTTGCTGTACACGGGCTTTCTCTAGTTGCAGCAAGCAGGGGCTACTCTTTGTTGTTATGGCCTTTTCATTGCAGTGGCTTCTCTTGTTGCAGAGCACTGGCTCTAGGCATGTGGCCTTCAGTAGTTGTGGCACGTGGGCTCAGTAGTTGTGGTGCACAGGCTTAGTTGCTCTGTGGCACGTGGGATCTTCCCAGACCAGGGCTTGAACCCATGTCCCCTGCATTGGCAGGCGGATTCTTAACCACTGCGTCACCACGGAAGTCCCAACTGTTGTGCATTTATAGTGGTTTGACCCTTTTATCATTATAGAATGTCCTCCTTTGACTCCAGTAACAGTTTGTGATTTGAAGTTTATTATTACTGATACTTATGTAGTCAACTGGAGCTCTTTTGGATACTAGTTACATTGATTACCTTTTTCCATCCTTTTACTTTCAACTTATTGGTGTCTTTACATCAAAAATATGTTTCTTATAGATTTTCTGGAAGAATGTTAAACTTTGCTTTCCAACCCTTCTATTGAATTATTAATTTTTATTTTATATTTTTAATTTTTAAGGAGTGTCTATTTCTAATTTTTTTTTTAGAGAGGCCATAGTTTCTCTTGAGCAATAAATTGAAATTTTATTTAGGTTTTCTTTTGCTCACTGCATTTGCTGTTTCTTTTATGCCCCTTTTCCTTTATGTTTTTCTTTGTTTCTGCCTTTAACATTAGAGAATTTATTAAAATGTTTGGAAACCCTTATTGTTTTCATTTATATTTAAGAATGGTGCACTGAAAGGTTGATTGAGACTTTGTATGTGCATAAACAGGGTTTATCAACTCTGGGTCTTCACTGTGTGGCAATTAAGAAATCCTCAAATGTCATTAACTTCAGCTTTATTATATTGAGCTGATCAGTTTTGCAAAGATCAATCCTCAAATGTCCTACCTAGTACAGAGGAGCTAGGCTTTGAGTAGTCTGTGAACTTAGAGGAAAAATATTGCCTGAGCTATTCTGTGGGTAATCTGTTGCTTATTTACCTCCTCCCCTTCTCTTCAACATGGCACCTGAATTCTGTGTCTGGAATTTCACAATCCTGGGCTCCTCTGGTTCTACCTTTCTAAAGGATAAACATGTCTCCTTTGAGTGTGAGTGGGAGAGAAAAATCTGGCTGTATAGAGTAGAAAAAAAGATCTAGGCACATTACTACTATTTACTCAGTTGTGGCCAGATTCTAATTTTCAGACCACTCTGCACCCTGGCATTCAGAGAAAACTATTCTTTTCATTTCTTTCTTCTTGCAACAAGAATGTGCTTGCTTCTTATTACCATCTCCATGCAGAAAATAAGGCTCTACGCCTCTGTGCTTTATATCAACAGTGGCCTGCTATCCTCCATGTTTTAACACATCTCACTGTCTGTGACTGACTTTCTAAATCTGTTTATACTTTGATTTTATACTTTTAATGCTACTTTCTCTCTCACTTTATTGGTTTTCAGTAAAGGTGCAGAAAAGAAATGTATGTTTAAAACCCACCATGTTTAAACATAATTCAGTAACAAAATCTGTACACTCATCAACTCCATTCTTTTGATCATGGAAAGAATGAAGAAATAGAATTATTGTAATAAGAATTCCAAACAGCAAACCAACCACATAGTTGATTACAAAGAGCTTTATGATTTTTAAAACAGTAATCATGAAATATTTTGTATTATATAAAAAGCAAGGGCATTCACTTGTTATTTGAGCATTTTAAAGAATAAATCTTTTTTATTCACAGTATTCAAGATATAGAAACAACTTAAATGTCTGTTGATGGATAAAGCATTAAAAAATGATAGTAGACTGTTACTCAGCATTAACAAAGAAGGGAATTCTGCCATTCGTAACAACATGGATGGACCGAGATGATATTATGCTAAGTAAAATAAGCCAAACACAGAAGGACAAATCCTATATGATCCCACTATTATGAGGAATATAAAAGAGTTAAACTCATAGGACAAGAGAATAGATGAGTATTTACCAGGATCTGTGGGGAGAAAGAAATGAGGAAGTGTCAGTCCAAAGGTACAAAATTTCAGTAATGCAAAATGACTATGTCTTGGGGAACAGTATAGGGCCTATACTTAACAATGCTGTATTGGATATTTAAGTATTTTCTAAGAGGGTAGATCTTATGTTAAGTGTTCTTACCACAAAAGAAAAATAATAATATTTTAAAATAAGTAATTTTTAAAAAGAAAGGGGTGGTAGGAAATTTTGGAGGTGATGTGTAACTTGATTTTGGTAATGTTTCATGGGTCTCTACTTCTCTTCAAACTCATCAAGTGTATACACTAAATATGTACAGCTTTTTGTATGCAAATAATACTTCAGTGAAGTGGCTAAAAACAAGAAGGGGTGTTCTGTGTCATAAATTAAGAAATTCATCTTATCTATCAGGTTACCTTGGGTAATGTTCATTTGTTAGCATGAGTCATCTCAGTTCACCATGTAGAAATGGCTACCAAAGAGCGTTAAATGTATATGTGTATCTATCTATCATCTATCTATCTATCTGTCTTCATCCATCTTTTTGTGCATGTTTGTGGAGATATATAAATATGTGTGTATGTGTGTGTGTTTGTATATGCATGTATATATATATGTGTGTATATGTATGTATATATAAATATATGTATATTTATATTTATATATTTTTCTGCTTCTTCTATGGAAAGTAAATATCAAGAAGAGACAATTTTATGAAATCCATGCTTATAGTCTACTTCCCTAAACTTAGTCCTAAGAGGGCAGAAGATGTATAGCAATAGAAATTATTCAGTTAAGGTATAAATTTCCATCTTAGGTGTGCTAAGTCATTTCATACCTCACCACTGGTATTCAAGCTGTTTTAGAAATGGGACAAGTGGATGCTGAGCAAGTTCAAAGGTCCTCTTTTCCTGACACTTAATTGAATAACTGGATTTGATGACAACTGTTGAATCCTTGGACATTGAAAACACTTGAAGACAGAGTTCATTTCCAAGGGCTAACAGTGAAACAAAGTTCTAGACATCTTTCTTTGCCACAGCCTTTTTTTCTTGGTTTAGGACTCTCACAACAGCATGTGAGTTTCTGAGTTCCATTTAAAGTTGCTGTCTCAATTCATTTTAGTGAGCTTTTTGTCAATTTTCCCACTTTATTCATTCAGCCTTCCATGGCAACCTATAGAAGCCTTTCTTAGCTAAACCATTTTTTCTGATGGAAACCAGTATTGTTTTTTCAAGGGGTGGTTAATTCAAAACTTACATTTGATCAGAAATGAGGCAATAGCATCCCAAACACCTAACCTAGTCATTCTGATAAATTTTTAGCCAACATAGTCTTGTTGATGTATACTTCAAGCAAGGTGCTCTCTGTTTTCCAACCTCTCTCTCTCTCTCTCTCTCTCTCTCACACACACACACACACACACATACACATACATATAATGCAAAATTTAAGTAGATAGGTGTAGATTTAGAAATAAAATTAAATATATGGAGAGATATAGAAAAAAAAAATTAAGTGCATTCAAAATGAGAAATCTCTTTTTATTCTCTACTGGTAAAAAAAAAAAAAAAAATCTGTGTGCCCCAATTGCATCACCTGATTCTCTTTCTATATGTTAGAGGTCTGTAAGTGCACTGATTTCATTAAAAGATGGTATTTCCATCATCCTTTAATAAAATGATTTGGTCTAGCATAATAACTACCCAGCATTTTATTTAAGTAGCTGGTTATGGTGTTTCCTGGTGTGAACAGCAATGATGATCAGGTGTCCCTATGAGGAAGTACATTTTGACATCTGTTGTTAGCTGACAGGTATGTAGTACACTTGCCTCCCAGCTTTGGGACCAGTTTCAAATGTTGCCTTTGCTAAAATGAAGGAAATCCTCATGACTGCATCAAGTGACAGGGAACAGGAATTGGGTAAGACTGAGGATGCATACTGCTGGTATGAAAAAGGGGCTGGAATGGGGTCCTTGACTGCATCTTACTGCTGTCCCATCTCTCCTCTCTATTAATTCTATCTTGCACCCACTGAAGGGCACATTGGCCAACCTACTGGATGATGGGAAGGGCCAACCGGGTCTCTGGACACAGTATAATCATCTTTTATGCTCAGAAGAAATGGGAGAAAACTCATCATTCTCCCCTTTATTCTTGAAGACAGTTACCAGGTTTTTCCTACTGGGGATTTTGTCAAAGGGGTATCTATATATACAGAAAGAATTCATTGAGACTTTAAAAAAATATATAGACTCTATAGGATTGCTTTCTATAATTTGAAATAAGGTGATCATATAAATATTTATTGGAAGGTTTCAGTTAAATAAATTGTGGTATATCTATTCAGTGAACAAATATGCTATCAATGAGGGGGCAGATATAGCTCTATTGACAATGAAAATTTCAATGACTCATTTTTGAGGATTAAAGCAAGCTATAAAATGGCATTTAAAAATATAACATGGCTTTGTTTATACAAAAACAGAAACCAAAAAAGTATATGCCTGAAAATACATTCAAAGTATTAAAGGGATAACATTAGTCTGTGGGTTGTAAGGTGAACTTACTTTCGAGTTTTCAATATATTTGATTTCTGACATAAATATGTATTCACTTTACAATTGGCAAACAGCAAAAGAAAAAACTAAAAGCTATAGTTTTGGATGGAAATACAAAAGATGGAATTGATTTGAATACTACTAGCATCATTCAGGTCTAAGAAACTATAGTTTTATCAGTTAAGATCCAAGATGGAAATTTCCATTACAAGAACCTCATTTTGCTCATCTGGAAAGTAATGTCTGTCCCCCAAGAATAGGTATACAGTGGGAAAGCATTTGTGAAAATTTGTCATGTAAAATCATAAAGTGGTAAGTTGTACAGGCCTCTAGAGCCAGATTTCCTTGAAATTAATCTCAGTGCAACTGCTTCCTAGTTGTGTGACCTTAGGCAAGTTACTTAACCTCTCCAAGCCTCAGACTCCTAACCTACAAATGAGATTAAGTAAATATACCCACATCATGGCTACGTTGTAAAGCATTTATAATAGTGCCAGCTACAGAATAAATATTATATGAATGTTTAATAAATAAGTAAATTGCTCTATGATACACTTAGCTGTAGGATTTAGGTCTCTAACTGCCCACACAAAATTTTCTTTAAAGTATATCATACTGAAGTTACATATTTTATATAGTCCTTTTTGCTCTGTTTTGTATACACATATAAAAAGTACAGCAAAGGTACCAATGACCTGAGGGGTGTAAAATTCATCATGGAAAAAAAACATGTGTGCAAAGTAATAATGGGAAACAATTGTTTTGTTCTCTCTCTTTTTCAGACTGTCTTAAGTAGGTCTGTTCAAATCAATACTCTAGTTTGAATAATTTTTCTGAACAAGGACAGATTTATAAGTGAAAGTATCTGGCATGTTAATTGAAAGGTGTTTATTACTGGTTGTCTATTCCTGTTAGCAGCCATCTTTTAAACTACGATGGCTTCCACTTAAATGGAGAATCAATTAGAAACATTAATAAAACAACCCTGTCAACTCCCATTAGACCCGGGCCAGACCTTTTTCTTCTCTATTAAGCAGGCAATTGCTAATCACTATTTTTATCAATATCTTAGAAACATGATTTGTAATTTACACCCAGTAAATGAATAATACCAATTGGCTACAGACTAAGTGGAAAGAACTCCCAGGGGGGAAAGAAAGTCCATATTCTGTCACCTTCTGTTTGTAAAAGGAGAGAAACATTGGTGTTTTGGAAGAAAACAAACAAAAAAAGCCGTTGTTTCCAAGGGATACAATATGCAGGATAGAGTATGTTCTAAGAAGTGAAAGAAAATGGTGCGAGGGATTTGAGAAGAA
This sequence comes from Monodon monoceros, assembly GCF_005190385.1. Lineage (NCBI taxonomy): Eukaryota > Metazoa > Chordata > Mammalia > Artiodactyla > Monodontidae > Monodon > Monodon monoceros. The sequence continues at coordinate 167,912,207 of NW_021703778.1, forward strand.
TATTTGGTAAAATAAGCAAAATAATGCTAAAAAAGAGGCAGAGTTAGTTTTCACATTGTCAGCTCAGTCAAAAAGTTAAATTTAGTTGAACAAGCATTTACTTAGACAGGATTCTCTGTAGAGTCAAGAAGTATAAGCGGAGGCTCCTGCAATCTGGGATCGCAGGGTCTAGTTTGCGTGACAGATGTTTAAAGAGATAATTGTGCAAAGTATGGTCAGGTGCTCTAATAGAAGATGTGCCTGCAGAGGTTGGGGGGATATGAGGAGAGTCGGCATCCAATCCAGCCTGGGGAGCATGAAAAAGACAAGGATTCATCTGTCCATTCTCCATTTAATTGAGGTTGAGGTGGGGAGGTTGGATGGGCAGAAACTTTGGCCCTATATTAATAGGTTAGAATTAGAAACGGTTTAACAGATTATTTGGTCTAACCGTCTACTCTTTTTATGAATCCCTCCTTAATCACAATTCTCCTGGCTTCCAGTTAAAATCCTCCAGGGGGACGAAGCACCCCACTCTTAGGAGCAGCCCATGCCCACTTTGGCAGTTCTGATTCTTGCAAGATTCTTGTCCCTTTTTAATCAGAAAATGCTTCTTTTGTTAGTTTCTGAGGTTCTAATGTCAGCCCTGCGGGTGTAGCTGGTTTGCTAGTAGGGAGCAGTGGAAACAGCTGAGAGTAGGAAAACCAGAGTGAGAATCTTAGTTTTACCACATATAAATGCTGTGATCTTTGTTGTTTTACTTTCCTCAATGGGAAAATTCTCACTGGAAACATACTAACTGTATAGTACATTGCCTACAAGGAAATCATCATAGTCATATTATAGAGAGATAAAGTATGTGAAAATAACTTTTAAATTGGCAAAATTATCGTTATCATAACTTTCTTTTCAGTACAGTTGTTCTTGAAATTCTTGAAGGACCCCACCCCCTGTGTTTTATCTGGTTCTTCTCAAGATTTTATTCTCCAGATCTGTTCTCAAAATCTCGATTTCTTCTAACAGGTCCTGCATGACTATGAAATGCCTCAACTAGAGTTTAGAGTTTTGTCTGTAAACTCTTTTTCTCAAATGAATGGACCCAAATACAAACATACATCCGGTTTGTGTAGTTGTAACTTTGGTCGTCTACCAGCTTCATCTTGGAATTTTTTTCCAATTGTTCACTGCCAGAATTCATGACCCCAGTGACCCCAAACCATAATTTTGTATTTTAAAAAACTGAAAAACAACAAAACAAAAACAAACATTAAACTGTGAAAGCCCCATCTCTGAGCAGCAGGCAGAGTGGTGTAGTGGAAAGAAATTGATCACAGGAACCAGTGTGATGAATTAATTCTGAAAATCAGAGCTGGAAGGAGCCTTAGAGATCATCTAGGGGAGTGGTCTTGGTTTACCTAAGGGGAGATACATTACAACTTACTTAAGCCCAGCCTATCCATCATTGCATATATTTACTTAACAAAAATATTTTTTTCTCAATATCAGAAGAACAAACAAACCAATCAAAAAATGGGCAGAAGATCTAAATAGACATTTTGCCAAAAAAGAAATACAGAAGGCCAAAAGGCGCATGAGAAAATGCTCAACATTGTTAATTATTAGAGAAATGCAAATCAAAACTACAGTGAGGTACCATCTCACTCCAGTCAGAATGGCCATCATCAAAAAGTCTACAAACAATAAATGCTGGAGAGGGTGTGGAGAAAAGGGAACCTTCTTACCCTGTTGCTGAGAATGTAAATTGGTACAGACTCTGTGGAGAACAATATGGAGGTTTCTTAAAATCTAACAGTAGAGTTACCATATGATCCTGCAATCCCACTTCTGGTCATATATCTAGAGAAAACTATAATTTGAAAATGTATATGCACCACAATGTTCATAACAGCATTATTTACAATAGCCAAGACATGGAAGCAACCTAAATGTCCATCAACAGATGAATGGATAAAGAAGATGTGGTATATATATATACAATAGAATGTTACTCAGCCTTAAAAAAGGGTGAAATAATGCCATTTAAAGCAACATGGATGGACCTAGGGATTATCTTACTAAGTTAAAGAAGCCAGACAGAGAAAGACAAATGTCATATGATATCACTCATATGTGGGATATAAAAGAAAGAAAAAGTTACACATGAACTTATTTACAAAACAGAAATAGACCCATAGACATAGAAAGCAAACTTATGGTTACCAAAGGGGAAAGGGGGCAGGGAGGGATAATTTAGGAGGTTGGGATTAACATACACACACTACCATATATAAAATAGACAACCAACAAGGACCTACTGTATAGTACAGGGAACTCAATATTTTGTAAATAACCTATAAGGGAAAAGAATCTGAATATATATATATATATATATATATATATATATATATATATACACATACTTTTTCAGAATCACTGTGCTGTACACCTAAAACTAACACAACATTGTAAATTGACTACACTTCAATTAAAAATGAATAAATAAATAATTTTTTTCTGTGAAACAATTAAGGTTTGTTGCTTTTCTTAGAGGAATCTCTGACAAATGTCTCTGTTTCTTCTGTAGGAATCAAATAACTTACATTTTCTCTCTTCTGGATTGAGTTTTAAGGAATTATATTTTCCTAAGAAATTATTTCATCCATGATTTCAAATATATTTAATTAGAATCATGTAATTCTTGCTTTATGAATGTTGCTAACATGTCTTTTTTAATAGATGTTGAGAACTGTTATATCTTTATTGTTAATAGTAATTTTTATCATTATAAAATGCAAAAAAAAAATCATCTAAGTATTCTGGTATCTATAACTGTGTAACAAAGCACCACAAATAAAACTTGGGTATTGCAATGACTTTTACATACAACACCAAAGGCACAAACAATGCAAGAAATAATTGAAAAGCTAGATGTAATTAAAATACAAAAACTACTCTTCAAAATACAAAGTCAAGAGAAAGAGAAGACAAGCCATAGACTAAGAGAAAATATTGGCAAAAGATGCATCTAATAAAGGACTGTTACTTAAAACTCAACAATAAGAAAACAATTAACTTGATAAATAAAAGGGAGGACAAAGACCTTAACAGACACCTCACCGAAGAAGATATACAGATGGCAAATAAATATGTGAAAAGATAGTCCACATCATGTTATCAGGGAAATGCAAATTAAGATGAGATGCCACAACACATACACCTGTTAAAGGGTGGCCTAAATCCAAAACACTGACAACACCAAATGCTGGTGAGGATGTGGAACAAGAGGAACGCTCATTGTTGATGGGAATGCAAAATGGTGCAGCCACTTTGGAAGATTTGACTGTTTATTACAAAACTAAACATACTTTTGCCATACAATCCAGCACACACACTCCTTGGTATTTACTCAAAGGAGTTGAAAACTTATGTCCACACAAATGTCTTCACACAGATGTACACAGCAGCTTAACCATAATGGACAAAACTTAGAAGCAACCAAGATGTCCTTCAGTAGATGAATGGATAAATAAACTGTGGTATATCCAGACAATGGAATATTATTCAGTGCTAAAATGAAATGAACTACTAAGCCATAAAAATACATGGAGGAAATTTAAATGCATTCTAGTAAGTGAAAAAAGCCAATCTGAAAAGGCTACATACTATATAATTCCAAGAATATGACATCCTGGAAAAGGGCATAACTATGGAGACAGTAAAAAAAAAAACATCCAGGGTTATCAGGGGTTAGGAGTAAGGAGGAAAGGATGGATAGGCAGAGAACAGAGGATTTTTAGGGCAGTGAAACTACTCTGTATGATACCATAGTGGTGAATATATGTCATTACCCATTGTCCAAACCCATAGAATGTAAAAGGTCAAGAGTGAACTTTAATATAAACTATGGACTTTGGGTGGTTATGATGTACTAATGTAGGCTCATCAGTGGTAACAAATGCATCACTCTGGTGGGGATGTTGACAATGAGAGAGGCAATGCATATGTGAAAACAGAGTGTATATCTATAATTTTTCCTTAATTTTGCTATGGACCTAAAACTGCTCTAAAATAATAAATTCTTAATTGAAAAATTTGTAGTCATACATTCAGCCTTAGTCAGTAAGGGTTTCTTGAGTAACTACCTAGTTGTGGCAAAGGACAATGGTAAAATAAGACATGGTGCATTGCAGTCACAGGTGGTAACTCAAATGAGAAGGGGAAAATTATCAATCCCTTCCCAATTGAGGACAAAATTATGAAAGTTTCCTGTCTCTAATGACCATTGCAGTTGACAACAGAACTAGATTATTTTGCTGGAGTGGGTGGTCCCTCTACTACTAATCTCTCACACCCTTGGATCATTCCCTCTGCTACAATGAGACTGAGATTGTAGGTAAAGGTGGCACAGTTAAAAAGTAGCTAGTATTAATCAAGTGTTTACTATGTGTTGGTCAATGTTTCTTAGAGTTAACATTGATTAACACATTTAATCTTCACATCGTCCTTATGAGGGAAGAACTCTTATTATTCTCCTGCTTTATACATGGGAAACTGAAGCTCTGAACAAGTAAGGTTGTCAAGAATTGTGAAGCATCTGAGAATTTATGTTACCTACAAGTTAACAAGGTAGATTGTCACAGTTTCATGGTTGCTGGTAGACATGAGATTTCTGGGTCAAAGACACAGGAGAGTTTTTAAATCACAGTTATTGGAACAGCCAGAATATCAACATATCTTGCACCTACTCCCTGAGTCTCAATGTCCAAGGGCTATGTGACACCTGCACATGCAGTAAGTTTGTACAGGAGAGGACCCCTCAACTTCGGGAACCTGAATCTCTTCTAACGGGTAGTCAGCCTGCCAGCCCTTTCCTCTGGAGGGAGATACTATCTCTATCTTCCAAGGTTGTTTGCTAGTTCAGAACAAAGGGTAGTCAGTGCCTTGCTCATAAGATGCGCAGAAACACAAGAAACTCATGGAGAATTGTCTCCCAACATAAGGCACTTGCCCAAGGTTATGAGTGGCAAAGCATAGATTCAAGCTGGGACATTCCAGAGCCCCCATGTCTAACCACTGAGCTCTACTTCTTCCCTAGGCCATCAGAGCATCTGAATGATGTGGATGGCTGAGTGGGCAGGGTACTAGTCTAAAGCAGGAAGAGTTTTAGGGCCCCGGGAGTCTTAGACCAGGTATCTAACCTGGAGCTCATTACCCAATGGGAGAATAAGCAGGGGTTGGGGGTCAGCAGGCCAGAGAAGGGAGTCTGGAAGTGAGTTGGAATATTAAGAAATAGAAATTGCGACCCAGAAAGATGAATGTGAGGCATTGTGATGGGAAGGAGTGAGTGGGAATGAGGACAGAGCTGGGCAAATGCTTAAGTGGAGCCCTTGACGCCAGGGCTCGTTCTGACCTGCAAAACTTGCAGAAGGACCCTTGCATTTCAAGAGTCAGCTCTGGTATGACCACTGTGAAATCCAGTGCTGTTTAAAGGGGAAAAACCTTTCATGCAGAAAGCCTTATAGCAGAAGACAGCAGGCTTGGGAATCGAGGGCACAGCCAGCCCCTTGCTGACAGCCTTCCCTCAGCGAAACCCCGACTCCAGTGACACTGGGTTGGGGGACAGCTCAGGGAGTGGTTTCAGTGGCAGGGGCTCCGTGTTTGTCAAAGTTCTGTTCTAGGTTAGCGCTCAATGCTGAGGGCTCTTTGGAGTAAAATCATCTCTTTATTAATGAGATCCAGCCCTATCTCTCTGATAGAAATGATGGGAAAATGTGTCCCTTTGGTGCTATTCAAATGAACGGGAGAGAACAGTGGGTGTTTTTAAAACTATCTCCCTATCATAGGAGGATGGAGCTCATTAGTGAGGGGAATGATTTTGCTGGGGAAAGGCTGTTACAATAAGAAAACATAACCCACTCAAGATGAACCAGATCCAAGTCAATTAGTCTGGGAAAAAAATGGGGAGAGAGAGCAAGTGAGCTTCAAAAATACCACCTCTTTCCTTCCATTCATTTGAATAACAGCAAAGGGGCATTTTAGTTTTTTAATCATTTTTTTTTTACTGAAATCAGTCTGGATCTCATTAATATAGGAATGATCTCACTTAAAAGACCTAGTGTTAAACTCCTGTTCAGCTGAGATTAATCAAATCAAACATGATTTGACCAAAAAGGAAAAGTCTAAAGTATCTATTTCTAATACATTGCAATCTGCCTTTTAAAATCAAAAAAGATACACATGATATTTCTTATTCAGCTTCTTTAGGTGTTTCTGGAATACATTTTCTTAGGTAAACTGGTATTGAAATTGCAGTGAAATGTGGTTAGCCACATGAAGTTATTGAAAAAGAAGAGATTCAAATAATTTACATGCGTATGAGAAGAAGGACAGTATGGCAGATGAGGTCAGCTATGGAGGAAATATATCTTCCATTGGGATATATTTTCCTAGGATCAGCCAGGGACCTTCATCATATTAATACACTGAGCCACAATTTCTATATACTGTCAGATAAATATATTTAATTTGAAGGTTTTTCAACCTCAGCACTATTGACTTTTGGGACCCAAATGTGCCATCTCCTTTGCTCTGGGGCTGCCCTGTGTGTTATAGGATGTTTAGCAGCATCCTTGTGGGGAGGCCAGCAGCCCCCTCCCACCAATTCTGACAAGCAAAAAATGTCTCCAAACACGGTCAAATCCCCCCTTAGGGGGGAAAAACCACATTCACCCCCATTGATAACCACTTATTTAAGGTAAGGAATTAAAAGAAAGTGTAATGTATGTAACAGTCCTTACGCTTGGGTTGAATTTATCATCCTGGCTTTGTTCCAGATCTTGATCTCCCTCCTTTTCCCAACCTGTATGCCACACGACTGAGTGTGCCCTCTCCCTTCACTGTATGGTAATTTAACTAAAGGATTCTTCACCCCTCTTTGATTAGGTTCTTACAGTGGGGTGTTGGCGGGCAACCCAATGTCACACATTCTCTCAAAGAAAACCTCATGTGGCAAAGAACAGAGCCTTTGGAAAGAGCCATAGCAAAGTTTGGTTCTTGCCTGTGTTAGTTCCTAGGTATAAAGTCTTTGGTGAATGCTTACTGTCTTGGAGAGTAAGTGGAGCTGTGGGCAGAGATATATCCATGGTAGAGAGACAGAGAGAGAGGAGGAGAAGTACCCTGGCCCCTCCCTTGCAACTTCCTCCAGTTCTCTTGCCTGTGTCCCCAGTGGCCACACACAAGCAGAAGCCAGCTGACAGGGGAGGAGTCTGGAGAAAAAGCCCAAGAGCTAAATAGTGCAGAGTGAGGAATGGGTCTGAGGGTAACAAGACTGGGACGGGCATCCACACCCAGCCACGTGGATAAACTCATTCTATGTTAGCTGCTTCTTTTTCTGGTGGTGTCCTTGGTTTTGTTAAGTTAGAAAGTGCTGTTGACAGTTGAGTGAAATATACCCTCTGGAATCAAACTTGGCAGCCACTGGCATTATTTCTCACTGGCCTAAGCCGTCTAGAACCAGAACCAGCTTCAAGAGAGTCTTGAGCTGCCAGTAATGGAGAAGGAGTCTTTTTGGCATGAGGCTCTAGGGCAGAGGTTAGCAAACTTTCCCTGGACAGGGCCAAAAATTAAATATTTTAGGCTCTGCAGGCCATAGGGTCTCTGCTGCAACAACTCAGTTCTACTGGTGTAGTGAAAAAGCAGCGGAAGATCAGTGGTCACCAACCTTTTTGGCACCAGGGAGCAGTTTTGTGGAGGGCAATTTTTCCACGGAACGCAGGGTGAGGGTGGAGGGATAGTTCAGGCGGTAATGAGAGTGATGGGTGTGGCAGATGAAGCTTCGCTCACTTGCCCGCCGCTCACCTCGCTCACCTCCTACTGTAAGGCCCAGTCCTGGGGTGCTGGGGACCCCTGCTGTAGATAATCCATAACCGAATGGATATAGCTGTGTTCCAATAAAACTTTATTTACAAAAACAGTGAGCTGGATTTGCCTTGCAGACTACAGTTTGCCAACCCATACTCTGTAGGGCTAAACAATGCACCCCTATCTTTCCGAGGACTGTAGCTCTATCAGATCCCCTGCCTGCAGGAATTCATCAGTTTTGCAACCATTGTTTGTGGAGAGAGGGTGATTGTTTCAAGCTGAAGAAGCACTTTTTTTGTCTAATGGTTCACGTTTAATGTAAACATAAGGGTTATATTATTCACACTTAAAAATATACCACTGATCAGGAGATTATTAAAAATGATTTAAATTGAGAGACAGACCTAATTGCACAGGAAGAAAATCATTTTCCACAGGGTGTGTGTTTCTGCTCTTGCAGAAAAGCACGTCAGTTTCCTTGGCGAAATCACAGCCCGCATTCTGACGCTCTTAGTGTTCATGCATGCTACTAATGGGTTTACAATTGCAAATCAGCCCTGTGCTGGAGCTGGGGATATTTTAGACTGTGTTTATTATGTCTCTGGTGTGTCTGCACACACGTGTGATGATCACTGTTTCTTCTCCCAGAACAATTAGCAGTGTGCCGACCTCCCATTGTTGGTACCAGGGCAGGATCTCCGATGAGGAAAAGGAAATGGGCTCACATCTCACTCTTTCATCACAGTATCCCTTGACTTTGCAGCAAGGAAGCTGCTTTCTCTCATAGGAATACACGAGGTGCAGTTTTCTGGTAGGCCTGTCTACACTCAGGATGTTTTAGGAAATCTGCACAAGCTTGGACCAGGCACCAACAGGACTGAAAGGGTAAGAGGGGTCCACGTGCACCTGGTTCTTGGGTGTCCTGGTCCTACTTTACACAGCCCCCTGCTGCCTCTCAGCTTCAAGGTCTTGGGGACCTTTGTTTCCTGGCCTTGGGCCTACTCTGGGCCGCATCCCAGCTCCTCCAAGAAGCCAGCCTGGGCAGCTGCTCTTTTGTGCCTTATTCAGATGGGCCAATACAGCTTGGGGGTAAGGTGTGAGTTTTGGCCTAAGACAGGTCCAAGTTTATATCCCAGCTCTGCACTGACTCACCTTCTGACCCTGGGTGAATCACTGAGCCTTGGTACCTCATTTTCCTCATTAGTAAAATGGTGGTAATGACACCTGGAATGAGTTGAATTGTGTGCCCCCCAAAATTCACATTTTAAAACCCTAACTCCTAGTACCTCAGAATGTGATTGTTTTTGGAGATAGGGCCTTTCAAAAGGTAGTTAAGTTAAAATGAGTCCTTTAAGGCGGGTCCTAATTCAATATGACTGTGTCCTTACAAGAAGAGATTAGGACACAGACAAGCACAAAGGGAAGACCAGGTGAAGGCACAAGAAGAAGACGGCCATCTACAATCCAAGGAGAGAGGCCTCAGAAGGAATCAATCCTGCCAACACCTTGGTCTCGGACTTCCAGCCACCAGAACTATGAGGAAATAAATTTCTGTTGTTTAAGCCCCCCCTAGTCTGCAGTACTTTGTAATGGCAGCCTTAGCAAGCTAATGTAACACTCAATTTACAGGACTGTCCTAAAGATCATAGTTTGTAATGCACATAAGGTGAACACCTCGTTTTCTTTGGGCTGCCTTTCATATGAAGGCTCTTTTAGAGTTTGAGAACATCCCACATATATGTGTCTTAGTGGGAAGCAGGGCCAAACAAGGTAACCCGCTCACAGCTCACAGAGTGGCCATGCCCTTTCTGGTTAAATGTCTTCAGAGATAGCACACTTGCTTCTAACAACATAGCCTTCCAGAGTTGAGCAGATTCCACTGTTAGAGAGTTCATTATTAGTCTAAGCTGTACTGATTTTCTGTGTCTGTCTCCTGCTGGAACTTATAAAATAAGTGAGATAGTTGAATGTAACAATAGGTGCCCCTGAGTTTACTTTCTTGAAGCTAAAGGAAGCCTTATGTTTAACTGATCTTCAGGTGATGTGATATCAAATTCCTCCACTTCTCTCTTTGTCTCCCCTGAAGGATACAGCCTTCTTATTTAAACAGTAGGGTCCCAGCACCTACCTTTTGTGCTCAAGATGATTATTTTGGTGGATTTCTTTTGTTTTGTTTTTTTGCACTACGTACCAGACCTTACAAGTTTCGTCAATATAGAAAAGATATTCTTTAATCAGCTTAATATTTTATGTATGTTGCATTTACCCTCTGGTCACAGGTTCTATTTACAATCTTGACAAATACCGCAGAATCAATCAATGGGACCTAAATTTACTTTTCCAGAAGAGGCTCTTTGAAGGAGATTTACATTTGAAAGTTTGTGTTTGCATTTCCTTGCAGGCCACCTCCATGGTTCAGTCTCTCCAGTGGACCCTCTACAGGAACATCAGCTTACACAAGCTTCCCAGAGTTTTCAGGATGTTACTTTTTGTGCCCCCTCTGCATAGATTAATATTCTTCAAAAAAAATTGAAGAAAATGTTTGAACTAGGAGTCAGACAACTCATTATTGCCAAATTATAGCTACTCATCCTAAAACTAATAATGATACAGCACAAATGAAAGCCAGAGTTTATGAAGACCCTACTGAGTGTCAGGCACTGTCAAACCCTTTAACTTTCTTACGTGTAAGCATAAAAACAACCTGATGAGGTGATATGACAATCCGTTCTATGTTAAAGCATATTCCTGAAACAGGAATTAGCTTACATCCAAGAGGTAAATAAATAGGGAATAGGGAATACTGTCTGCACCGTGCAGAAGAGGAGTTTGGTTCACATGAGATTTTTTTTTCTCCTATATATTAAATTTCACACCATCCAGTAATAATAGCTAAACTTCAAGTAACCTAGTCCTGTGGATCCCAGCAAGCTGGGGAAGAAAACAGTCCTGTATCCCTGATACCTGTTCTCTATCTCTCTCTCTATCTCAGTTTCACCACCAGCTCTTTCCTAGAAGGGATTAGTCCATGGTTTCCCCAGTCTGGATACATTTTACCCTTAACCTTTCCTTCCACCTCCCTTCCAGCAGGATCTTTTACCTTATATTACAAGTAAAGAACTATAGTTATGGTTACGTGCTTCTATCTGTTAACATTGAACACCAACACTTTTATTCATATATTTCGGGAGGTCTGGTTGCAAAGTTACCTGCCTTTTGAGCTGTTAGCTCTTCTCTTTATGAGATTTTGGTCATAAGCCTTGCTATTTTTAGTGTGTGATTTTGCAGAATGCAAGGTTTTTCAGGAGTGTGTGTATCACATTAGAGCGGAAAGCTATTTGAAAGATGAGGAAGCTGGTGCTTGTAGATGTTGGGTAACATTCACAGAGCCACACTGCTGGGAAGCTGATGGGACTTTTAAGTCAGATCCCTCTGTCTCTCCAAAGGCCACCCTCTATCCTGTAACCAAGGGTGAGGTTACTCTTTCCTGCCTGTGTCCTCAGCTTAGAAGGCATGGGATTTGCAAAACAGTAGTTTTGGAATTATTATTCTGTTTCTCTGGAGCACCAGATCAAATTGTAAGGAAAAAAGTATGTTACCGAAGTATTGTGTGTAAAAAAATATAGGCTACCAACATTTTAGTAGAAAAATCTTCAAAATAAAAATCAAATGACGTGTATGGATCACACCTTTCCTCTCCCTAGATGCTGAATTTACAAGAAACAATGTAGAAAGTGTGCTATGAGCAGAGCCTGGCACATAGTAGATGCACAATAAAATGGTACCTAGTATTTGGATCTAAGGGGCTCCACTGATAATTAATTCTTGGAACATAAGGGAAATGAACATCATTATCAGAATCCCCCACTTTTATCTTGGCCTATCCAGTGAAAACTACCTCCCACAATACAGATTTCTTTATTTTAATGGTAAAAATTATCAATTTAAGCTTCCCCTTTGTGAAGGAAGCAAAATAGCCTCAGGATGCCTTGGAACCCCCTAAATCAAGGACAATTTTTCTGTCTTAGAGGAGACTGTTGTCTTAATATTGTAATTTAAGTTTGCCTGCTTTTGAATTTTATATGTAAATGGAATCATACTACCTGTTTTCTCCTATAGCTTGTGCCTTAGGTCTTAAATGAGTTTCAATGTGAGTGGATGTGTCCTTTGAGATTAGGGTCCAGTGAGAAATGACACTTCTGGAGTTAAGGACTTAGCACTAGATCTGCTGTTACTACTATTGGTTAGTGGTACCAAATCCTGGCTTCACTTTTTGGCCAGTTTTCACACTGGGAATATTCTATCCTATCCCTTCTCAAGGACTTAGTTTCCCTGTCTCTACACAGAATCAGTGTCTCTTCCCCCGAGGCATTCTTCATGGATTATGCAAGTGACAGGACTTGCCATGTTCTCTCAGCTGTGAAGCGCTGTTTGAACATAAGGAAACACAATGATGACTCCTGACTCCGTAAACAATCATTATTTACAGTAACCTGAGCATGGCATAGGGACCACGTAGCATGGTTTGCAGACATCTCCATATCATCGAATCACTCGCTGTTTCCCCCAGATGAAGGTACCCGATGGAACAGAGCAGGGTCACCTGCTGGTGTGTGATGTTTCTCTTGACAAGTGACACAGACACATGTCCACACCAAGAAATTAATGTTCTCATCACAACAGACTCCGTTAACAGGAACAAGTGGTTACCTGCCAGTGCGGACAGAGATGGCAGAGGAGGGTCATGATGGGGTGGGGTGACACTGATGGAGATACGAGTCTATCTCGGCACCACATTCCATAGGAAGAGAGACGTGGTGAATCTCCCTTGCTCCACAGGGACCCAGGGGGACAGGGGAAATCCACCTGCACATGCAGCACTGACCCCAAGGCAAATGCCCCAAATCAAAGACTGTGCTGAAGACCCGCCACCCACCTCATCTAAATACACAGCGGGTCCCCTCTAAGGATCGACTCCTTATCCAAGAGGCTAAGGCTAGTAAACACTTTTAGAGTCACTGTGAGCATTTATGGGAAGTGGACACGGAGCATCCTGAACCACACACTGAGGGCCTCACAGGGTGATGACTGGTAGGCAGGGAACCTGGTCAAGGCTACTCGTCTCCACTGTTGGACACCTCCTCCCTTTCCAGAAGCAACTGCTCTCCTTCATTCTGGCCTTTCTTAGCCTGCTCATTGTGAGCTGGACTCTGGGCAGCCCCTTCCTGCCCTCTTATAACCTTATGTCTTATTACTTTAGACCCAGTCAGTGTGTCTGAACCTGCTATACAGGATGATAATAACTCTGTTTATTGGGAACCTACTATGAGCCAGAAGTTTTATAGATGCTTTGCCTTTAAAGCCTCCTCATAAGCGTCATGAAAAAGGCGTTGCCATCCTCATCCTACAGATGAGAAAACCAAGGCTCAGTGACAAAGCCAGGGTTAAGGCTCAGGTCAGAAGGCCATTCTTCACTCATGGATTTGATATCTATTTATGGGCACCTGCTATATGCTGATGACTGTGATAGGGGCTGGGGAATCAGTTCCCCGCCCTGGTGGTGCTCACATCCCATTGGAGCTGAATTTCGATTTGTCCTTGAAGCTCTGAGTTGACAATAGGTGCCAAGGTTAGTATTCTCTGCCTTCCTCGTGTCATACTTGCTTCCAGCAGGTACCTTCTGGACAGCCAGGAACTTCTCCCAGAGGACCCGCCTCTAAAAAGAGGAATACTGGCCTTTGATTTAATCCAGAGGCTTGTGAAATGTTAGAGTTGGAAGAAGGCTTAGAAGCAATTTAATCCACTGTTTTGTTTGGGTTTTCCCAGACTTTCCTACTCTGAATCACTGAGGTTTCTTGGAAGCCCTCAGGGATTCCTAGGGTAAGTATGGTGGAGATATAAGAAAGTTGGGGGCTGGGCCAATGAGCTACAGCCCCCTCAAACACACCCCCACACGCACATTCTGTGCTTCAAGGGGCAGAGTCCTGGCCCCCTATGCTTCCCAGCTAAGGCTTCCATGATTGCCTCCTTTGAACCAAGCTCCCTCTTCATCACAATAAAAAATTGACATCCCCTGATGTAGCCTCACCCTTCGTTCTGCTGATGCTACAGCTGAGGCCCAGAGTTCTGAAGTGCCCTACACAGTGGGTTAGCAGCAGAGCTGGGGGCCTCAAATCTCCAACAGCAACATTTCCACTGCAGAGCATTGATTCAAGTAGATGAAGGTCTAAAGGAGTAATCACCAAACCTCAAATCGCCCCAAAAGTGAGATATGTTTTGCACATGGTGGCCTTCCCAGAACCCAGAGGACTGGGCTTCTCCTGAGCCTCCTTGTTTTATCAGTCACTTGGCTAGTCACAACAGCTCTTTGGCAGAGAAGAAGCCACAGGAACAAGACTCCATGCAATAGATGAAGTGGAGACGGATTACATGCAATGTCTTCCTTCTCCCTGGGAAGGATCAAAGAACACCTAAAAAGCTTGGCCATATAGACCAAGAATCAATAAAGCTGAAAAAAAATTTAAGTTTTAAAGTTTCTTAATTAGCTAATTTTTCCCCCTCACAGCATTTGACTTTGCATTCAACAATATTTGAGCATCTCCCAAAAGCCAGTATTGGTGCCTCATTGCTTGGTGTACATACCTTCAATAGAGCTGGAGAAGGCCCCTCAGTGAGGCATTGTCTTGACTTGACGCATCTTAGCATCACAAGTCATAGACCCCAAACCCCCAATTTTGATTGGGAAGTGCCACTCTGCCCTTAAAACACACATAGACATGCACACACACACACACACACACACACACACACACACACACACACACCTGAGATCTAAGGAGGCAACATATTTGGACAGAGTTTGTAACTTCCCATAGTGGCTGTGTTGAAGGGTGATAGATATGGAGATGGGAAAGTGCTGGAATGTTCTTCAAAAATAAACAACAGTTATAATACTGTTCAGTTTCAAGGTGTGCACATTACTTGTTACAAATAATGAAACCATGTGCAGAGAGGGGAAAGGATGACACAGCTCTTGATTACATTAGGGGAAAAAGGTCAAGGAAAGTCCTCCACCATCTTCTAAGGAGAGCTCATTCTCGACCCCACGATGTAGAATTATCTGGGGAGGCATCGTCTGGCTCCAGCTAATGTGAGCAGCCAGGTTCTACTCTATAAATCTGTTAAAGAAGAATGCCTTGAATGATACCACTGCCCAGTGGGAGTAACAAGGCAGTGCTGCTGGAAGTTCGTGGATGCTCCAGTCCTGGGGGGGGGGGGAAACACATGCCATTCACATTCAGCACAGACAAAAGCACCACCTGCCAAAGTCACTTGTTCTAGGGAAGCTTGTTTGTGTGTGTGTGAAGTCTTGTTAACTCTTTGTCACTGGATCCAAGAGAGATGACAGTTCCTCTGCCAAGTGACACTATCCACATTAGACATGACTTCCCATCCTTCAGTAAGTCAAGGCTTAAACATCACTTCTACTGGAGAGGCCTCACCACCTCCTGGAGCGAAGTTTGTACATCTCTCTTAGATGTTCCCATATCACTGTTCTTCCCCCATGATGGGGCTTGACACAATATAATGTAACTCCCTGCTTTCCGGTCTGCATGTTACTGGCTCCACTGCCCATTATTAAGCTGTAAGTTCAATGAGGATCAAGCTCATGTGCCATATTCAAGATATCATCCCCAGCCATTGCCACAGTGTGTGGACTAAAGCCAAACAACTGGTAACTTTTTATTGAATTAATAAATAAGTGAATGAATAAATGGATCTCAGGTATATACAGTGAGCTGGAATATTTTAGCATTATTAGGGATGGACTAGGGGAAAAAGTGTCATGGTAAGAATAGAAGTTTCATTAACTATGCATTATGTATGTCTTTATATTGTACCCTTTCTGTAGGTGAGAAAGAGTGATGTGGTGGGTTCCTACATGTCTCTCATCCTTAGTGCATCAGTGCATATAAGCCCTGCTCCAAGTGTCAGTACTTTCCTTTCTTTGCTGAAAGGTTCATCTGGACATCAGAGCCCACTTTGCCCATGTGGACCTCAGGCCAGAAGGGCCTGGGAAGTGCCCCAGAAACAGCATCAACCAACACCCACAAGGTCTGGGAGAATCAGCATCTCAGCTCCCTCATCCTGTGTGGAGTAGAGTGGATGGATTACGCTCTGGTTACTGTTCCAGGTGGTAAGTTACTTGTCATTACACTCTTCTCCAGCTCACTTTCACGTCTCCTACAGGTGTTTCCTGGGATGACAACCCAACTAAACTGTGTTTATATCAGGTTCATGTTTTCACGTGAACAGAAGAAAGGTAAGTGGGCAACACTGATTGTGGGCAACCCCTACTCCATGACTGAGAGCCTGTACTTGTCTTAAGGGGTGAAAAGCAGCTTTAAAGAGAGGCATGGTGAGAGGTGCTGTTTAGAAAAATGGCGCTGGTCACCATGCAGAGTAGCTGGAGTGAACGTGGAGAAAGGGAGATGAATTAAGAAGCTGGGGAAGTAGTCCAGGGCACACACAACCTGGGCCCGCACTTCTAAGGAAGCCTCTTTTTCACCCTCTCCTGATAATGTGCACACGTGTGAGTGTGCAAACACACACATTTAAATCACGTCTCATTTTGGGAGATGCCAGCTCTTCACCATCAGGCTGACACCCGCATGGATGTGGTCCATCTCGCACAGGGAAGTGTCCCTCCTGCAGTTCATAAGCAGTGTTCTCCCACAGTCCATTGCCCAGAAAGGAGCATCCCAGTCTCACGCGGGACAACTAGGCAGTATGTAAATTCAGCTCTTTTCTGCCCATCCCTAACTTGTAGTCACTTTTGGTCCTTTGCTGCAAAAAAAAAAAAAAAAAAAAAAAAAGACTTTGAAAATGCATAATTGGAAAAATAAGCAGAATATTTAAAACTTGCCAAATGCTTCCCTTGAGGCCCAGGACAAGGGCTGCCTCATTCTGCCCCTATGTAAATCATGTCTATAGGGTGGGGTCCATCTCTGGACTGTGGACTCTGAACACCAACTGGTGAAGCCATAGGCCAAGCTGGGGAAATGCAGCAGCACAATCAAGAGAAGCTCAGGAACAGCTTCCTATGAACTTGCCTGCCTCTCTCACAAGGCATTTGAACTTCAAGGGGAAAAGCCTGCAGTGTCAAATTACTGCTTCTGGTACTAATCAGACAGAGCAGGCTTCAGCCATGGAGAGCTCTTCCAAGAACAGCTGAAGATTGGATATGGACATTCCTCCAACGGCACACATGTCTCCCTTGGCCACCTGCCCAAATGTGACACCAGATTTCCTCTAAGAAAGTTTCCTACCAGGGCAACACTGGCTCTTTCTTCCTCGGGCACCTGCTCATAATAGGATAAGGACAGGATGAGAGAACACACATTTATTAAAAAATGCTTTGTCCTAGTCAACTACATTGATGACTTTAACCTTGAAAATAGCCCTACTATTCATACTTACAAATTTGAGAGTTTAAAAGTTTAACTTATTGGCTTAGGTTTACTCAACAATGAGAACACAATGAAATGCTGCCCATTTTTAGAGCAATTGCCCCAACTGGTTTCAGGAACTCTGTGATGACACACAGAAATTAACTAGGAAGACTCCACTTTATGGCTTATTGAAATGTTCTTATTTCAACTGTGTTTCTTGAAATGACCTACACAAGACTCTGCTATTGATCAAACAAGCCAATTCACTCTCAGAGGCAATCAGAAAATCTGAGTTGGGCTTTTGGTGGGTCTGAAGTTGAATTCCACATTTTGATGAGAATGCCTTTGGCTGCATGTACAGAGAACCACTTCAATGAGTTTCTATACACACATACACACACACACACACACACACACACAGAGGATAATGGATAATGTTATGGAATCAAGCACAGAAAGTAGTATGGCCATACAAGAGACTGGAAACAGAAGTCAGAAAGCTGTTGGGATTCTAGCAGGCTCCCCTTCCTGATTTGACCCCACTCAGCAAATGTGCTCCATGCATTTTTCTTTCTCTACAGCTCAACCTTAAGGCAAATACATGACACACAGGGCAGTTGTGAAGCCTCCAATGTTCTCGTTCTCAATCCAAGCAACCAGCCCTGAGCAAATAATGTTTCTCAATGCCGCTTACAACTCTTTCCCCTGTAGGCTAGTTTCTTGATTTCAGGTCAAGATGCCTTGTGAAGCATATTAATACCATCCTTCCTGCTCTAAACACATGGAAATATTAGATGACACATATAAATTGTCTAACAAATATTTCACTGAGCTCTGAAGCCAGAAAGAAAATATGCAGAGGCCAGAAATGAAAAGGAAACTCATAGAGTCCTGAGCTTGTGGTCCAAATTGAAGAATATGGACCAGACCCCAGCTTACAAGCTGGCTCACTGGACCCCACCCCACCTCTAGGTATGAGAGTCTAGGACACAAGCCCAAGAACAGCAAGAAAAAGAGAGTAAGCATGAAACAAAGAATTGCCCCTTCTGTGAACTGGGATCCGAATGTCTCAGCCCACCAGTCAGAAGCTTTCTGCCTCCCCCAAGTCATGATGAAAGCAGTAACTGATGAGAGAGATGAGATCCCCACAGGTGCATAGTGGTGGGTACAGAATTCAAATAGAGAAACCCATGGAATACAGAAACCCAACTCAAGGCCCACCAAATTAATTCATAGCCAGTGAATTCTGTATCATATGGGAAGAGGCAAACCCAAAACTTTATCTCCATGCCTCAGGCCATGCAGGGAAGAGAATGTCCACTGAAAATAATGCCCATGGGAAATGACCTAGAACATAAGAATTATAAAACATACAACACTACAAATGATAGTCTATGGAATAAAAATTGGGAGAACTTGACTCTATGAAGCCATGTAAAGTTGAGAAGTCTGAAAGGTAATAAACAATAAGAATATGTAATATCTTCAGAGATGTAAAGGAACACCACCCATAAAGCAAGAAATGACAAGAGGGCTTCCCTGGTGGCGCAGTGGTTGAGAGTCTGCCTGCCGGTGACCGGTTCGTGCCCCGGTCTGGGAAGATCCCACATGCCGCGGAGCGGCTAGGCCCGTGAGCCACGGCCACTGAGCCTGCACGTCCAGAGCCTGTGCTCCGCAACTGGAGAGGCCACAACAGTGAGAGGCCCACGTACCACAAA
The DNA here is from genome assembly GCF_005190385.1 of Monodon monoceros. NCBI lineage: Eukaryota > Metazoa > Chordata > Mammalia > Artiodactyla > Monodontidae > Monodon > Monodon monoceros. The sequence goes on from NW_021703778.1 coordinate 167,931,216, forward strand.
AAAAAAAAAAAAAAAAAACAAATGACAAGAGAAATCATGTAGGAAAAATAACCAATCAAGAAGCCTAGATATCAAAAATACAGTCATTGAAAATTTTATTTTTAATTCCAATAACCAAGTAAAACAGTAGGCTTGACAGAAAAAAAGAGAGAATTAGCAAGCTGGGAGGTAGAGGAATGCTTAAAGTATGTCTTTCAGAAGGATTAATAGAGAGAAAAATATTAAAATTAAGTTTGAAAATACAGAAGTTTCAAACTTCTCTATTAGAAGACTAGGTGGAAAGAACACAGGAAATTGTGGGAAAGCAATTTGTGAAGTGTCAATGGATAAAGTGCATCTAGAAATTAATGCAATAGCTGTAATTTGTTTGGAAGGGTCGAGTCAACAGATATTTTATTTTTGCTTCCTGCCTTTTCCACTGGTTCTGCCTGGAACTTAGAAAAGGTTGGAGCTCCAGCCACCATATTGTGAATATGAAGCGACCTACAGGCCATTGAAACAGAAACATGGCAGGAGGCCGGGTCCCTGAGTATATTGTGGGGGCTCCTATACAAGCTATGGTTAGCCTGATTCTGACTTTATTGGTGAATGAGAAAAGCAAAACTCTAATTAGTTTAAGGCTTTACTTTTAGGGACCCTCTATTACTTATGGATGACATAATCTTTATCAGATTCAAAAAAACAGATTTTCAGATATTTAAAGACTGGGAGAAATTCTAGCCACAGATTTTTACTGAAATATAGGAGATACTTTAGTATGAAAATTAAGTCAGAAGAAGTGAGAAGCAAGAAGTAATAATTATTAAACACATTGGCAATATACATTGGGAGTGCTAAATCAAAATGACTTTATATAATAATACTCATGATTATTGCTCCTGTTAAGCTTTTGTGCATAAAAATGAGTTAGAACTAAAATATTGGATAATAACTGGGTATTTAGGGGAAATGAGTGGGATTCACAGTGAATTAAAAGGTTTTGAAGTCTTCACCTTGTTTAAGGGGAAAATACAGGCACTGATTTGCTTTAGACTTTGTTTAAATTATATAACTTCAAAATGTAAGGTAGCTGTAGCAGAACTGTCAGAACTTCCATTCCTTCTAATCCTTGACCAGCACTCTGCACACCTGGTTCATACAACACTGACCAGAAAGCAGGACTACTGAGTAAAACCACAGCTACCCATGGCCCATTCCTGAGATGGCCAGGGGGACAGTGATATACAGAGAAGGTGGTAATGGGTACAGCCAGCACTCCTAAAGATGGCTTCACCCTCCCTGACCACAGGCAATTCATCATTTCTGGATGACTGAAAAGTTGAAAAGTTTCTCCATCATTGACAAAGTAATTCTCAATAAGTCAAATCAGTTCTCCAAATTACCCTTCTTGATGCAATAGTGTTAATTCATGCCCCATTTCCCATTTGCAGGGTTGGTTTGTTAAATGAGGTCATGAATATAAGTGCTCTTTATAAAGAAGTGCTTTACAAACTTCCCTTGGTGTTGTTATTTTATTTTCCAAAGATTTTTCCAAGGCATTTTGAGAGTCTTTTCCATCCCAGAAGTGAGACTTCCTTCCAGAGTAAAACCAACTATTTACCTTTGTATAGAATTGCGCCCTTTCCTTTTGAGCCCCATATGAGATGCTCAATGGACATTAGTCCAGACAGCCACACATGGGCTAATAGAGAGAAGTTATTGCCAGAGAATTGCTGGCTTCCTCCAAGGAGAAAGAACACTGAAGAAGTCTTGAGGCAGAGGATAGTCGACTTCAGGCAGTGGGAGTGAGTCACAGAAAAAAATGCAGGAAGCACAGCTTATGGCCAAGAAAGTGCTGGATGCGGCTGTGGTTGGCACACTGCTCTGTTTGTTGTCTTGCAGTACTACAGGGAGAAGCGCGGGGGTATCTTTCTTCTTCCTCTTTTTTTTTTTTTTTCCTGCTGACATATCCCTTATTTAAAGTGGCACAGATTTCACTCACTGTCTTTGAGAATGATTGTCTGAAAAAACCCAGCTTGTTTTACGTTCAGTACTTTAACTCCTCCTAATGCACTCTCTCTTGGCTTGGAGCACCTTCTGGAACAGAAAACGTGCCAGGCTCTGGCTCCTACTGACTCTGCGAGGCACAAGGTGTGCCCAAGTCTCGGTCTTACTTGCAGGGAGCCCTCTGGAGGGGACCCTCCCTCTGGTCCAGCAACAGCAGCTTCAGTCAACTCCCTGAACTCCTGGCTTCTGCCTTTCATGACTTTCCACCAAGAGAACTTGTGAGTCTTTTCTCTCTGTGTGGGTCTGTCCATGGCTCTCTCTCCTTCCCATCACCATTCATCCCCAGGTAAGTTGCTGACAGGGTTTCATAATTTCTTCCTTGACCTGGCTGCCCTTTCACAAGTTGGATCAGTGACCCAGTTCTTATCTCTTAGCTCCTCTGGAAAGAAATGCACATCATTGCCACTCAATCTTTATGGGAACTCAAGGAGGAGTGGGTTCACGCAGATTGGGTAGGTATTTTTGTACCGCCTTCTCTGTATTATTATTTCTAAACCTCCTAACAACTCTATGAGCTTTGTCATTCGTGTTTCAGAGGTGAAGAAGATGAGGGTGTGCCCCACACTCTTTAAGTGACAGGACAAGACTTCAAACAAAAGTTCAGCCCCAAAGTGCCCAATGAATTGATTTTCAAATGCCTCTCTTTGCATGGATTTCTTCTCTTCAACTGGATAGCAAGAGCTTCAACTAATAGCCAACTCTAAGCAGGTACTATGTGTCAGGATTGTTTTTAAACACTCCATGTGCTAATTTACTTAATTCTTGCTGAATGGTAGAAGATTGCCACTGTTAGTATCCCCACTGTAAAAATAGGAAATCTGAGACTCAGATGTTAGGTTCTGGGGGCCCCAGAACTTAGGTGAACCCAAGTGGTCTGACCGTCAAGTCTATCTTTTGCCATGGCTCCTCACAGACCCTCCTCCTCCACAGTAGAGAGCCATATGTTGGATACCCAGCTCCCTGCATTCTGCTACATAAGGATCAATATCCTCCATGTTTTCATTTGTATGTATTTGTAAAGCTCTCAGAGAGGTAGGAGAGATGAAGAGGAAGTCTACACAGAGGGATGGCCCAGGAGACTGTTGTCTGAGCTGCGGAGTACTGGACTTGTGCATTCACCCCATTCCTTCTTGCAGGGTCCAGGAAGACACAGGTTTTACTTCTTCTGATTGAGCCAATAAGCACCAGTGATCCCTAGCATCTTATATAAACCTGGACTCTATTCTGGAGCAGCAGCCAGGGAAGGAGGAGAACCAAAACAACCTTGCCTAGCAGAGGGGCTGTAGGGGCTCTGATATCAAGGCCCTAGCAGATGTGGCCAACTTCTAAGCCTCTGGAAGGTTAAGGCCAGGTGAGCTACACAGGTGTTCTGGGAAGTCCCCATTCACACATGCATTCTCCTTATCCTGCGTGGAGCAGGGACCATTTTCACATGTCTATGTTTCTTCTCCCTTTGTGTGAGGTTTTAAAAATCCTCCTAACATGCAGCGATGAGGTATAAAGAGCCACCCCATGGATCTTTGGGTAATCAGGGACAGTTTCCAGAAAAAGAGCTTCATAGGATTTAAGCGGAGGTACTGTAGAGGGAGGAAGTAATTCATATGCAAAGGACTAAAGGAAAAGGAAAATGTAGAACATGTTTGGGAAACTTAAAATTTCAAAACAGTTAGAGGTCAGAGCACTGGCATAAAGGGAAATGAGGAGAGAGAAGTCTAGGGAGAGAGACAGCACCAGGTAATGGAGGACATTGGATGCCATGATGCTAAGGAGTTTGAACTTAAAGCTAAGGTGGTGGGAGCCACTGAAGATTTTTGAGCAAGGAGGTTGGGAGCACTGAATCTATGGTTTAAATGCAGCATGTGGCAGGGGTTGGAAAGAAGCGGTTCTGGCTGCTAGGAAGCTGGTTGGGAACACACTTCAGTAATCAAGCCTGCAGGCGAGGACAGCTGGAACCAGGGCACTGAAGGTGGGAAAAATCATGAGGGTAGGTTTGAGAGATGCTTTGGAAGTTTTGAATGTGAGGCTGAAAAGAGTCTGGGGAAGCAAAGATATGATGGGTGCAGATGGGTGCAGATCAGGTTATATAGTAAGTACACACTTGATGCCAAAAACTCAGCCTCTGTGCATCAGTACCAAGTTGAATCTCAGAGACAGAGTTTTGAGTAAAGTAGAAACGAATAACTTCATCGCTTTGCCGGGCAAATGGGGACACAGTGGGCTCATGCCTCAAAAACTGTGTGTCCCAGCCTGGGAGGATTTGGTGAAGAGTTTTGTAGCAATGGTTCAAGGGTGGAGTTGCTGATAAGGATCAGGGTGTGTGCAGGGCCTGTGCTTCTTTAATCTGGCCTCAGGTGGTCTTCTCCCTTGTCTGTGTATCCCCTCCGTTCCCTGATTGCAACAGTTCAAATCTGCCCTTTGGAACTCAGGTAAAGTCATGGAGGCTGGAATCTATTCCCTACAAACAATCAATGGGGAACACAGAATGGCTTCCATGCCTAGGAGCTCCACAGGGTCCTGCTTGGTTTCACACCTTTTAATGAAAATCTAAGAGTTGACCATGATGATGAGAGTTGACATTTATGAGCTTTATTATGTGCCAGGAGTGTTTTACATGTAACTCACATGTTTAACACTCAATAACGAAGGCATTAAATGACTTGCCCAATGTCTCACAGCTAGTAAGTGGCCAGGATTCAAACCCAGACAGCTGGAGTTTTAAAGTCATGCTGTTAACCACCATGACATCACTGCTACCAAACTTAGCTTTGTACATGTTGGGTTTCAAGGGTTTGATGACCATATAAATAGGGATTCTCAATAGTCCGTTAAATTGAGAGTACTGAAACTGAGCAGAGCCCTGTGGGGCTCAGAAGCCTTTCAAACAGTTGCTAATCAGAGAAGGGAGGGGATGCAGAGACAAGAGAGGAGCAGCCAAGAAGCAATAGTGCAGCCTTGGAGCAGGGTCCTAGGTCTACCATAAGGCATAAACATAACAATATCTTTGAGCTCTTTACAGAACTAAAACCCCCAACAAAGATGGAAGATGTTAACATTCTTCATTGAAGATCACAGTGTGATAACCTTGAGAAGCTCATCAAGAGACCACCTGAAGCCAGATTAAAAGAGTTCAAGCCCTTCACACACCCTAATCCTTATCAGCAGCTCCACCCTTGACCCATGGTTATAAAACTCCTCACCAAATCCTCCCGGGTTGGGACACAGTTTTTGAGGGCTTGAGTCCACTGTGTCCCCCTTTGCCTGGCAAAGCAATGAAGTTATTCCTTTCTACTTTACCCAAAACTATGTCTCTGAGATTCAATTCGACACCAGTACACAGAGGTCGAGTTTTCGGCATCAGTACAAAGTTCAGAATGAAAGAGGCAGCTGATCCTTGTCAAAAATTATAAATGTAGACCTAAAAAAAACAAAAACAAAACAACAGTGAGATGAGATCTTAAAGAAGGTCCAAGTATTTGACAATAAGGAATCTGCTCACTCACTTTTATACTGAACCATTGACTAATTCATTTAGACTCTTTATTGGGTATCCCTTGTAGGCCTACCACTTTAGTCTCAGGCCAAATAGTGAGGACTTATAGATTAGGAAGTTAATAAAGGAAATGTTGGCTAACTGTCATTAAGAACATGTAAAACTGCATGTGTTATATACTGTATAACAAACACATTGCTGTCTGCATAATATGCATTTATAATTAAAGCCATTTTAAATGAGCCTGTGCAAGAGACAGAGACAACAAAAACATCAGGTCCCCTCTGTGTTACAACAATCACCTGCTTCTCTATGGCTTTGTAGTGCAATGTGCTGTTCATCACAGCCCCCTCTTGAATCTGCGAAATCTTAGAAGATATGTAGGCTTATATATGTAAAGTGTATGATTTGCTATTTTATAAAGATAATTATTGATGTCATATGGGCTGAATGAATGCCTAATAAATATTTTTTAAATAACCAGCTAAAGTCTAGAAATGTCTGCTATGGAAATGTCGACAGTGTATAAGCAAAGAGACCATTTAATTATCTCCGACAACTATTCTCACATGGACTCTGATGGGGAAAATTATCACTTGTTTAACGAACCTAAGGGGATGTTCCTTCTCATACAAATTGTGTCCCTGGCTATATTATAATACTTATCTCTTTGTCCTTGCACTGTGTTTATTTGCATACTTTTCTTGTCTCCCAGGCCCCTTTTAATTTACAAGCTCCTTGAGAGTTGAGAGAGAACCTCTTTGAGGAAGGGAGATAAAGTAGAAGAGACATGAGCTGTAGAAGTAAGCAGAACATTTTTTTACTACAACTGACCTCAGCCACTTCGTATCAGTGCAATCTTGGGCAAATCATTTATCCTCTCAGCACCTTGGTTTCCTAGAACGTAAATAACACCACCATTACCCAACGTGGAGGTGGGTGGTGAGGATTAAATAAAATTATTCAGGAGAAAGGACCCAGAAGTACTTGACTTCTCAGTTTTTCTTGGGATATATTTGGATGTGAATTGAAGTATAGTGAGAAGAATCAGATATAATGGCAGATCGACTGTGATTAAGTCTATCTATTGTAAGGACACTTTGGTGGGTTTTGGAACATTTATGAACCCTTTCAGGTTGTCGGTAATGTATTCACCAGTGGGCACATGTGCATTTTTCTTGCGGGGAGAAAGCCCACTGCTTTCATCATTCTCAGGGGTGTGTGTGACCACCTGGTGCCAAGGGACCTATGAAGGAAAATGGGGTGGTCACAGGGCCACCTCCCTCCGATTCCCTTTTAAGCCCAGACTTGTCACCCAGCTGCAGGGAGTTTGCTCTATAAACAGCATCCAGCTGTCAGCTCCTTCAGGATCTTCCCCACTGTACAGAGCTGTTCTGCCAGAGGTCATGTCCCTCCCAGGAACAAAGCATCTGTGACTGAGCCAGGTGGGAGTAGAGACCTGCTCATTTCTCCTTGACATGGGACAGACACTCTGATAGACGATACTCCCCACAGAGACCCTGAAGCTACCTAAGACGTTGTTGTACCTACATCAATGTCCCCCTCCCCAAAGATGTTGATTCCTAATAAATACCTTTCACCCTGGACTTCATGTTAGAATCTGCTTCTGGAGAATTCAACCTGTTAGGGGAAAGCAATACTAAGAAAAATAGAAAATTTGGTGAAAACAGAAGCTCAGGAAAGAGTCCCAAGATGGTGGGGGTTGTTATCAGGGTCAAATATAGCAGAAAGTTCACGATAAGGACAAAAGTGGTTCAGTAGGACTGGCAACTAATCCATAGGGTCCATGGAAATCAGTTTTGTGGGGCCAATAGGAAAGCTTTGGGAAAGATATTTGATAAGCCATTGGAGTATGACAAACAGGAGACAGCTAGTTAGAACCCTTCTTTTGAGGCAAGAATGCGTGGGGAGGTGGGTGTCACAGGGTCAAGGAGAGACTTGAGCATGTTGATCATTTGCAGAGATAATTTTCAAAACTCCTTTCTTACAAACTACATCTCCTTTCGACATGTCTGAGAAAACCTTGGCAAGGACAGCCTTCAAATTTCCCCCATATTATTAAGTCGAGTAATGGGCTTTCAGAATATAGGAAGTTCAAAAGGCTGTCAGGTTGGAGCCAGACATCTGAGGAATGTGTGTGCCCCCAAGAGGAGGTGTTGCATCCATTAAGACGTATCAGGTGGCCCTTATCAGAAAGTCCCATCGGCCAGTCAAAGGACAGGTTATTGTGTGTGCCAGGTAGCTCAGAAATGGCCCCTCTAAACTTGAGAGCAGCAGTCTCAACCCTCCCTTCCAACTCTTGTTCAAACAAAGCACAGAAATCTGCAGTTTGGGCAGAAAAAAAGCACTGGAAGAAGATTCTGCACTGTTGCAAGACAACTGGATCAATGAGTCACAAGGAGTTATACTTCTGGGCCACTGGTTTCTACACCACAGCAATGACAGCTTTTCAGGGGAGCAGACTCAGCCCCATTAGGAGGAATCTTACTTGAGAAGACACACCGTCCTGCATTGGTTCCTTTAGTACAACTGAGATATACCAGAGTTTTCAAAAAGATGTGAGGCCAAAAATCAGTGGCAGAACACAAAGACACCAATGGTCCATGTAATAAGCTGTACAAAAGTACTGACACAGACAGTTAGACAGTCTTCTGCTGAAAAGACTCTATTTCAGCTACAAAAGGCTGAAATCATAGACAAACACTGTGGCTGTGTCCTCTTTGCCACATCCCTCACTTTCCATCCCCGGGTCCTCCGGCCACTATGGCCACCATCTTGTTTTTCTGGCTTCACAAGTTGTAGTCTAATGGAATTTGATGTTCTGCCCCAGAAAAAAACACCAAAACACACTCATTAAGGTTCGAACTCTATACAATCCCATCCCCTCAAGGACTTCCCACTTAGTCTTCCCCTGGAAACATCTGACCCTGAGCTTCAAAACAGAGAGGGTGAACCATATGATCTTTTAAGACTTGACAAATACTAATAATTCCATGATTCCTGATGCAAATTGGGGATTCTATATATGACAAGTTTCACCAGTCTAAGATAGATATTTTGTTTTGTTAGGACAGAATGCAGAAAACAAGTAATAGATTATCACTTGATACTTTGTAAGGATAGCTTTCTTTGTAGTAATGATGACAGCTGCATGACCTTTCTAAATTTGTGAAGTGTTTTCATGTTTGTCACGATCTCATTTGATTCTCCAAGTAGGGAAGACATCCCTTCTACCTATTTTATAGGTTAGAAAATTGAGGCTTCTAAAAAGTCACACAAGCTGTCCTACTCAAAACAGGGAGTCCATATGGAACTCAGAACGCTCCAATTCCCAGTCCTGGGATACTGCAAGAAAATCCACTTCTTAAAAACATCTTATATAATTATGGCCTAAGCTACCTTTGCAAACTTGTAAAAGAACTTCCACCAGTATGCAAGTTTTCCATGATGGAAGTTTCTTCCATGTCAGGCTCTTAGTTTAAAATTCTCCCACAACTACCAGACTTCCATAGAAAGGAATAATACCAAAGAAAAATAAAATGCTCACAAAGCTATTTTATAAATAGTTTCATTAATAAATCAGGTACCTCAGATCCTGGGAAAATGAATGCTTCAAAATGGGCTTCTCCCAAGAATGTCCTGTCCTGATGGCATGACCTGCACACACCACAGCCCAGGGGCACCGGCTTAAGAGTGGTTGGGTTTGTGATTTACAACTTGAGGCCAACCAACCAATTCTATTACTCAAACATGTGAAGAAAACCCAAGGAGAGGAATACTTTAATCTTTTGCTCAGAAACGACATTTGCACTCTTTTCTCTTACTTTTCCTTATTTCACCACAGGGGAACAGTTTCCAGGAATTATTATGTTAAGCAGTATATTAAAAAATGAGTCTTGGTATTTTTTGCAATAAATAACAGCTCACATTTATTCTGAGAACAGCAATGCTCACCAGAACTTACATACATTGTTTGCTTCCAAAAGTGCAGACCTGTTAGAAATAATAGAGACTCATTTCCTAAGAACATTAGCAATAACCCAAGCCCTCAGCTATCTGATGAGCACTTGCTATATGCCAGTCCCTGTACAGGGCTCAGGAGATACAAAGATGCAAGCACTGTGGTGTGCGGAGGAATGACCACAGAGTAGAAAAAGGAATAGCTTTGGAATCAGAGAGATATGAATTCAAACATTGGCTTTGTTGGTTCAGCTGTGAGAACTTAGCCAAACTGTGTAACCCTTCTCATCCTCGGTATCTCCCTAAGTAAAATAAGAATAGTGATATCTGTTGTTCAGGGTCTTGGGGATGCAGAAATAAATAAAGACCACCCAAATGAGAATAAGCAGAGGCTATTGATTTAGAGCTGGCTAAAAAGGAGTCAGCTACCATCACCTGTGTTTGGCAGAACATCAAAAACAGGCCGGGGAAGAGGAAGCTTGGCAGGAGTTACAAGGGAAGGCTTCAGGTGTGCCCTGATTGGAGGCTGTTGGCCTGGAAATGCTGGAGGTGGCTGACTAGGAGCAGGCTTCTTATGTGATTGGTTTGGGGAGCATATTTGGCTTTCTCTGGTTGGTCCTAAGTTGGAAGGTGGAGGCGGGGCATAGGGAAACTGGCAACTGTTGACCAACTTCTAACCGAATGCTCTAACCGAGTTCTGGACCCAGTTCCTGCAGAGGTTTTGAGTTAGAGTTTTGTTGTCATATATGGTTTGGCCATTGCCATTTGTATATTCAGTATCTCAGGGAGTCAGGCAAGCAGACAGACACACACACACACAGAGTAAAGTTACTATGTGATAATTATTATTATGTGACTCCAACAGAGAAGGAGAAGTGAGAGTTCAATTGGAGGTACCAAACCCTCAAAGATCCCTAAGAAGAAAAGTAATAACTCTGCTTAAGGGTTTGAAGGATTTGGCATTTTTGTCAGGGCTTTGGATGATGAGTAAGACGAGACAAGGAGCTAAGGAAAAGCCCCCCAGAAGGAGGACACGCCATGACCAAGGACAGAGAGGTAGGCAAGTGGCAAGAAAGCCTATTGGTGGTGGCTGGACCCCAGGTGCTCCAGGATGAGCATGAAAGAGCCAAGTGGAAGGGAAGACAGAGTCAGACTGGGGGTGAGTGGGTGAGCTTCAAATGCAAGCTTGGATTTTGCAGATATCAGGACAGAGTTGACCCCAACACAATGGTTCCAGCCTAAACCAAGAAAGACCAAGTCAAGAAAGGATGAATAGTAGAGAAGAATCCATCCTTTTCTTACAGCCCACCCAGTGTCTATTATTCAAAGTCCCTGCCTGTTGCTCAGTGAAGGATAATGTCTGGGCTTCTCAGGTTGCATCCTGGGGCCTTTGATACTCAGTAGACTGGCTCTGAGACCCTAAGCTGCCCCAGCCCTCTGCATTGCCAGAGAACCATGGTATGAAAGACTCGTCTCGTTTTCCTAATGGGTTATGAGAATTGAAGAATCAGAGGCTTCAATTTAAATTTTTGTTGACTTACTCTTTAAGCAGGAAGAAATTCAGTTGCAAAGAACAGAACACCTCCATGTGAGCGTCAGTAGAAAAGGCACCATGACAAAGCCAGGCATCCCATGGGTTCCAAAGAAAATGTGTGCATTATCTATAATCAAGGTGGAGGTCAAGGGTACATCCACAATATTATAGCTCAACTAGGCATTCACGTTTCAACCACCTAATGCATCAGACTCCACATGAAGGAGGGCCTCCCAGCCCATTCATTGCATGTGATCTTGGTCCTGAGCCATTTACCCTGAGCCCTTGGTTCTCCACCCACTAAACCACTGGTGATTTCCTCTGCTTTTGACTTGCTGATTCCATTAAAACAGTAGACTGATTACTAACCCCTAAGATCTGACTCTAAGCTCACTAAGGAACTTTCTGAAGATAAATTAGGGAAAATGTGTGAGTTGGAGGATCACACTACCAAATACCATTCATTAGCAGCAATATTTCTCAAAGTTGATACAATTCCATTGGGCTTACATATAGATCATTCTCATTGCAAGTGTATTCCTGGAAGGGTGAATATTGACATACTTATAACTTATATTTCTAAGGACAACACAGTGGGGCATTTTAGCAAGATAATGTCAACTGGTGATGACCCACTGCCCACCCACAGCCTCCCCTGGTGGTCCTGTGATTGTGGACCCCTTCCTTGAGCCCTGAATCTCTCTCGTATCACCTAGATTATTGTAGTATTTTGGATTCTGATCTGACGCCTTCCCTAGGCTGTGAACACATCAAAGGAATTCATCCTTTTTTTTTTTTCTTTTTAAGCAAATATCTGTTGAGCTATTGTAGGTGCTAGGAAGAGAGCTATAAGAAGTGCAATCCCATTTCTATGGCGATTATAATGAAAGGGGGTGGTGGTAGGGAAACAAATGATAAACAAATGAACAAACACAAGCAGTATCAGAGAGTGGTCAGTGTTATTGAGGAGAGCCTCTGTAGACCAAAGGAGCAGGAAGGACTTCTCTGAGAAGACAACTTGCATGACGAGAGAGAAAGGAGCCAGGAGCTGGAAGGTGAATCTGGGGACCATCCTAGCAGAGGAAACAGCTGGTGGAGAGGCCCCGAGGCACTAAATACATCAGGGATGAGAAGGGGCTGAGGGATGAAGACTGATGGGCAAGTGGGGGGCCTGGTTTAAAAGGAGTTCAAAGAGGTGGGGATGGAGGAAAAGCAGGGAGAAAAGACAAAGACTGTACAATAGTTTGCTGTTATTCTAAATGCAGTAGAAGCCACTGGCAGTTTTAAAGCAAGGGAATGTAGTGGTCTGAGTTACATTTCAAAAAGATAATTCAGTTTGTTGGGTAGAATATGGTCAGGATCATTCAATGCAGGAAGCCCATCTGAATGGCTGTATTCAGGCAATGATGGGGCTGAGTAGGAAACAGTTGAAAGGATGAAGAGAAGTGGACAAGGTTAGGGCACTTTTGGAAAATAAAGGTGGATAAAAACATCTCACTTATCTTTGTGCACCCAGGACCCTGTGTGGTGCCCTATATACATTAGGTGCCCAATAAGTGATAACTTATTTGGAATGCACCAGATTGAATCAAATTGAAAAAAGATACCTTGATTAGGTGAGTCAAAAGCTAAGCATGTCTTCAACTTATAATTTAAATATTAAGCACTTTGGATAAAAGAGAAGCAACTCTTTTTCACTCTGCAGGAAGTTCAGATCTAAATCATATTCAAACTGCTTATATATATATATATATATATATATATATATGTATATGTATGTATATATATCTCAAAGCACTTATCTGATCATAAAATGGCTCCTTAAACAAAGCAATCCCAGAAGGAAGTTGCCAATACTTTACATAACTTCCATCTCCAGCCTATTCCTTTCAACTCTGGAGAGAGACCAAACCAGGAAAGAAAATTTAAAGAAAGCCCCAGGGCTATATCATTGCCTGATCCTCATGCCATGCAAAGCTTCGGGAAGGAGGAACTAGCCTACCCTTTCTAAGTCCCTTTTGCTCCTATTCCAGAGGCTAGGAAGCCCAGAAACCAAGCCATTGATGGACTGACTCTTGACCTTGCTATAAATTGGCTAAATCATATTCGACATTATTCTCAGAGTGGGGGGACATTAGGGAAAATTCAGCTGAGGGACCCAAGAAGGTTAGATTATAGGTTTCTAGAGAGAGAGAGAAATATGCACGAAGGATTATGGCAAAAGGGAAAAAAGTGCCACTTGATTGATGAACCCAAAATTATAGTGAAGAGAACTCAGATCACTTAGAATCTAAGCTAATTTCTGGGCCTGGCACTCCTATTATGTCACATTCACGTGACCCTGAATTCGTCTCCATATTACAGATGAAGAGACCAAGGAGAAAACATATTCAGATAATTTCATGGCGGCTTGGAGTTAGTACGTTGCAGATCTGCGGGTCAAACTCAAGTCCAATCCCTACGGTCTTCCCACTTCACTGCCTGCTAAAGTATTAGTGTTGTACCCAAAACAGTGCCCAGAGACCATTCCAGTTAGTTCTCCTAAGGAGGCAGTCAGAGAATAGGTTGAAGTCTGAGCACCTTAAGAAGAAAGTGAAAACTTGCCCAATAGCTGCCAATCAACCAGACAGGCTGAATTCTCTTCTCTTATCTCTGATTACCCACCCATAAGAGAGAAGAGCAATCCTGATTATTTCAAGGAGGGTGGGGATATTCCAAGGAAAATAATTCACATTCACATCCCACAGTTTAAGAAAATAATAGCTGACCAATTTATGATTTACATTCTCATAAAAATAAACTGCAACATCAACCCTTGAACTTCTCAACTTTCCAGCTGCTTGGGGACAGCTCCAGTGGAGTGCTCTGACATCCATGCAACTTGTCTAAAACCGAACTCATCAACTTCCCAAGATGTCTCTTAGACTTCAACATTTCTGCAAATGGCACCGTGACCTCCAGTTCCCCTGTGTTTAGACCACACATCCAGTGAAGCATTTCCAAGACTGCCTCATTTCAGTAGCCCCCAGATCCTTGCAAAGGACAAGGACAAAGTCAGAGACTACTGGACTTTTCTTGAAGTCAGACATTAAGTTATGTCTGATGTCGTATCCTGAATGTCCAGCAGAATATCTTAGAATATCTTCTATGGGATGAGTCCTCAGTGAATGTATGTTTAATTGATTATCTGACTTCAAATGATGTATTTTATTTGTAGAGATGAACTATCCTGTTTTATATCCCCTCATAACTCAAAGTAATATAAAAGAAGAGAGGAAGGAAGGAAGGAAGGAAGGAAGGAAGGAAGGAAGGAAGGAAGGAAGG